>NW_004567103.1:36703543-36730943 GCF_000260355.1 Condylura cristata | reverse complement strand
TTTATGACAGGAAGAGCAAGGAATCTGACCTGGGGTGCTGACTCAGCCACAGGGTTTAAAGCTGAGAGCTGCTTGGTTATATATATATAGATTAGCTGTTTGGCAGCTAATATTGAAACTTTTTCTTTCTTGGACATCTTGCTGGCAAGTATGTTTTCTTGGGAAGAGTAGGACGACATATCTGAATTTAAAAAGCTGCCTATAAATTCTGCTGTCTACAAATTCTGTATCACTTTAGAGCTCAACATACTTTAAGGTTATTTCATTCTCTCCCCACCCTCCCACCACCATTTCCTTCCTGCCCACTTTTTCACTCATGGTCTGTAGTCATATAAGAAGTGATCAGCAGTTTTCCAGAAAGACTTAATTTTTTTTTTTTGAGATTCTAGTTTACAACACTGTACATGTAGGTTTCAGAGGTACAGATTCTCATCTCAGCAACTGTGTCACATCACATCCACCACCAACCAGCTTAACCCCTCTGTTTATTGATTCCACCCTCTGCTCTGGTGACCCACATTCCATTGTCTGTCTGAGTTTGTTTTTGTTTTGTTTATTGGCTTCTGTACATTCCACAAAAAAGTGAAATCATATGGTATAGTTTGCTTCTGAATTATTTTACTTAACCCCCTCATGTCCATCTGTTTGTCACAAGTAGCAATCTTTTACCTTTTTATGGCAGAATAGTGCTCCATTGTGTACACATACCACATCTTTATACAGTCTTCCTTCATTGGGTACTCAGCTGTTTCCATATTCAGAATAGTGCAGCAGTGAACACATCGGAGCATATATCTTTTTAATGTAATGTTTTCATAGTCTTCAGATAAATGCCAAGGTATAGAGTTACTAGATCATTTGATAGTTCTGTTTCTAAATTTTTGAGGGGCCTCCATGTTTTCCACAGTGGTTGCACATTTTATAGAGTCAACTACATTGCTCAAGAGCACATCATATTTTTCTACATCCTCACCAATACCTGTTTCTTGTAATCCACTTTTCAGGCAGTATTTGAAGCTTGGCCATTGGAAGCAGCAAGGGAGTTAAGTCTATAAAGTTGGAAGTCAAATTAATGGGAAGTGCTCATTATAGACACTTGTATGAAATTCCTATTAGGTTCCACAAATACTTGGAGAGAGACTGTACAAAAAGTAGGCTTCTATTTAAATGTAGTGTCTTAGATGTAGGCCTCTGACAGCTAATTTTTCTAATTCTAAAAATTTTGTTTTCTGTTAGAAGATTTTGTTTTTTGGATAACTGCTACTGTGACTTGATTTATAACTAAAACTTGGTGGATTCTGCAGTTCCTTGATTAAAACATTCAATGAAAGATCAATTTATAAGTCAAGAAAGCCCTATAAAAATATTGGGAATGTCTGTTTCTTAATTATAGGGCCATCTAATACAGTAAATCTAATATAAAAATTAAAATAGATGTTCTTTTTTTTTTAATAGTGCAGTGAGAAGGACCATGATTTAATCAGTGATATGGGAAGTCATTCATAATTATTTAATTACTAATAAAGTAAGCTGCCATCCAGAATGGACCTCATATGCACAGCATATGCAAAAATCAATTCCAGGTGGGATAAAAAGGGAAATGGAAGAAACACAAACTAAAGCTAACTAAATAAAATTCTAGAACCCTTTAAGTATAAAGAGTTAATGGAAACTTGTGATTCAAGGCAAGAAATCTAGATGCTATAGCAATAAAGATAATTCAGTAAATTTATGATTATACCAAAATAAAAGAATTTGACAATTTATGCATTAACTAAAATTAATGACTATGATATATAAAGATTTGCAGTGCTTTTGACAAGGTAAAGGAATATTTAATATACAGAAGCGCTTATGAATTGACATGATAAAGACAAATAGATCATCTAAGAGGAGGCAAAGAATATGGATAAATCAAAAAGCTAGTCCAAGTGACTAACAAAAATATGAAGTCTCAAGTATAATAGTAAAATCACAATGAGAAATCACTATAATCATCAAAATGGTCAAATTTCAAAGATGACTACTATAGAGGAATATAGGGAAAACATATCCTCTTTTATTAACAATGGAAATATAATGTGTTTCTAAATTTTTGCAAGGCAATTTAATGACATATTAAAGTTATAAAAATGTATAGGTCATTCAACCAATAGGTTCTGAACTGGAAATATAGCACAAAAATAAATACAGCAAATTAAAGTATTTATACAAAAATTGAATTGAAAACAAAGAGAACCATTCAGAGGGTAATTGCTTAAACATATGTTGAATAGCTATACAAAAGAATATTATAAATTCAAAATAACAAATTTTAATTGTAGTAATCATTATGGAATTTGCAATGTGTATATGATTAAAAGTTTATGGGGGAAAATATGAAGTCGATTTCTAACATGCTTGCTTTAAGAGTGAGTAGTTTGGGGGATGGTGGTCTTGGAGGGGTGAGAAACTAAGGGAAGTAGCTGAGATAGAAATGAAATGTATGAGGTAATTTCTCTTATAAAACTGTTATGAATAGTCATGAAAATATGTATGTATATATTTGTACATGATATGTAGGTATATATCGTTGTATGTCATGGCATATACAATTAAATCTTACAGAATGATTACAATTCCTGTAGTCCAGCTGGGTCACTCACATAGGTGACAGTGATTTTTGATTTGTGCTTTATATGTACTCTTTGAATTACTTACAATGAGCATATTATTTGTATAAACTCTATTTTCACCATGTGAAAAAGGAAAAATAATCTGTCCAATTTTGTGAGCAATGTTCATCAAACTTTAAATTGGTCATAGGAAGTCAACATAACAATATTTATGTAAAAAGTGACCTCAGTGGTGATTTTACCTGTATACTGTAGGGACCCTCATGCATGGTCATTGGAGAAATAAATGATAGTTTAATGTAGATCTATGAGAAAGTGCTCACTTTAAGCAGATGCTACATTATTTACTTGTGAAAATAATTGAAAATTTAACTTTGTCTACATGATACTACAGAGTCAGAATTAAGAGTTTTGAATTCTTTCCCTGACATTAGTCAGAAAAATAGAAACTACAAGTTTAATAGGAAGCTTTGTAAAATTCAAAGCACTGGGTTTGTCACTACCTTTATTAGTAAGACTGGAATGTATGGGAAGAAAGATTGGAAGATATTCTGGGTCCAGAGATTTTTTTAAAAGCTGTTAGTCTTTTAAGGTTAAACCAGGTGTATTAGTCTGGGTTCTGCAGAAAAAGAGAATGAATAGGAAATTGCATTTATATATGTATCAATACATTATAAGGCATTGGCTAAACTGGATTTGGAGACCAAGAGTCCTAAGATCTGCAGTCAGTTAGCTAGCTAGAGACCCAGGATTGCTGGCAAGAAGTTTCAGTCTGAAACAAAAGCAGAAGATTTATGCTCCAGTTTGGATACAAGCAGGGCCAGGTGAATTTTCTCTCATTCAGCCTTTTATGTATTTTCCTCAGGTCTCTGGCCTCCAGTGGAGAAGGCCCATTCCCACTGGGGAGGGTAATCTGCTTTACTCAGGCTACTCATTCAAATGTTAATCTCACCTAGAAACACCCTCACAGGTAAACCCAGAATAATGTTTAACCAAAAACCTGGACATCAGATGGTTCAGTAAAGTTTGCAAATAAAATTAACCATTATACAGTCTTACTCTGGACATGGGTTTAATATTCCTCATTTAATTCTTGATCTCTTATTTTTTTCTTTCAAATTTACTGTGTGATTTTCCATAAATTTCTCATTTATTTTTGTCAGCTTGCTTCTTTGTAAAATGTAAAGATGCAATGAAATAGTTAATGTGATCCTTAGAAAATTGTTTGGCTTCCTGTAGGCATATAAAATTTGCTAGCTGTCTTATTGCCATTAGTCTTATGACTATGATTATCACCATTGCTTACAAGATCCTCTTTCTATTGTTACTGACAGTTAAACAAAAGAAACAGTCTTGGCAATGTAATCCTATTTATAGACTGTGTTTATAATAAGAAAATGTTTCTGTACCTAAGCTATGAAATATTTTCCGAGTTGAATTTCCTTTCTTAAATTGTAAATAAGTGCATTATTTTATATTGATTTACCCCATCAGTGTATATAGTGTAGAAAATTCTGATTAGGAAAACTCATGTCCACTGCTTTTAGCTTTCTTCTTGTAGAATAGAATACTGCACACTGAATGAATGAAGCACACTGCCAGGTGATTCATATCCTAATAGATGGGAAACCTTGTTTTCCCACAATACTAATTCATGTGGGAGTAAGGGGAGCAGATGGATTCAGGGGAATTTCAGTTATTTAACTGAATTATTGTCACTTTACTAAAATATTAACTATGGTTGATTTAATATCATAATATTTAATGTTGAGATTATAAGTGAATCCTTGATTTTAATAATAATAATAGCATCAGTAATAAAGAGAGGCTCTGGAATCGAATCATACTGGTTCAAATCCTGGTTTCTTTGAGTTGCCAATAACATTAGGTAAATTTAAGCTTCTCTAGCCCTTTTTTTTTAATCTGTAAAGTGAGGATATTTTTGTATTGTATTGTAAATAAGATTATCAGTGTAAATACTTTGAACAGTGGCTATAGCATGAGAGTATATTCAACTGTCTTCTTCTCTATTACCAATTTCTGTGGAATTATTTTCTTTCTACACTTATATTCTTTCAGACGAACATATCTAATGACCTTCCAAATATAGGCCCAATAGATACTTCAAGTTTAACTTGTCTGAAAGTGAACATGTTTCTGTGGCCCCTCCTCTTTTCCTCATTTTCTCTCTCTTATCTCAAAAATAACCCACTTCTACTTTTTGCCAAACTAGAAATCCAGAAGTTATTGCTTTCTCTTTTATAATCTCTATTTAGTTGCCAAACAGGGATTTATTGTCTTAATCTTCTTAATTTTTGTTACTCTTTCCCCAAAGCCATTGTCTCTATTACCTCTGACTGATGGTTTGATCTTCAGACTCACCTGTGGTCTGAACCCCTGTGTGTCCTTCACAATACCACCAAGGTATTGTCACACTAAATCTGAAATGGCTGCAGAGTTCAGGATTAGATTCAAACTTGGAATTGACAACTATATTTTTATATTGTGTCTCTTCTTCTAAAGCCCATAGTTAGCCATAGGGAGGCCTGGAAGATCTCCATGCATGCAGTGATGTTTTCTATCCGTCCCCACCTAACTAGCACCTATTTTTCTGTAAAGTTCAGTTCAAGCATTGATCCCTCTGGGAAGCCTTTTAAAACCTCCTGTATGATTTTCAGTTTCTCTTCTCTGCATGTCTAGCGCATCTAGTGAAAACTTTCATGAGAGAACTTATGGTGTGGATTGTAATGCCCATTTAAAGTCAGAGTTTGTGACTTTTATGATCTTGTATCTGAAACATGGTAAATACTAAAAAGTCTTGCATCATATGAAGAAAAATGGAAACAACTGTGACTTAGACTTTTTCTTTGGAAAAGGTAGAGTAGCAATAGCTTGTGTACCATTCCCAACTTCCTACTTTACAGGGACAGATATTTTGACTTTAATTTGACCTTGATCATTACCTAAGAATTTGGGGTTACAGGAAGTTTTAGGACAAACTATGTTTTTGAGGTATTGCTGTGTTCATAAAGGTATTTTGTGCGTTGATAATGCTGAGTAGAATACTCTTTTATATATAAAATCCATTTATGCCATTTGTTGATGAAGTGTAACCTTCATAAAAGACATATTGCTGTAATGCAGCTCAGAAATAATAATGTTTTTAGAATTACCATAAAGTGACCTCTTCAGGATACCAGATTTCCATAATGTGTACATTATGAGAGAGGAAGGGGTGGTTTATCTCATAGAAATTTTGCTCTACTCTACATATTGTAATAATTGTACTATCTGAAAAACTAAAGTATAAATTCAAACTTACATTGACACCCAGGTTTAACATATGTCTGCATTATTAATTGATTTGGGAATGTAGATAATCAGACTTGACAGTCACAATTGATTAGTAGGCTCCCACATCTTTTAACATTCCATTTATAAAGATTACCTTCTGAAAAACTGGTTTCTTGGCTTGAGTAACCATAAGATATTCTAAACCAAAATAATTGAGAGTTTTCAAATGACACTCACTTTTGCACAGAGACCATAGGATTGGATCTTGCAGGAATGTTTTCTTCTACAGCAAAGGGAAGGCATGATTATTAAGGTATAATACAACTCAGTTGCTATTTCTCAATTCTTCCTTGAGTTAGACATCTCTCTGGCTGTTTATCAAGGTCCTTTGGAAGTTAATAGTCTTTTTCTCTGAAGGTGATTTTCATCACTTCCCTTCTCATGTGACTAAATTTGAAATCTGTTCCAGAATAAGTTTACAACTAGGTTTCTTTTCAAACAGAGGACAAAATGTTGGTAAATTCTGCTTTCCATTGTCCCACAAAGGTAGAGTAACATTACTTCATTGGTTGAGATCCCTATAAAATTAGCTCTCATTTGTTAGCTATAAAATATGTTCACAGTAATCTTTGTGGCAATGCTACTGGACCATGCTTTTTATCACTTCAATTTCTAGTCAAAGTCTGACAATAAAACTGCATTCAGAACTTAAAAAAAAATTTTTTTTTCCTAAGCAAAGAGTAAGTGTGTGGAATTGTTTGGCAGGTAAATCAAAAGAAAATGAAATAAAGGTAAAAATAAAGTTAGTTTACGTTTATACTGAACTATAGATTTAGATAAAAATCTGAAGTAAAAGTGAATGTGGGGGGCCTCTGCTAGTGCATAGGATTAAGTCTCAGCACTGGGAAGCTTTCCTCAGCCACTACAGCACTAGTTTGATCTCTGACCAGAGAGCTGACCCACATGCCTCAGCAGACCTCTCCTGACTGGCCTACTTTTCCCCTCAGCAGTCACTCTGCCTGTATTACTTACCATTCTGTCTCTGGTGAATTTGGTAGGATGTGTACCTCTTGCCTACACCTCAGCTCTTGTATTCATAAATAAATAAAATAATTTTTTTAAAAAAGATTTATTGTGCATATAGAACTGGGGTACAGGCCAGAGGCTCAGGGGCTGCGAGAGGATTCACCAGAGACAGAGTGAGGAGCAGAACAGGCAGATCGATGAAGTACACTGCTGAGGGGAGCAGTGGGCGGGTCAGGAGAGGTCTGCCGCGCCATGTGGTCACCTCCGGGGCAGGCGGGAATCGAACTCATGCTAAAGTGGCTTTAGCTTCTTAGTGCTGTGCTTTAACCCGCTGCACCACCAGGGAGGACAAATGAATTTTTTTTTTTTTTAAAGAGAATGTAGAGGGTAAAATCAAGTACATGCAGAGTGATTGTCACAGATGACTCTGACAATGCTCAAGGTCATTAAGCACTTTATGTTAGTTAATTACAAAGAAGGAGCACTATTTGGCTCAAACATTTAATGGAGATTATCGGTTATTGAAATGGGATATTGTGATTTATTATTTTCCTCCTGAAAAAAAAACTATTTAAAAATTCATTTTTCATTTGCTTTAATACATTCTGATAAATTTAATCAACAGTGCAGGAAACTAATAATAACTTTTCTTTACCTTTCAAAAACAGATTCATATATTCACATGAATGTACTCTTTATTCATTAGTTCCTGCGTTAGGAATTTTTGTATTCAACGATCATGATCATACTGAAGCTCACTTTTTATCTTTCTTTCCAGAAGGATGTAGTTCTACTGATTGAACTCCTATCCTCTCCACTCTTTCTTTTTCCTGATACCTCATTTTGTCTTGGGTTAGGAGAGGGAGAATGGATTTATCTAACTAGTAAAATTAGAAAAAATAAACAGCACATGAATAATCCACCTCACTCTTTTGTCTATGAGTAAGGTTCTTCCAGGTTTTCTTCTCTAGGCTAGGCATTATAGCAGCTAAACAGTGTGCAGTGAGGGGAGAAATGAGCTATTCATCTTAACGATATCTGGGCCTATTTCTTTTACTAAATTTTTAATAATAAAGTTAATTTCTTTAATAAATAAGGGTTGGCTATTTAGGTTCTCTCTGAGTTGGCTTTAATAGTTTTTGTTTTTGTTGGAATTTGTCATTCAATCAAAGTTGTTAGCACAGAGTTTCTATTCATCACTCTTTTAGTAATGTCATGCCATTCATTCATAATATTGGTAATATGTATATTCCTTTCTCCCCTCATCATTATGATGAAGTTGATCAAAGTAATATCCAAATAACTAGTTATTGTTTTCATTCATACTCTCCTGTTCTTAATTAAATTGATTTCCATTCTTAACCTTTCATACTCCAGCTATGTTTGGTTCAGTTTGCACTCTATTTTCTCTTTTACTAAAATGGGAACTTACACAACAGATTTGAAATATTTGTCTTTTCGATATTATAACTTAATACTATAATTTTTGACTAACCAATTCATTAAATGCATCTTGAAAATATTGATACATTATGCTTCTTCTAAATTAAAGTTAAGCCATTCTAACTCCTTTGTAGTTTCCTATTTGACCCATAGGTTATTACAAATTGAATTAATTTAAAAATATTTGGGTATTTTCTTAATCTAATTATGTGATGATCAGAAAACAAATTATAAAATTGAAATTCTTTTGTATTTCTCAAAAACTTGTAAATAACATTTTATTGATTTATCACTGGTTTATAAAACTGTTAAGTTTTAGGAGGATAGCTTCATATATTTATGTATATATAGCTCACTGAACCTATGTTCAAAATTCTAGTGTCATTCAAGCTATTAAATCAAACACTTCAAAAACAATTCTGAAACGGAAAATGGTCAGTCACTGAAAATCACATAAAATGTACATTATATTTTGGAGCTAGCATTCTGTAAATTTGTTATGCCAAGTTACTGGCTGCCTAAGTTTTTATTTTTACTGATTTTTCTGTCTTGTTCTATCAATTATCAAGAGAGAATTTTGAAGTGTCTAAATATAATTGTGGATTTGTTCATTTCTCCTCCTAGTTCTATGTATTTTGTGGATGTACTTTGTAGGTCTTTTAGGTGAATACACATTTGGAATGGTTATATTGAATAAATAATCATGTTTTATGCGGCATTCTTTTTCTACTTTGTAAAATTCTTGCGCAGAAGTCTACCTTTTCTGATAGTAATATGACCAACCACTCCAGCTTTTCTGTGATTTGTGTTTTATTTTGTCATTTTCTAACTTATTTGAATGTTTTTCATTATTTTATTTTTATTGTACAAAATTATGTCACAAGTGAATGTTTTTCTTTTTGTAGCTTGAAATGATGTATCTAATGTGTTATTTTTGATAACTATATATATTTCTTGTTTAAGTTTTTGATCTGTGGTTTAGTACCTGTCATTTATTTGGGAAGCTCCTAACAATCACATTTTCAGATATTTCCTTTGGTTTGTCTACATGGTATTCCAGTTACACATATTGGTTCATATTACTGTCCCACATCTTTTGGATTCTTGGTTCTTTAGTTCATCCTTCCCTTACTCTATCCTCTCCTCTCCTTTCCACTTGTAGAATTCCAGCAGAGTTAGAAGTAAATGATACTGATTCCTGGAAATAGTTTTCTTTCTTACTGTGTCTGTGTAGCCAGAAATTAGTTTAATTGCTTCCATGCATAGCCTTAGATCACCAGTTTTCAAATTTTTCTGTTGCAAAGTTTTGTTTTGGAAAGCTGCCCATAGGGTTTTTTTTTTAAGTGATATTTTAAGGTTTTTGATCCATTTGGGTCAATTTGTGTATCTGGTGTAACCTAAGTTTCTATCAATGGCATTGAAAATGTGCCAAAGGGGGACCTTTCTCCTTTGGGTTGTCTTGATATCCTTGAAGATAAAGCAAAGGCTTATTGATAGGTTCTTTTGTTTCATTTTTCTATGTAGCTGTCTTTATGCTTGTACCTCATGGCTTTGATTACTGTAGCTTTAAAATGCGTTGATTCCAGTGAGTTTTGGAACTTTGTTTTTCTCTTTTGAGATTTAGTTTGCTACTTATATTTGCTTGAGATTCCATATGAGTTAGGATTTCAGTATGGATTGAAATAAATCCATAGAAAGTGTGGTCAGTTTGAATATTTTGATAATATTAAATATTCTGATACATGGCTATACAGTATTTTTCATTTTTAAAAAAAAGTATATTAAGGTCCACTTTCCAAAGTTGCTACACAGGTTTACATTCTTACCCAAAATATAAAAGAGTTCTTCTTGCTCTGTGTCCTCTCTTAAACTTACTGATAAGTTCTTTCTAATATGTTCCATTTTTATGGTATGAGATATTATTTCATTGTGGTTTTGATCTGTATCTCATGACTTAAAAGCAGTGATGAACATTTTTCAATATATCTAGTGTCTAGTAGTCTGTTTAATGACCTTTTTGGATATTTGGTGAATTGTCTGTTTAAATATGCTGCCCACTTACTAATTGGGTTCTTTATTATTACATTGAATTTCTTCTTTAAAACCATTTGTAGATTGTATAATGTATGAATATTTTCTGCTATCCAATAGGATCTCTTTCTAAGCTATTTTTAACTAATGAATAAAGTTTTTTTTTTAAAGATTTATATTTATTTATTTATGCATACAAGATCTAGTGTATAGACCAGTGGTGTGGGAAATGAGAGGATTCACCAGAAACAGAGTGGGGAGCATAACAGGCAGATTGACTAAAATACATCGCCAAGGGGAGCAGCAGGTGAGACAGGAGAGGTCTGCTGTGTTATGTGGGTCACCTTCCTGACCAGGGATTGAACTCGTGCTTCAGTGGCTGTGGATAGCTTCATAGTGCTCTGCATTTAACTGCTTGTGCCACAGAAAGGCCCCCAATGTATAAGGTTTAAAATTTAAAGTAGTCCCATTTTTTCCTCTTGCTTTTATTTTCCTTACCATGGTGATTGAGCCTACAAAAACTTTATCATAGATGTCATGAAGTAGATTGCTCAATGATCTCAATTATATATTTTATCATTTCAAAAGAAAAGTCTTTATAATCCATTTTGAATTTACATTTGTGCAGGGAATTAGAGAGTGAGCTAGCTTCTCTCTTTTACATGTGATATTCCAGTTTCCCATCACCATTTATTAAAGGGATTTTCCTTTCCTCATTGTATGGCTGTGACTCTTGTCATGAATTCAACATTGATATATGTCTAGATTTGTAAGCTTTTGATTCTGTTCCAAAGCTCACAAAGCTTAACCTTTATATAGTGAAATAATTAAAAAAGGCTATTATTAGTTTGAAAACACACACAAAATTTTCATTTATCTCATTGGCCTTAATAATATGTCTGCATTACCAATTTGAGAAACAGTAGACTAGGTAACTCTCAAGAACTTCTTTCAGGTTTTGTATTTCTCATTGCATACCAAAAGAATGATAGACAAGGAGTGAAAGATCTTTTAAATTTGAAAGAACTTTGTAATAATAAGAGTTGCTTTTCATCATTTAGTCATAGGGTGGCAGTTTTACTCTGACTATATGAACTAGGCTTGAATGAGAATTTAAGACTTTTGGAATGTCTATCAAAAGTTGATAACAAGTATAGAAACAAAGGGTGGTAAGTAAGAAAATAATGGGTCTATCAAGTTGTATTAAGCCTGTTAGTTAATATCAGCGTCATCAATGATACTGGTAGAATTGGAGGTCAAGCAAATAATATCAACGCTGCTGTAAGAGCAAGTCACCCTATGGTGAAGCCTTTAAGTAGCATACTTCAATGACAGTATTATCTGGGAATGTTGTTAATCATGCTTTTGAGTGACACTTGTCTCTATGGCATTATAAATGTTAAAGTTGAATGACGGCTATTACGGATAGTGTTAATAGAAATGGATGAACATGAAACAGGTTGGAAATCAGACTCAAATTGATGATTCAAGTTAGCTTGCATAAATTCTAGAGTAGAATTCTTTAGAGATTCAGATCAAACTTTTAAAAATTCACCTAAAAATACCATGGACATTTTAACCACTGTAAAAGATCACATAACTGACAGCCATTTATCCTGATCACATAATGTTCTCTAAGATACTTAAGCATATTGTAAAATCATTGTATAAGATTTACAACTTGGTTGTGTAAGATGGTAAGATTTACAACTTTGTACCTGGGAAGTTAAAGTATCATTTCACTGCATTATTCAAGTACAGTCCATGTGTTATTGTAGCACTAGATAGAGAAGGTATGACTGTTCTTAGGAATATTATTAAATAGTGTGAAATAGAGATAGAAAATAGAAAAAAAAAGGCTTTCATAGGAAGGAAGACTTTATTGACCACTTAAAAGGTTCATTTTGAAGAAATCCTATTTTCTGTTGCATTAAGCTTTTAAGTATTGGGAAGGACTACAGGAATCCTCAGAGATGAAAACCTACATGAAAAAAGCAAAGTGGAACTTGGGAATGCCTACAAACATTATATGGAAAATTAGAATTTGAGAGTTAGAACATTAGTCAGAAGTAAAAGAATATTAGCTACGGTAGAGGAATATATATAATTATCAAAGAGTAAATATGTTATACATATACATGTATTATCATTAAATTAATTCAGGAAAAGTATTCAGTGATATGGATAAGCATTACCAAAATAAACTACATTATTTCATTGTCTAAACATAATATCTAAATTCATATATGTAATTTGTTTAGTGGTTTAATTACAACATATGGAGTGAAAGCAGTATTTAGGATGACTAAGAAGAAGGGAGATACAAATACTTTCTTCTTGCTATTGGGACTGAGAAAGGGAGATGCTACTTATAATGTGTCTTTGTGGACCCAAGATGCTAATGCCTTGCCATATATAAGGTAGCAAATAATTGTATTTCTTCAAATGACAAGTATTGTGACCAGAGTACCATTATTATATCCATCAAGTAAATGGTAAATGATATCATGTATTTAGTAGTAAGCACAGTTTTTTTGCTTAGTTTGTTTTTAGGGTTTTTTTTGGGGGGGGTTTGTGTTTTTTTCTTTTAGTTTGTTCCTAAGATACATAGTAATGTGCAGAAAACAATGCTAATCCCTTTGAAATTTGACAAAATTGAAATGTAAGTAGATTTTAGGTGTATAATGACTTTCAACCTAAGTGTAATACAATCTACCATAATTTAAATTACTTCCAGTTCTATATTACACTGTTAAATAAGTATACAACTTTGTCTTCTTGGAAATAACATGAAGCAGATATGAAATTCAAGTACAAAAACTAAACTTTTTGGCAACTGTAAGAATTTGGTGTGTATTTGATGAATCAAGCAAGTTTTGGGAGTCTTTTTTTTCTCATTGAAATTTTTATTGCTATTTTTCTTTTCTTTTTATTATAACAGTTTATTTTTACATCATTTTGTACATTTTTTTTTCATTTCAATTGTAATCTCCATGGGTTTCCCATCAAGTTTTGGGAGTCTTATTGGAAATGATCAGAGAGGAATTCACTGGAAATCAGTGATTTGACCAGTTCTAAACTGGTAACAGAAGATTTTGGATTTATCATAAAGCCATGAGAAAGAAAAGACAATGTGAGGGAAATTAAATTGTTGATTAGAACCACACTCAAAGTGTATCTAGGGCTAGAGGTGGATCTGGCTATATAGATGGATGGATAGATAAGTAGATCAAGAACATGCAGAGGTTAGAACCAACACCACTTCTATAAAATCACAAAGACTCGAGCATTTGGGCAGATCACACATGAGAAGTAATTAAACCTGTTAGTTTTGGTGAACTAGGGGTTAAGTCTAAGAGTGCTATCACCAAGGTCTGAGCCCTATCCCTGGCCAGGGAGCTCACCCACAGGTGATGCTGCAGACCTCTCCTGTCTCACCACCTTCGCCCCTCGGCAGTGTGTTTCAGTAGGTTCACTTGTTCTGCTTCTCACTCTGGCTCTGGTGAGAGCCTCTCACTCCCCTGTAGCAATTCTACTATGCAAAATAAAATAGTTAATTTTAGAAAGTTGTACAGTTGATGGGCTCCTGAATTTTGGAGCAAAGGGGCATATTGATTCTGGTAAATTTCCAATTTAAAAGCATGCTAAAATGTAACTAAGTATTTATTATTGCTCATTATAAGTATTTCTCAAGACTCTTTGTTTCAGTAAACACAGAAATATTTATGGAATTCTCTAGGTTTATTACTCCAGTCCCTAATATTTCTTGTTTTTACCTTTAGAGCATATTTTTGTTAATATTTATGCTGCATTTTAAAAAAAGACTTATTTATTTATGCACACAGAACTGGGGTACAAACCAGAGGTTCAGGGGCACTGAGAGGCTTCACCAGAGAAAGAGTGAGGTACAGAACAGACAGATTGATGACGGACATTGCTGCGGGGACAAGCGGGCGGGTCAGGAGAGGTCTGCCACACCATGTGGGTCACTTCTGGGGCTGGGGATCGAACTCAATGCTGAAGTGGCTTTAGCTTCTTAGTGCTGTACTTTAACCCGCTGCGCCACCAGGGAGAGCCCTCTGCTGCAATTTTTATAGATCCTAAATTGAGTAATATTTCATGTTTTGCTATTCAACAAAATACATAATACATGTTTTAATAAACATTTAAACTCAGTAATTATTTTATAGTATATATCACTTTCTGTTTCTTATGACGTGCTATTTTAGGTGCTGACTTAAAAATAATAGAAAATATTTATATCACTAATAATAACTACTATTTATTAGGGACTTAACTATGTGCAAGAATTTTATATACATTATTTCTAATTTTTATAATATAAGATAGTCTTATTTCTAACTTAGAGGCAAATTCCTGTTTATAAAGGAAATGTTTGGAGGAACTAGTCTTCAAAGGTCCAAAGCTTTAATATTCTGTACGCTTTGCAGTGGTACAATTACTGTTGGGTTAGAAGTGGGAAGCAAGTCTGTATGTGACATAGATGGAGATATTATAAGGGCTTGACCTTACACATTGTAGTAGGCAAGCAATCCGTGTAAGGCTGTGACTTTTGCATCTGACTTTTAGTCAACAATCAGGCAGTTGGAAATGGAAGAGCAAGAACTAGTAAATTTTGTCCACAGAAATTATTGTGATAGGTCGTGGCGATTTTCTAGTCTTCTCATTCATCTTGCATTCATTTATTCATTTCATTAAGGAAGAGTTACACCATTTTCTCTATGTATTCATGCTTATTCTATTATGGATTTATATCACTCTGACATTATAGATTTCTTTTCTCTTTGGATGATAATCCAATTGTGTCATTATTTTGTTGCTCAAGTTTTGCCAGCTTTGGCTCCTGAGTACCTTTCAAATTGACGCCTGTGGCCTTTTAAAATACCTCCAGCCTTTAAAAATCATGTTTCAAACACACATTTCTCTTTAGGCGCAAAGGAATGCTTAAGAGTCACATTTTCTACTATAATCAACTATTTCTCCAACTAACCTCACTTCTGTTTCTTTTTTTGAAAAGGGTAATTAGAGCTTATGGTTTGCTAATTGCTGTAGGATGGATTTCCCTTCCACATAGTGATTATCCATGATAAACAGCTAAAGCTTACATACTGTTACAAGATTAGGGAAAAGTATTATATGTTAAAGAAAACTGTTAATAAAATCCTTTTGATTTAAATGATTTATTTTGAGAATTTATTAACATTTATACTCTAGAATTTACTAGCCTAGTCATTATTACTGTAATTTTTGCCTAGAGTACTTCTGTGGAATGGCTCAGCACTGTATTTGTTTGCTTCACCTCAATGTACACTGAGCATGAGAAGCTGAGCTTGATGCCAGACCTCCAGATGGTCTCTGTCCTGCCTTTTCTTACCCAGGGAGAGCCCTTACCCGACACAAGAACTGTTCTAAGTTTTTGATTTAACTCATTTCATGCATGTAATTTATCTTATTGTTTAGGTACTATTGTTGATTTCATTTTATGGAACAGGGATTTTTCCCACAGGTGATTAAGTCACTTCTGTGAGGTTTGCAGCTTGTCTCATTGGCTCATCCTAGCTCATTCAAGTGTATTTCTACTTTAATTTCTGTTTGGATCCCTTAGCTGCTAATGGTAGAACTGATGTTTTAAGCTTTTCTGAACTTCTGAAAGTCTTTATGACAGTCAGATGCCCAGTGGGTATTTGATCATTTGAAAATACTACATCTTCATAAAATTTACCTTCTCAGTAAGATATGTTGATACTCCTAAATTTTCAGCATAAATCAAGAACATACATGGTACAAAATTTCAGTGTGAAGGAAATGGTGGTTAAAAACATACAAACTATGGAATATTTGAATTATAGAATTGTAAAATTCCTTGGGGTATATGGTCCTATTCTCATTGCATGGATGAAAGATCAAACTTCATAGATGCTGGTGACACATTCAGAGTCACTCCCAGCTCCAGGGCAATGGATTGTTTGCTACCCATACTGCCACTTTCTGGAGGTGTGTTGGAAGTGCTGCTTAGAGTCACTATTCTAGTTTTTTGATTCTCAGTGAAAGGCCGCACTTGTGTGACTGCACAAAACTGAATCTTCAAGCACTGCTGATTTTCTGACTTTGAACTCGGTTTTAGGCATTGTCCATGATAGTGTAATTGTTCTCAGTACAGATAAATTTTCTTTGTAGATCGTAGTCTTTCCAGGAAAACTGAATTTACAGGCAAGATGTCAGATACTTATCCACATGACAGTGCCTGTCTTTCTCAAGACAAGATGGTATGCCTAATGGATCACCTCAATAACTGCTGGAATATCTGCGGAGTGCTATTTTCTGAATCTACTTCTAAGCCCCCCCTCTTGTTAAACTTGTACTTATATCATTAATACATCTACATTAAACTATTTCCCTGACTGCGGCTCCTCTTTCAAAGGCTTTTTTCCTTATTTCAGGAGAGATACCCTTAACAGTTCACTTTTAATACCTAAGAACATACCAGAAACACTTTTCCTTCCTCCCCTGATACATCAGTTTTGTCCAGTCCTTCCCTAAAGATGTGGTTATGCCAGAGATGTGATTCTAATTTGTTATGCAGTTTTATCAATCATTTTTACTCTCTACATTTGTGTGTCAAATTTATGGTAAGATTTGTACCTCAGAGGGATTTTTTCTTTGCTTTATGATATAATCTAGCTAAGTTTTTATAGTGCCTTAGGTGTGAACACTAAATGGAGATCTTTGTATTAAGTAAATTATGTTAAACATTGTGATTTAACAAGATTTTGTTTTTATCTGAGTGATTACTGCTTTAGATTTCATATACTTGTAATTCCAGAATTTTCTTCATCTAAGATTGTGATAGAACCAAGGCATGGAATTTCTTTAGTATGGGTTACCCTGAACAATCACTTTATTTATTTTTTTAAGATTTATTGATTTGTGCATACAGAATTGGGGTACAGGCCAGAGGCTCAGGGGCGGTGAGAGGCTTTACCAGAGACAGGGTGGGGAGCAGAACAGGCAGATCGACGAAGTACATTGCTGAGGGGAGCAGCGGGCGGGTCAGGAGAGGTCTGCCGCGCCATGTGGTCACCTCCAGGGCAGGCGGGGATCGAACTCATGTGGAAGTGGCTTTAGCTTCTCAGTGCTGTGCTTTAACCCTCTGTGCCACCAGGGAGGGCCAACAATCACTTTATTTTGTTCTGAATTTTATTATTGCTACTGCCTTTTATTAACTTGTAGAAATTCTTTGACAAGTATTTGAATAGCATATGAAAATATATGATGTTTAAATATTCAAAGGAAAAAAAAAACACTTAAAAGAATTTGTGAATAATTGCAGCAAACTCAGGACCTGATCACAGCATTGCAATTTACTGTCTAAAAGTCCCCATGGATCAGTAATTCTTTAAAAATAGAAATCTGTTTTGATCAAAGCCAGATGTTTCTATTTTTAAATTCTTGGCACACATCAGTAGATTTTTATCTTCAAAAAGAAAAAGGCAGACGTTGCCTTCAGTTAATAGTGCTTGAGCCCCAAGGAAGAAACATTGGTTTGAGATAGGTATGCATGCTTAGGACTCAGGTTTTTCTTTGGCCAGTTGTATGAAAAAAGTAGGATGTTGAGGAAGCTTGGCCTTTAGATGGTTAGTGTTTTTGATGTACATATGCAGTTGGTACTTGCAGTATGGAGTAAAGATAAATTTACAAAGTTATTTGTTGGTATTAGAAGTAAAATGATTCAGTAACTTTAAAGGCTCACAGTGGCTCACCTTTGTCTTTAATGGATGGTAAAGGCAGAACAGGAAATAAGCTTCATACACTTCAGAAGTGTATGTTGATTAGTGTATGCCACTGCTTTAAGAATTTTTGAGACACTCATAGTAAATCACTGCTGATAAATGTTAGAGATTACAGTAAGCCAATTTAATTTTCTCTGTGGCTCATATTTCTGGTGAGGATACTTAATGATGTGGATACTTTCTGACTGAGTTAATACTATCACTTATAATAATTCCACTAACATAATATTTGTAAGTACCCGATAAAGAGAAAAAATAATAGGCTTTCTCTTGGATTTTCTGTTATAAAGAGCTATTTTCAAGTGTTTAAGATGGAATATTTTATGAACTAATACAAATAATACTAATGGAAATCACTAAAGAATCAACATACTGAAGGATTCTCTTCATCAATTCTGTTTTGCTACTGTTTTTATAATAAACTCAACAGAATATTTTAAAGCCTGTTAATGAAAGTGTAGATTGAGTAAATAAAAAATTCAGTTTTAATGTGGGTTCATTATCAGTTATGTTTTATACTTTAAAATTATTTTATGATTTTTTTCTTTGTTTTACTATTCACCAAGCTGCAAAAAGTCCAGTCAGCTTTCAACTGTAGAATATAAAAAATTAGCTAATTTAAGAAAAGGGTACTTAACATAAGACATTAGGAAGTGCTTACACTATTATTGGAAGGATGTTAGGTTGGAACTTCAGGGAAAATCTTCTATCAGTAATTCAGAGCTAACCACCAAGATACCTAAGCTTCTCACACACCAGTAAGCTCCTGTTTGAACTACTAAATCTAGGCTCTCAATGCCCTATCTAAAAGTGACATTCAAAAAGCCACAAGCAGGCCCTCCCTGGTGGCGCAGCGGGTTAAAGCACTGCACTAAGAAGCTAAAGCCACTTCCGCATGAGTTCAATCCCCACATGCCCCAGAGGTGACCACATGGCGTGGCAGACCTCTCCTGACCCGCCCGCTGCTCCCCTCAGCAGTGTACTTCATCGATCTGCCTGTTCTCCCACTCTGTCTCTGGTGAATCCTCTCACCCTCGGCATCTCTGGCCTGTACCCCAGTTCTGTATGAATAAATAAATAAATCTTAAAAAAAAAAAGCCACAAGCAGAACAGATTTTGAGCATTGGTCTCCTGAAACTGGGAGAAAACATAACCTGGGTGTTGACCAGATTTTGACAGTTTCTGAATATACTTTCCATTAAAATCTATAACCCAAATGTGCATGCCTCACTGGCACTCAGGAAACCTAGCTCTCTTCACTGTTTCCTGACTTAATTTTTTCAGCAGTCTCCCAAGTATGTCAGAATTACTTGAGCGTAACTTCATTCTCATAACGCTCATGTACTACTCTAAACCTGCTCTACTGTTGAAGCATAGTCTTTGGTATACATAGTCATGCTGTGATGGCCAGGCCACAGCATTGCCAAGCTAATGGAGTAGCTGCCACCTTTTTCTACTGCATCCTGAACTTCAGTAAGTTTCTTAGCATTATCAGATATTCAGTTATTTGCATATGTTTATGTTAGGTCAAGAGGCTATAGCTAAATGTGCAAATCTGGTGATAGGCTGGACCTGCCTAGTACAGGCTCCGGAGAGCTGATTTCTAACTTTTTTTTTTTGACAAAGTGAGCCATTTACTAAGCATATTATCAAAAGTTAAGTGATGTACATTTACAATTAAGTAAATTACCAACCTGTTGTTACTGAGCAGAATTGGGAAGAGATACACTGGAGCATATGATTATTAGTGCATCTGCATACAGATACAATTAATGTAAAGAGTCTTGAAAGCATAGATAATAATAAAGTATAAAGAAAGTAAAAATTGGTGAGTGCTGATTACATTTTTTATATTTGAACTTTCAAAAAGTGGAAAGAATTTGATGATTGTGTTTGTATTTTTTTTTAAATTTATTATTTGTGCATGCAGAACTGGGATACAGGCCAGAGGCACAGGGGTGGCGAGAGGCTTCACCAGAGACAGAGTGGAGAGCAGAATAGGCAGATCAATGAAGTACACTGCTGAGGGGAGCAGCGGGCGGGTCAGGAGAGGTCTGCCACACCATGTGGTCACCTCCGGGGCAGGCGGGAATCGAACTCATGCGGAAGCGGCTTTAACTTCTCAGTGCTGTGCTTTAACCCGCTGCGCCACCAGGGAGGGTCTGTATTTTGATGCTATAATTACTAACCTTATCCTCTTCTTCAAACTCTTACATCTCTTCTGACAACCAAAAAGACAGTCTTTTCTCAGCATCTAACTACCCATTTGTCTTAGATGCTTACTTCTAAGTAGAGTGTTTGAAAAAAATTTTTTTTTCTAAATAAGAGTACACAGTTTGACTCTCTTTAAGGGACTTAATTTGTAATAGTTCTATGTATTTGGGTGATTTTATCCTTTGACTACATTCGTACTTTATACTAGTAGTACCCAGGTGAGGCCATTTGTTAATTTTTTTTTCCAGAGGAGAGTGAAAATTTGATTTCAAGGCTACCATTACTTTTTCACCCTCTCTTGATTCCTCTGGAAATAATGTTGGATCATTCATTTGTGGCTCCTCACTTCCCCTCAAAACTCTGTTTCCTAATGACTCACTCTTTATTTGTATATCTAATTACATTATTGTTCATTTTATAACAATGTTTACTTCCCCCCTCCTCCACCTGTCTTACTGAATGGGAAAAAATCTTTGCACTCCATACAACAGACAGGGGACTGATCACAAAGATCACTCAAATCAACAAAAAACAAAACAAACAACCCAGGCAAGACACTTACCCAAAGAGGAATTGCAAATGGCCAAAAGTGTATGAAAAAATGTTCAACATCCCTCATAATCAGGAAAATGCAAATCAAAACCACAATGAAATATCACCTCACACCAGTGAGAATGGTACATATCAAAAAACCTGACAGCTCTCATTCTTTGGTACCAAAGTGTCTGAGTAATGCATCTGGCAGCAAATAAGCCCCCAATACCAGATTTATGGTATTAAGATAATGAATGAGTCACCCTATTCTCTTTTGGTAGTCTACTTTTAAATATTCAGTTAAGTAATTAGAAGCTCCTTTCTTTGTAGACTAAAATGCTTCGTCTTGATTCTCAGTGTTTCTGAAGTGCTCCAAGAGAGTGCCTACATTTTCTCACAGGAAACATTTTCTCTCAGGAAACATTTTCTCTCTTGCTCTGAATTACTGCTCTGGTCTTCAATTCACTGGGTACTGCCTTCTTTCCTTTCTCTGAAGGCAAAAATTCTCTTCTATCCTCTTTCTCCCTCCTGGTAGATAAAACCTTCTCCTTTGTCGTCCTGTAAGGTATAGTCAGAATGATTGTATGTAATAGACTTGCTATGACGTGGGCGTAGTGGAGAGGTATCAACAACTCTTGTACAGGCATTTAAGCCCTAGGTTTCAGACCGCTCTAAAGTCACCCTCTGGCATTCCAAGGTGCCTGTCTGCTAGCTTCTCTTGGTTCTGTAATTTCATCTCCCCACCAACTTTTCCTTACCCAGGTCCCCTGTCTCTTCTGCATGCCTTCTATTGTAAACACTTGGAATACCAAATAAATCATTATATAATTCACTAAAGACACAACTGTTGCTAAATATTTAGACAAACTTGATGCTATTTTAGTTCCTATTTGTGTGTGGTTGGTAGGGAGAGGAGGAGCTGGGGAGAACTCTAATCCTATTATCTGTATTACCAGAGATTTTTAAATACATTTTCCTAACCAACAAGGATAATCTTCTTGTTGCTGCATCAAAGTACAAATGTGTCAAGGTCTGCATTGTTTTTATTGAACACTTTTTTTTTCCCTTGGTGGTCATGTATAGCCAAGCCAGGTTGTGAGTTGTTTTATTATTACCAGGAAACTTCTTCATAGAAATAACAGACATTCTTAGCGTTGAGTTATAACCTTGCTTCTTCTGTGGTTCAGTCTACATCTATGATAATTGGAATATATCTTTTTCAGAGGAGGTTTTCGTCACGGTAGTGAACAACTGTGGAAGTCTAAAGTATTTTTGGCTTGTTTATTACTAAGCTACTTACAAACACTTTTGTAGTTTGATAGCACATATTTTAGATCAGTAAATTAATTCTTTTATTTTGTAGACAGTGAGACAACCTATGGGTGTGAAGTGTGCTTGTTGCTTCCCCAAGTTTCTTTGAGATATGGATGCTTCACAAGCATGGCTGGTAAAACTAACTTAACAAAGTAGGATTCTGAAAAGTTAGATGGGACTGAAGGGTCACCTTTGGAGCAAGACAACTTAATTACATGACAGTAGGCCTCCAGGAAGTACTTTCCATTTCTAATTTTCTTCCTTACCTCCACAGATTCTTTTTAGAACAATACTGTCCCAAGAATCTCCTTTATGCAGGAACAAAGTAAGAAGCATATTCACCACATTATCGATGTCCTTTACCAAACTTAAGTTTGTATGAAATCATAAACTTCAGAACTTCCTAATCAATAGCTGGGGATATTAATTAACTTCAATTTGTGTTTAATATTTTACTGTGTGCTAGTACTTTTGTTAGTGTACAACCAAGAGGTATCCTGGAAACTCCAAACTTGTATATTCAACAGGAGCCAAGGCATCTATGTGCATGAAGACAAAGCTACTTTTAGTGTAAAAAAGTTATAATAGAAATAGTGTGCAGAGAGAGAAGAGGACTATTCTGAAAAACACAGTGTTACTTATCTCCTCATGGATAAATACCCAGCCAAACAGAACTGTGGTGAGTGGATGCTGAGGGCCAAAACCTTGCCACACAAGTCTAAGATATCATAGGAAAGTATCTCATTAGCCAGCTTCCTAAGCTGGAGAACTACTGAATAGTGGGGGTGGATGAAGCAGCCATGTTTGGTATATAACTACAAACATGTGGAGTCTCTTATGTGCTCCGTACTCATACCCCAGGATTACTTGGAAGAGACATGGAAAGGAGAGACATGTAAAGCATTTGGAACTGACTGATGGGGAGACTGTCCTTGGCAGAGACAATGATACACCCGTTATCTTGTTTGTATTTTTTGTGTCATTTCGTCTGTCCCAGACTTACCCAGCCCATTGTTGTTCCTTTCTAGAAGGTGATGTAGACTGTGGCAGGCTTTCAGGTCTCAGTAGCCCTGCTTTGGGTCAATAGGGCATTTGCCCTGGAGAGTATGGGTCCATTTCAGAATTTTACCTGGAATTGCCTTCTCTTCTCTCTTTATGCCTGAAGGATGAGAATGGGTGGGTAGTGAAAGGAGAGCAGGTAGGATGTGGAGGCAGAAAATGATTGCAAAAAGGACATGGAGAGACATCAGAGAAAATGTAACTTACAGGTTGACCTCAACGAGTACAATAGGCTGTGCATCTCTTTCCCATACTGGTAGATCATGTGTCTGAAATTGTACTTTGAAATGATCTTATTGTAGAACTGACAAAGTTTATTCATGGTTGTCTAATTGTATGAAAACTTTATCTGCATTTCTACAGCATTTCATAATTAATTAATTCCATGCTGGTGAGGTGACTAAGCTGCTTCAAGTCCTGACTTGTTCCCTACTCTCAAAACCCACTTTCTGTACATTTTGTTATTTGGAGATAATGTCTTAATTGTTATGACATCAGTATCCCCTAGGATAGCCCTACACAGGATTATCAACATCTCATCATTATTTGATTACTTGTTCCATACCTTCATTAAGTTGCTTGTCATAAAATCTTTTTGATTTTTGTTTCACGTTGCTATATTTTGACAACCTGTGCTGTATTCATTCTAAAACATTTCATTTGTCTGATTGTATAAGTTTTATTTCAATTACAATTGATTTCTAGTTGTAAGAATGTCAGTAATATTTATTTTTCAGATAGGGGCTTAAATACTGTTTTGATATTTGACAGCAGAGGTAAATTTTTCTGTTGGCAATCATTCCTTCCTATTGGCAGCTGAGCACTGATGAACATTTGCTATTGTAGTCTGAGAGAAAGCTAAGGAAAAGGAGTGATGGAATAATCTCTAGCATTTAACAAGGCTGAAATACTTTCTGTTCCCACTAAAGGTAGAAAAGTCATAATTCATTTGGGGGTGGGTAGAGTACTCTGAAGTATATTCAACATTAGTGGGTTAATATTACTTTTGACTAAATTTTTAGTCCTTTGGTAATAAAGCGTAAGAGCAGGAACAGATCAATCTGTTTGAAGCAAACTACAGCCCAGATAAAAAAAACTCAAGTATATATATACATATATATAAATATTCAACACTAACAAAATAAAGATTCATGTCTATTATCCAATAAAAGTTTCAGCCATGGAAGGAGTAAGGAAAATATGAATCCTAATGAAGACAAAATCAATAGAAACCTGACCTAGAAATAGCAAAGATGATAGAATAGAGAAGGACATGAAAATAATTACTGTAGGTATATTCCTTATGTTCAAGAATGTGGAGAAAAAGATAAGGAGAGACATGAGAGATATTAAAAAAGATGAAAATTGAATTTCTGGAGATAAAAATGACAATATCTAGGATAAAAAATGCACTGGATAGGATTAATAAAAGATTATACTATAGTAGAAAAGATTAGTGAACTTACAGATGTAGTAACAGAAACTATCCAAAAATGAAAATCAGGAAAGACTGACCAAAAATGCAAAGCACACCAACAAGCATGGGACAAAATTTAATTTCATAATTTAATTTCTATATAGTAATAATGAACAAACAAATTGAAATTTAAAAAATTCATGATACCATAAAAAACAGAGTAGCTTAAAGATAGACTTTTCAAAAAATGAGTAACAGCCATACAAAAGTTTATAACATTGTAGAGAGAAATTAAAGATACAAATACATAAATCAGATTTTTTAAGATGTCTGTCTGACACATATCCTTCCCATGAGGTGACATATGTAGTCATTGTTATGCTTATTTAAATCCTATTAGAAATTGACAAGCTGTTTCTACAATTCATAGAGAAATATGAAGTGTCCAGGTTATCCAAAACTTTACAAAGGAAAAGAAATTTACAGTGTGTATATCACCTGATTTCAAGACTTGTTTAACTCTCTCAATATCTATAGTTCTTGTTCGGTTACTGCCACAAACTCAGAGGTGAAAGTAGGTTATTTATAGTGAGCAGAGGGTGGCAATGCCAATTTTGACAAAATAAAACCAGTCTTATACTGTACAGTATAAGGGGATGCATACAAGTACTCTAAAGAGGAAACGTTCTAATAATGACCACCAGAGCATGAGTATCAAATTACACCTGTACCAGCCCATAGTACACTTAATGCCCCTTGCTTTTTTTTTTTTTTTTTTTGGTCTTCCTGTAAATAGAGGAAACAGCAGTACTGTGAAGGAGTTTCCTAGGGTGTGGTAGAAACTGATGCAGAATTCAACTTTATCTCCTATGTCTGACTATGCCAGCTGTTAGCCACAATCTGTTCTGTCCTTTCATAGAGAAACATTAATTTTCTTTATTTTAAAGATGGGTTTATTTATGCAGATAAGAGTTGGGATACAGATCAGAGGTACAAGAGGTGAGAGGATTAACTAGAGATAGGGTGGGGATCAGAACAGGATGATGTACTGAAATACTGCTGAGGGGAGCAGTAGGTGAGATAGGAGAGGTCTGCCAAGCCATGTGTTTCACCTTCCTGGCCAGGGATTGAACTCATGCTGCAGTGGCTGTGGATCGCTTCATAGTGCTGTGCTTTAACCTACTGCATCATTAGGGAGGGTCCTGATGCATCAATTTTCAACTAGCACAAGGTTTCTCTCACTCTGCCCTTATATTTCCTTGTCTCTGTAAAACTAAAGAAAGCCCTGTGGTCAAGATATGTCTAATAGGATGCAATCAGTAATGGCATCTGTAACTTCTGAGTATAAGTACAAAGGGCAAGCCACCTTCTGTGCCTCCTCCTTCTTGCTTGGAAGTACACGGATGTGACCACCTGAATTCTTTCAGGTATCCTGAAATTGAAGTCATACACTTAGAATGATGGGCAAACTAGAAGAACAAAAGTCTCTGTTGGCTGCATGATATCAACTTCCCTTCCTCTACCCCACACAAGTACTGCCCATTTCTGGAATCCTTTACATGAAAAAAGAAACCTCTTTTTAAGTCCCATGAATTTTTATGAACACATTGAAGCTAAGAATTGGTAACACCTGTCTTCTTTAATACTGACTTCCCAACTTGAGTCAGGACTCAGCTGGGGAATGGGAGATGCTTTGGCTTGGATAATACTGAAGATTTACACGAGGCTTGAATGGACGTGTACCTAAAAGGTGTTTTCTAACACTTGGTGGTGAAATTACGTATAATTTGTATGTCAAAGGGGTAGATGGGAAGCTTGTGTAAAAGAAAAAGGTAAAGTAAAAGAACAGTGGTACATTTACTGGTTCCCTACCATTTAGAACCAGCTCATTCAGTGAATTGGTTATGCACTTGTTCTAATTGACTAAATAATAACTTTGTTATATGGATGAATTTGATTTATTATATTAATAAGATATGCTACCTTGAATTACTCAGTGGGATCTTTAAACATTATTAAAAGTTTAATAGATATAATAGTCATTCATGTTGGAGTTAGTAATTAAATCTGATTTTGATAGCTAAAACAAAGCTATAATTATTTTTATTTTTATCACAAAGAATTATTAACACGTACTTGTTCTCTCAATATTTAAGGTGTTATATGGTAATTGGCCCTTCTATGGTTTCACATTGGATATATTTATGAGTCACCTTTCTATTGAACTTGTATTTGATTTCTTAGCATAACCTTACTTTGAACAACTAATTGAACGTAGTCTTTTCTCTACATAAAATACTCATGTACAATTATAAGACGGATAGTCCTTGAACGACACAATGGTTTTCAGTTGCATATGAATGGGTTCATCTCTCTCTGTAAGTGGTTGAAGGGTTCCTCATTAACTCAGGATGAAGGCACTTTCTGTTGATGCTCAGATATTCATTTTGCTTGCCCGCAAGAGAGCATGTCCCCTTTTGTCAAGTCATACCACACTCTCTCACCTCTCCAATGGAATTTTGTGTGCTTTAGATGAACTATATGTTGACAGACCATTCAAAATATACTTTACAAATTTGGCAGCAATATCAACTCCCCTTCCTCTACCCTATACCAGTACTGCCCATTTTTGGAATCCTTTA
>NW_004567103.1:36693103-36702853 GCF_000260355.1 Condylura cristata | reverse complement strand
TTAAATTTTATATCATCGTTAATTTTGTACAATATATGCTTGTATGTTTTCTACTTTTAGGTGTAACCCCTGTAAAAATCACAACACCTGTGAATCATCACAATAGTCCTTGTGTTTTTCTCTCCCAGTTTTAATCCCTCTTCCCAACCTTCCTTCGAAGAATGACTGATTTATGATTTCTTGCTCTCTCTCTCTCTCTCTCTCTCTCTCTATATATATATATATAGGATTTATTTATTTATGCACACAGAACTGGAGTGCAGGTCAGAGGTTCGGGGTGGTGAGAGGATTCACAACAGAGAAGAGTGGGGAGAAGAACAGGCAGGTGGGCAAAGTACACTGCTGAGGGGAGCAGCTGGTGAGAGGAGGTCTGCTGTGCCATGTGGGTCACCTCCGTGGCCAGGAATCCAACTCTCACTGAAGCAGCTGCGGCAGTATTGCAGTTTAACCTGTTGTGCCACCAGAGAGGGTCTTCTTGGGATTTTTTTTTACATCTTGTGTTATTATTATTTTCCTGATCCCTTATTTTTTCCCCCTCTCTTCCTCCTATAAGTTAAACCATCTGATTGCTTCGTTTTTACTTCTGCTTATTTCACTGGCTTAATCTCTTCTAGCTCTATCCATGTTGCTCTGAATGGCGTGAGTTTATCTTTTTTGGTTGCTGATAGTACTCTATTGTGTATATATATCACACATCTTCTTGATCCAGTCATTTACCTTTAGACTTTTGGGTGGCAGCAATTTTAAAATATATGTATATATTTTAAATTCTTTTCATCTTATTGTATTTCCCTAAACTTCCTTCACACAAGATTTTACACATAATCTACTTTTTACTATATTTGAACAAAATTTGAGTTTAAAAATTTGAATCAAAATTGAGAAATTAAATAAAATTTAAATAAAATAGAGTAAAAATTTAAAAACACCTACCAAAACCAACATTTATTCTTATCACATACAAAGCTGTTTGATAAAATCTTCAAATACATTATTTTAATCTTCAAATTGAGGTAAATACTATTAATGTTTCTATTATAAACAAAAGAGAACTGATTCACAGAGCTATTAAAGAAATTGTCCATGGTCAAGCAGAAAATATCATAGCCAGAATTTGTAAATAGTCTATCTTGTTTCAGTGCCTCTACTTTATGGCAATCCACTGTAAGGAGTTAGCTTTTCTAAAATGCCTCTCT
Organism: Condylura cristata; assembly: GCF_000260355.1. Lineage (NCBI taxonomy): Eukaryota > Metazoa > Chordata > Mammalia > Eulipotyphla > Talpidae > Condylura > Condylura cristata. The sequence goes on along the minus strand of NW_004567103.1, from coordinate 36,701,657 downwards.
AACCATGTTATTCACCACTGAAGTTTTATGAGTAAATGATGTCAGACTGAATATTAATGAAAAAAAATTTCACAACTTAGTTGTAACCTACATTTCAGTCTTAAGAACTGCTTCTGATAGAAACACACACACATGCTTTCATCATATACCAGAGTTGTAGAGTCACTCTTGCTTGTTATAGCTATTTGTTTTTGGGTTCCACCCATATTTAATCCTCCCTACCTTGTTTAGCAGGAACTATTACACTCATTCTTCAAAATCTCACCCATAAAGACTGTCCCAGCCTCTACACCCAGGCAGAATTAGTTACATCTACCACTATGATATATAGAGCAATTGTCTGAAAATCATTGTCATAAACAGTAGTATCTGGAATAAAATGTAGGGATTAGGGAAATTCTTTTAAATGCTTATGGGGAGATTCTACTGGAGAAGGAAATGCCTAAAATATCAATAATCCTTATTGAGTGACACTGAGGATGTGAGGTAATGGGATCCAGAGTAGTGAGAACAAATCCTTGAGAAAAATAATATTTTCACAACAGGAAATCATGTAGGTAGGCATGATTATGGGGATCTGCGAGTTTAGAGTTCCTAATTATTTTTGTTTAATTTAAGGTAACAGTTGTTTATATCATTGTTTGTGTGTTAGAGGGATAGGAGCTCCCCCTAATTTTCTGGGAAGGAGTCCAGCTCAACTGGCAAGTCAGGGAGATCTTGTGGAGTCAGCACTGGAGAGAAGGAATTTAGTAATTCAGATTTTGCTTTTAAAAATTGTCTCTGTGTTTGTGAAGGAAGTAGATCATGTGTAGAATATAGAGAAGTGGCAACAAAGCTAATTTCTTAGTCATCACTTGGTAATATCTCCAAAATACTATCTAATGAATCTAATGTATATAGGTGGGAAGGTGGGAAAGTATATTCAGGTCAGTCGTCCTCTGAGGAGTTAATATCTAGATGTTTTCTTCATAAAGTCCACATTTTGTTCATTTATATGTACAGATTTCTATCAGATCAGCTATCATTTTTTCACATCTTAGCTTTCAGACAATAGGAAGTCCAAACAATTTATAATTTTTACATTTTCAAATGTTTGATCAAGTTTTCTTGGAAGATGAACTCCAGCAATCATAAAATGAAAAGACTTGTATTTCTTTCTCTCTCTTCCATATAACTCCCAGGTTAGTTCTTTGGGGGTATGTTCAATAAATTCTGGGTGAAATATGTTTGTGAAAATGTTACAGGACAGCAAATCTGTTTCAGGACAGGGAGAGAGGGGCACTCCTGAAGCCCCAAACTTGCCTGCTCTAAGTGGGTTCTGCCATCCACCACAACAAGACAAAACATAAAACTTTAATGAAAAGGGACTTTAATACAGTGAATATACAATACGGAACACAAAGAATATAACTTCTAAATCAAACACCTGAAGTTACCCATCCCCTCGTGGGCAAAGTCAACCCAAAAGGGATTGGCCCACAGCAAGGCCTGAAAGCCTGCCACTAGACTAAAGCACCTTCTGTCTGGGACCCATGGAAAAGGGTCAGAAATGGCCAGACAAGTCTGGGAGGAAAAGAGCAAAATCAAACTCAATATAAACACTGCCATAGTCACCTCCCTACAGGTATGTCTCCCACATCTGCCTTAGCCAGTCCAGAGTCGGGAAACAAGCCCGGTTGCTTCATCACATGCTTGCTGCTCCATGTGGCTTCCTCAGGTCTCCTTCATGTTCTCCATCCAGCTTCCTTCTCTTCTCAGTCTGCTTCTCTCCTTTTTCACTTCTCAGCTCCACCCTCCTTCTGGGTGGGGCAGGGAACCTGGAACTTCCCCTTTTCCTAGGGACCACCCTGTTACAAAAACAGTGGCTCTTACTATTTTCTAACTATTCTTCTTTTTACAGTAGATTGATTAAAATTGAAATTTCAGTGATTCTTAGGAACAGTTCTTTGCTTTTTGTTTCATTGTGTCAGGACCTCATAGGTGCCAGTTCATAAGTATTGTTTTCCCCAGGCTAGAGGTCTGATTTCTTACTTTGGCAATTTGGGGAATTGCTTCTTAGTTTGAATTCATTCAACAATGGCCAATTCTAATATCAAAGCATTTCTTTTTTGTTACTCTTTGCTTGAAATAAGAAATTCAACACTCTGAAAATGTTGCCCACAGAGCAACACTTTCCCAGTGAGATATTAACATAGCAATAGGTTCCTCAGGACTGCAATCTACTTCCTTTCAAATGAATGTCAAGTTATGCTGGCCAGTGCATTCAAATGCTCTAATCACCTCATCTATTCTGTTTCCTACTTTCTGAAGCTAAAATACAATTCTTAATGTTTGTTTCATTGTCACACTGTCACCAAGGATACCTGATGCAAAGATTCTCAACACTGTGGGATTACAACAAAAGGTTATAGATCTTCATTACTGACTGTGGTACAGACAATCATTACAGAACTCGAAAGCAGTGAATGTTTTGGTGCAGAAGATTTTTTAAATTGATTAACTTAGATGATGTTTACCTTATGCATATAGTGCATCTTATAAGCCGTGGAGACTTCCACAAATCACTGTAAGTTAATTCTTATGTTGTCAGAGTCTATAGTATATCTAGCAAGTATATTTTATTTACTTATACTCAATATTTGGAAATTACAGGTATTTTAAAAATACAATATTTCTATCTAAGTGTTTCACTTATTATTTTCTACTTGCATTTTCTGGCTGTAGGTGGATTCAGAGAAAACAAAGCTTTATTATTCCTATATGTATATGAGTTTAAAAGACACAAAACCATCATCCTGACTACACAGTGGATGGATTATTTAACCTGACCAAGATGAGGCAGTTTGAATTTTGGCAGGTGACAGATTAGGTATGGCATGGAGAGTGTGACTAGCAATTACAAGACTTACTGAAACTTGGTGGTGAATGTTGAGAAGTCTTGCAATGCAAGTGTAGATTTAAAGTCAGTTTGACTTTACTTACTGCTCCTTGTAATGTTTTGCTGGTCTCTCCAGTGTGTAATTGTTACAATCTTGTTATTTTGTAATTGTTTCCTGTGTTTCTATTATTCATACTGTATAATTAATCATGTAATAAAAATTATCATTTAAAGAGTTCCTTCCAGAATATTTTTAATATCTTGAGAAAGAAAAGCTCTAACAATAAGCTTTGAGACTAACTTAAGTGAAATCCAATTCTAGAGTTAATGGGTTTAAATTAAGGAATCCTTTCAGATTAATTCTCTATGGCATATATGCATTTATTTATATATGGCCTGTTGGTTTTCATTTTCTTTTAATACTTAACATTAAAAGAATACTTACATTGATTCAACTACTATGAATCAAGTACATATTATGAAAAATATTGTGCAGGAAGCTAAGGAAATGCAAATGGGAAAGTGTAGTTCTTTAGAAGTGACAGTCCAGCAGGGGAAGCAGTCATGAAATCAGATAAATTAAATTGAACAAAGGTAGGTGATACGTCAAAAACATAAAAATACTAGAAGAACACAGAACAAAGCAATGAACTTTACCTCGGTAGCCTTGGAAAGGTGTCATAGAGAGGTGATTGATGGAGAAATGGAAAATATCCAGCTGAACGATAGGGCAGCATTACAATTAAGATAATTCTAGAAAGAAAATAGTATGTTCAAAACTAAATATGGATGAAAACCTAATCAGGAGAGAGTAATTTACTGTGGAAGTGGCAGGTGGAGAGAGAAAATTCTATTTCCAGAAGGCTGCAAAAACACCTACAAAATACCACCTCTCTTGCTCCCAGTAGTCTCAAATTAGAATTTTGTTTAAAATAAAAATTTCCTTCTTCTGTTTGCATAGGGCTGTGTTTGAGGCTTGACAGTGGCAAACATTTAAAAATGTAAATCTTAGAAAAATTAGTTTTTACTTTATAAATTCAAAGGATACTTGTTATGAAAAATACTCAGAATATCTGTTTTGGGTATGTTAAGTGGGAGTAGCTTCTCAAATCTGTATTTTCTTCACAGGACGTGTGCTTGAGACAATTACCATGGTATGATTGTGATGGCATTGTACTGGGGTAGGCCAAGAAGCCCTAACAAGACAAGCGGGAACTCAGAAAACCTCTATCACTCTAAAAATGACACTAAACATTTAGAATTGGTATCCTATATGCCGTCCAAAATGCATTTCATAAATCATGCCAGCTATATCTAAGACCTGTGCGTTGTCTTCAGGGAATTAAGTATGTGCTCTTTATTTGGTCATAAAATGATCACCTTCAGTCCATATGCATGACCTGCCTTATCATCTGGGCTATTGATCATGCTCAAAAGCCCTACTCCGAACCACAAGAGCTTGTTTCCACAAAGGTTATCACAGTGGGAGGATAGCAGAATCAGAAAAGTTTGTCTCCTTTAGTGTCTTCATTTCAGTGGTGTGCAGAGGCACTAGGTGGTCGCCAAGTAGTCAGTCACAAGGCTATTGATAATGTTTCTAGAGTAGTTCTAGAGTACAATGAAAAGGACTCTTGGGTGTCATCTGATATTGATGTCATTGACATCTTTTGAAGGAAGAGAAATGGTTCATTTAACACATTATGATGGCCCTGAGTAATGGAGTACAGTAGCCCACACTATCAGCCTAGACGTTCCTGTCGAAGGAATACACCTTTCCATATAGTTCTAGCTTTTCTAAAAGATCATCCTATGCTCTTCAAAGCCCTGGAAAGGTCTCTATTTGGGTTAACTACTATCTGTGTGATTAATAGGTCTTGTTCCTGCTCACTCCTGTAGGCCGGGTGGGAAGAGTAAGTTTAGCCGCTTGTCAATGTCATCACAAAACATGAAATACCTGAGGAAAGGAATTAGAATAATAAAAGAATTTTAGTGTTTGTGTGTGTGTTTGAGATAGTGGTGAGCTGGACTACAGGTTGTAATCATAAAAGGGCAGATGTCTACATAATTTATCAATGCTATGCTATAGCTAATGTTGTTTCATTGCTTCCTTGTTGATACATTTTATTTTTAACTATCCTAAATGCATTTAAGTTAATTCTAAGAATGAAATGAAGGCATTTTTTGTATTTTTATTATGTTTTTACCATTAGAAAAGTGGCATAATACCTGCCTATTCTTCTAAGAAAAGTTTTTAGGTCTTTTATTAAAATAAAATACAATTCCATTGTGTAGAGCAAAATAAATTCATTCTCTTAATCTGGCAGGCATTAAGCAACTCTTCACAATTTGATTAGTAAGTTTGACTAATTACCTAATACTTTTAAAACTGTCTCTGAATTATAGAGACCTTTGCTTCAGCTTTTTTTCTTTACCTGTCTGCTGCTGTCTGTTAATGTTAATTAGATTGTAACCACTAAATTAATATACAGTCAAGGAAAAGAAATTAAGCCACCTGAATAAGTGGTGAAGAGAACATTAATTTCCTACACACACACACACACACACACACACATCCATTTTTTAAATTTCAGGCAGTATTCTAAAATATTCTCAGGAATTTGGTTATATAGTGAGGGAAACTTCCACTAAAAAATTCAAATGTGGCCCTCCCTGGTGGTGCACCTGGTTGGAACACAGCATTGTAAAATGGCAGCAGTCACTTAAGTGCAAGTTTGATCCCCCCCCCCCCAGGTGACCCACATGGCACCGGAGACCTCTCCTCTCTCCGGTGCTGTTCCTTCAACAGTGAACTTCGTCGATATGCCTGTTCTGCTCCCTACTCTCTCTGGTGAATCCTCTTACCACCGTTGCACCTTTGGTTTGTACCCTAATTCTGTATGCATAAATAAATAAATAATAAAAAATTCAAAGTTTTTTTTTTTTTAAGATTTATTTAATTTACACATATAGAAATGGGATACAGGCCAGAGGTACAGGGGCAGTGAGAGGCTTCACCAGAGAGAGAGCGGGGAGCAGAACAGACAGACAGATGAAGTACACTGTTGAGGGGAGAAGCAGGCGGGCCAGGAGAGGCCTTCCTCGCCTAGTGGATCACTGCGGGGCTGGGGATGGAACCTGCATTGAAGCAGCAGCAGCCAGCCATCAGTGCAGCGTCCTTACCTGTTGTGCCATCAGGGAGGGCCTCAAAGGTATTTTTTAAAAAAGATATATTTATATTTTCATATAAAACTGGGGTCTGGCCAGAGGTGTAGGGGCGGTGAGAGGATTCACCAGACAGAGTGGGGAGCAGAACAGGCAGACTGACAAAATACCCTGCTGAGGGGAGCAGCCAGCGAGACAGGAGAGGTCTGCTGGCCATGTGGATCAACCTCTTTGGGCAGCGATGGAACTCACATTGAAGAAGCTGTGGTTAGCTTGTAGTGCTATGCTTTAACCTGCTGTGGCACCAGGGAGGGTCCAAAAATTCACAGGTTTAATGATATCAGTAAATCATCATTAATCTTACTAATGAAATTCCTGCACTTTAATGGTAATTGACAATTTTTTTTAGCTCTGATATTTTCATAATTTACCTGTTTTAACCTTTCCCTTATTTTTTATGCTATAAACTGGAACATACTATTTATACAACTTAATTTATCAGTTTAGCTAGAGTACTAAGGTCATCTGTACTTTTTGAGTTGAATACATAAACTGTATGCAGTTTATTTGAATTTTGGTATTTTACATTTTATTAATGCTAGCTTTTGCAGCTTTTCCATAACTCATAAATCCTAATCAGAAAATATTTGCCCAGGGAAAATTAAAATCTGATCTCTACTTACAAATTCATAGCCAATAAATGATTGATTAATTGTTGTGCTTTTGTTTACCCAGCAGAATTTTCCCTGTTGTCTCTTGTGTTCCTTGTTGGAATTTCTCATTTAAAGTGGTAATACTCATAACAACAAATTTATTGAAAATTTAGCAAACTAGTCTTATTCTAACATATCATAGGACATTATTTTCTCCTTTTTCTTTTTGTAAATGTAGTTAGCATGTACTATAAAGGTTGGTTCTTTGTAAAGTCATCAGTAAATTTTGTCATTTTTGTTGTTAAACATTACTGATGTTTAAAAATTATTAGTGGTGTTTATTAAAAATGTATCAAGGAGCTAGAAAGAGTCCTCCCATGTAGCCCATAAAAAACATAATAAAACATTTTTAACAAAAGGATTTCTAAAATAGATTTCAATGATAATTAACTGCTCTTGCTTTAAAACTAATTGGACATTAAAAGTTGAACAGCACAGATTTTCATTACTCCACTTAGACCTATTAAGTTTTCTCTGCTTCATTGGAACATAATCATTCTCTAGGTTTAGCAAAGCCTGACAGACTTTAATCTTAAAAAGGTAGAAAAGATAAAAGACAAAGAAAAGGCATCTTGTCTTAAAAACCAATTCTTGTTAAGAAAAATGTTCTTTCTCAGGCCTCAGTTGTAATGTGATATAGATTCACAAGTCCTTTTTATTTAGAACTTAATACTAAGAGATTTACTATTCAAACAGCACCAAACAGGTTTAGTATTTTCCCTTGTGAGTTTAACAAAATGTTGGCATTGACTACAAGTTACACAGCTGTAACTGTGTCTCTGAGTTGGCCTGCTAGCTTGTCTGTCAAGAATATGCTATATGATTCTTGGGGAGGAAAGAATCATTAGCAATTCATACCTTCAGGAAAGTAGATGGTGGACTAAGTTGTTCTTGCTATTACTGACTAGGCAAAGGGACTTAGAAAAGGATTTATTGGACGCTGGTTGTTTATCAACAGATAAAATGAAGAATCACTTGTATGCACAAAATTGACCAAGCAGCAACAGAAAACTTTTATTTTTCCTTGATAATTAGGTAAACAGGTTGATGTGAATTCTAGCCTCTTAACAAGTCAGTTTAAAGATCTTGAGTCTAACAATCATTCAATCACATTTCATGGAATTTGTATAATGTTGATTATAATGTTGATTATTTTCAGTGGATGTGCTATAGAGTCTAGCTCTTACTGTGTTTCATGTGATATTAATTAGTAAGGTCAGAAGCCCTACCTTTGATTTTTGAGCAAGGCAGTTATGATTTTCAGCCTGGCATTCTTTTTCTCTTATATGTACCTTTGATTTTGTCCCAACCAAAAATAATACTGTTAAATATCTCTGTGATTTCTAATTTCATTTATCTGCCAATGAGTGATCAGTTTTAAGTGTGAATAAATCTAGCATAACATTGTTAATCCCTTATATAGGACACTGGCAAATGCCCTGAGGAATTATAAAGATAGTAACTTCAGAGATGTTTTGTCCATTATAATAGAATGGGCAATTAAGCATAGCTTAAAAGTGTTTGTATGGATCCTAATGGTTTACTTATAAATGATATGAGTTGGTAATTAATCATAGTGCATCACTTTTGAGCAGTCTTAAAATAGCCATTTTTGATAGTCAATTGACCAATTATTTGTCACTTCAGATTCACAGATTATTCAGCTGGGTAGACTAAGAATACTTGCCTTAATAGGATATTATTAATTGTGGTCATTAGTTTGAATGCATAGTTAAAAAAAGAAATCAGGCCCTCCCTGGTGGCATAGCGGGTTGAAGCACAGCACTGAGAAACTAAAGCC
>NW_004567103.1:36665474-36692808 GCF_000260355.1 Condylura cristata | reverse complement strand
TTTTGTTTTTATATCCATTTGCTGTTAGCTTTTATCTGGACTCAAAGCTTCCACATTTGTTCCTGTATAGTCCATTCAAAAGGAAATAGTATATTATCTGAAAAAATCACACCATACAGCACTTCATGTCACAGATTTATTTTTTTTAAATTTAAACATCCTTGTTTCTTTTCCACAGTATAGAATTTCTCCCTCAGATGTGGTCACCATATTTTCCTACCACCAAAGCAGCTATTTTCATCCACTATAGTCCATTATACTCTTCTTGCCCCTGTTTTTTACTCTCCACTTCTTACTCTACTCTAGAATGTCTCAAATCTACTGTTTGCTTTCAAGGGTCAGTCTTACAGTTTGATCCTTTGTTTAGTTTCACTAAATTCAATATATAAATAAAGCCATTTGGTATTTCTTTTTGTACTTCTGGTTTACTTAGAATAATAATTTCCCATTCCATCCATGTTGCCCCAGATGGCATGAGTTTATCAGTTTTGATCACTGAATAGTATTCCATTGTGTGTTTATGCAACATCTTGGCCCCTTCATGTATTCTTGGGCTTTTAGTTTGTTTCTATATTTTGGCTATTGTGAATAGTACTGTTATAAGCATAGAAGTTCAGGTTTCCTTTCAAATTAGTTTTTTGTGCTCTTGGATAGATACCTACGAGTGAAATTTCTGGGTCATATGGTAGATCCACTTTCAGTTGTTTGCAGAATCTTCACCGTTCTTTCCATTGGGGTTGGATCAGTATATATCACTGCCAACAGTGTAATAGGGTTCTGTTTTCTCCATACCCTCAATATGTCACAGTTTCAAAGTCCTTCAATCTCTCATTACACTTAGAATAAAATTTAGCCTCCTTTTCTTGGATCTGCACAGTGTACTTAATAACTGCATAGTTCTCCAGTGTCATCTCATTCAGTCACTGTCTCATTTGTAGGCTTCAGCTATCACAGTCTCAAATAAGAAACAGTTGTAACCTCCTCTTTCATATCCTAGAGTATGTACACATAGCATTGTGTACTCTGTCAATGTATTTTTTTTTTTTATTTTTTAGTGTTCACATGACTGTGATCTTCACATCCTTACATCTCAGTCTGTCATTTTGTGTTTGTTTGGTTGTATAAGTACTCTAAGAAAAATAATCAAAGTGGTTGCTTTTTCCCTCCAATTATCTTCCATCATGGTACTCTGGAATTTTCCTTCATAGCATTTGTCAAATATTATAATAAAGATTATAGTTGTTGTCTCCTGACTGTCTCCTTCACTTTCAGAGTCCTAGGAGCAGTGACCGTATTTGTCTGTTTTCTTCACCATGTGTAATTGGAGTATAAGTTATTGATATATTTTGAATACACATTGTTGCCAAGTTAGTTTTGCAATTCACACAGTTCTTAGAGACATCAATATTTTGCACATAAGTTTCCCTACAGTTATTTGACCTTGGAACTCCATTTTGATGTAGCATCTCAAGGGATTATTGTTCTGAATGTAAATGATTCCCCAAGTGATCATTTAAATATTATCACACACTATAATTTTAAGAACACAATTTATTGACCTTAGTAATCAATATTTTTTGCATCATTGGTACACTGAGAGGAACATATTATAGTTGCTATGAGTAGAAATAATAAAAAATACCTAGCATTTTAATCCCTTAGGAATTAGCTATCAACTTGCAATCAAAAATAGTACAAAAATATCTGAAAGAAGCAGAACCTCTTGTCTAGAAATAAATTAGTTTACTAAGGTGAGCTAATAAGTAGACTAAATATATTCTTAAATAATAATACAGTGTATTGAGTTATGAAACAAGTGAATTAGAGTATGCCATGATCATCAGAAATATGAATATTTAGTCAATATTTTTTCTAGGCTCCAGTGCTCTATTCAGCCTTGAATTATATATGTGTGATTTTTAGCATTAAGTTGTTTATATGTGTGTATTGTGTTGTGCTTTCTCTCAGTGCAGCCTGTTAGGCTTAGGAAAACATGATACCACAGTACCATTGACCCCTGAATAACACAATTCTGAATTACTCATGTTCACTTATATGTGAATTTTCTTGTAAACAAGATGATGCTAAATTGATAAATTGATAAATATAGTACAGTTCTATAAATGCATTTTCTCTTCTTATAGGTTTCTTCTCTATAGTTTACTTTATTCTAAGTATTGGGTATATAACATATATAACATAAAAAATGTATGCTAACTGGGGTCGCCTTTATCCTTTCAAAAAACTGTGTGGGTAGAGTATTAGGTGCCTGAGAAAAATTCCAAAATTTCTTGGATACAGGAAAGTACATACATACATATTTTTAAATAAAATAATAAAATGAAACCATGTATATCCACTACTCAGTTTAACAAAAGAAATATCAGTATTATTATTGACCTGTGTTTATCCATCACTATGGAGTTATAACTTCACTTCAGATTGCTAAAAAGCGTACAAGTGCTTTCTTGGGGGGGTTACATTCTGCGATGTTTACTGTGTGAGGAATTAAAATTGAGGAATTAAAAAATATTTATTCAGTTCAACAGAAGTACATACATGTTAGTAGAAAACACATTTTATGAAAATATCTTTTTTAAGTGATAATTAGTGGATTCACATTGTTTTATATTATTCCATATTTTAATGTAATAAAAAAAACTGGAAGATTTTTTTTATCTGCTTCTGTTCAATCTGTTGCAATATGTTACATTGAGTGAAATACATGAAGAATGAAAGTGTAAAAAAATGTAAATGACATCTTATTGTGAATGTAGTTTTTACTTCACACACTGCCTGGAAGTGTCTCAGGGACTATAAGAGTATCCAGACCATGCATGGAGATTGCTGTTGTAGATTTCTTTTGTGTGCTTTACCTCAATCGTGATGCTGCTTCATCTTGCCCAGAGGTAGTAATATTTTGACCTTAATATTAATAACTTCATACATTTCTTTGTGCTGTTACCACTGAAAAGCCCTCTATCATTTAGTTTTCTCATTTCTAAATTACACATGCACACCCATTTTTAAAAAGATTATTTACTCATACAGAACTGGGGTACAGGCTAGAGATGCAGGGGCAGTAAGAAGCTTCACCAGAGACAGAGTGGGGAGCAGAACAGGCAGATTAAGTACACTGCTGAGGGGAGCAGCAGGCAGGTCAGGAGAGGTCTACTGGACCAGGCTGATCACCTCTGGGGCGGGGAATGAATTCATGCTGAAGTGGCTTTGGCTTCATAGTGCTGCGTTTTAACTTGCTGGACCACCAGGGAGGGTCCTATTTTTTTTTTTTAAAGATTTATTTACTTTACATATAGAACTGGGGTACAGGCCAGAGGCATGGGGGGGGGGTGAGAGAATTCACCAGAGACAGAGTGGGGAGCAGAAGAGGCAGACCGACTGAAATACACTGCTGAGGGGAGCAGTGCGCCTGTCAGGAGAAGTCTGATAAACCATGTGGTGCTGCAGTGGTTGTGATAGCTTCATAGTGCTGTGCTTTAGTCCCTTGCACCATCAGGGAGGGCCTGGACACCTGGTATTTGCTGTTCATTGATTCTTTCATATGGTACTAAATTTTAAGATATGTACATTGTGGAACATACAGCAATGGCTTGTTTATTTTACTAATGAATGATTTTCTTTTGTACAAATATAAAATAACACATCCAGTAATTCTACTATGACTTATCACAAGTGGTAGTTACAGTTTATATGAATATAAAGAGTATTTTTACAAATGCATATGTTCATGTTTGCTAATGTATGTTAGCAAGAATTTCCTTGGACCATATAACTGAAATTACCTCCTTGTAGAATATATACCATTTACCAAGAAAACATCAAACTAATTTTCAAATTGGTTGCGTCAATTTATACTGTTGGTTAAGGGTTTTCCCATTTATGTATATTCTAATCAAAAAATAAATTCTTTTGATTCTAGTCAACAAAATTAACCATTTAAAATGTTATATATAAAATATTATCTCATTGTAATATTAACGGTAATCCTCTGATTTTGAACAAGTTGTGCATTTTCGCCCATATGCTTGTATGGGCTATTTGTGCTTCTTGTTTGAGACAATTGTTAAATCCAATACTTACATATATATTTGATCTCAAGTTTTATAGCTTTATGTATCACAAATATGTTCCCTAATTTGAGATCTCTTTGTAGCCTCTGTGAAAAACATACTGTCTCTAAATTGTTATAGTCAGTTTTGTTTTATTGCCTTGAAAGTTTATTGCCTTGAAAATTTATTGTCTTTAACACATAAGATTTAATTTTTGAAATTATGACTCAATGTGTCATTTGTATTTTTGCAAAACAGAAATAACAAAGAGTATTATCAGGATGTATTGCTTGGGAGTAGTTAATAGTTTTTTAAATATTAGCCAAAATAAACATGAAAATATATATAGTCAGATTGGTATAGTTAGAAATGTAAGTCTCCAAAACAAAGACCTTTATTGTTAATAAACCCATTTGGATTTTTTTTTCCTACTTTTGCAGTAAAATTTCAGATGAATTCTGTTTTTAATATGTGGATTAAAATTTTGTGAATAGGAGTTGCTTGAACTTTTCCAATATGGACTCCTTTAATCCTTTTCTTGCCTAATTGTCACAACTAGTGAATGCTCGTTGTGAGAGTTGCCATTTTGTCTCCTACCTGTTCTACATGAAAAGCTTGTCAGTTTTTCACCATTGAAAATGTTAGCTATCGATTTGCCATATATGACTTTCATTATATTAAGGTTTGTTCCTTCTGTCCCTGTTTTGAGTGTTTTATCATAAATAGATGTTGTAATTTTTCAAATGGTTTCTCTACATATATTGAGATGATCATATGATTTTTATCCTTTTATTGATGTGGTGAATGACATTAATTGATTTGCATTGTTGAATATTGCTGGTATCTGTAGAAGAAATTCTACTTGGCCATGGTGTATCACCTTTTGAAAAATATTGTTGGATTTGATTTGCTAAAATTTTAAAGATTTTTAAATTTATTCTCTGGGGGTCTCTTTGCAATTTTTTTTTTCTGATACTATTGTCTGAATTAGTATTGGGGCTATTTTAGTATCAAGAAGTATTTAGAAGCATTCCCCATTCATTTTTGAAAGGTTAAGAACGATTGGTGTTAACTTGTCTTTTTTGGTTTGATACAATTCACTAGTGAAACTGGTCTTGGGCTTTTATTTCTGAGGATATTTGTTTTTTTTCCCTTACAATTGGTTTGAGGATATTTTCTATTTCTTCCTTATTTAGAATTCAGAGGTGGTATGATATTAAGAATTTGTCAATTTCTTGCAGACTTTCCATTATTGCATAAGCATGTTGACTGCCGTCTCTTAAGATCCTCTTTCTGTGAGATCTGTTGTAACTACTCTTTCATTTCTTATTCTATTTACTAGCATTTTCTCTTTTTTCTTTTGTAGATTATAATGAGAGACTTGTTTATTTAAATTTTTTTTTCCAGGGATGAATTTTGGTTTACATTGATCATTTGAGATGCCTTTTTGAGTTCTATTTCTTTTATTTCTGCTCTATTTTTTATTTTTTCCTTCCTTCTGATTTTGGTTTTATTTATTTTTTTCCCTAGTTCCTTAAGATGTAAATGTAGATTATTTGAAATCTTGTTTCCTGGTATAGGCATGCATTGCTATAAAATTTCCTTCTAGTTCTGTTTTAGGAGTATTGCACAGTTTCATATACCATGTGTCTTCATTTTCTTTCATCTCCAGGTAATTTATAATTTCTCCTTTGATTTGTATATGTAATATATAGAGGGTATATAAATATTTATATAATATGATCAGTACTCCATTTGGGGTAGGTTACTTGGTTACTCTATTTAAGCTGCTATGTTTTCTTAGTTTACATTTTAAAAGGACAGATTTGTTAGGAAAAGAAGAAAGAAAAAGAAAGGCACCTGCATAGTCACAGGTGGGCAGGAGGGATGTTTAAACTTCTGTCTTAAATGTCTCTAATAATCTCCCAATCTTAATATGAAACAAATGCTTTATTTTCAAGAAATATTGTCTATAGTATTCTGATCACTTTAGACTTCCAGTGTAGTTTTGAAATTCTGGACTCTGCTTTTCTGGATCTATGTATAGCCTCATACATATTTCTTTTTCAGCTTTTAGCGCATGAAGAACCCATCCTTTCTTGAAATTTTAACTGATGTCTGCCTGATGACTCCAAGTATCATCCGTCTTTTCTTGTTCTTTTGCCATTTGTCAGATCAAAATTCAAAGCTACCAGCTGTTATGTCTGGATAATGAAAATACCTTGTATCATCTTACTCTTTCTCCTGTGGTTTTATATAAAAGCCTCATCAATTGATAAGCTCCCCAAATCATGTGAGACTTGTGGCTTTCTTTGCAAAAGTGACATTGTTTCATAATCTCTCAGAAAATGTTAGTTTTTCATGGAAGTCCTTCCTTTAGTAAACTTGTGGCATTGTTTAACCAGGTTCAGAGAACCAAATAAATGTTGGTGGTGATAAGTACTATAAGTGATAGTAGATGCCCAGTATTACCAAACACACATTTTATCATAAAACTGCTAGAATCTTTTACTTTGATTTATATTTGAGGTCTATCGATATTTTGAGAATAACTTGATACTCTTATTTTTAACAGACTGTATATTGTTTATGGATTTTCTATTTTTCATGCCCTGAATGTCCTTTTTTACTTCTGATATTACAGTTGTCTCAAAATCCCCTTAGCTTTCAAGGTGAAATGTCAGCATTCATTGAAAATCTAAGATGACTTATGATTATATGGAAAAATGAGCGTAACTTGATGCTTGTTTATTACAGTTCCATATGCATTTGAAAGAAAATAAGAGGATGCTTCATGAATGGAATACTAAGACAAGAAAAGATCTTTATTCTTATATTAGAGGATATTGGAGAACAATACTCTTGGTGTTTTCAAGGTCTTTATCATCACTTTTCAAAATATCTTAAATACAGGTGATTATTAAGATCACAGGGCAAAAAATCTTACTAAGTTTATTTTATATTTATTAGTATCATGTAATTATTATTACCCAAGATTTTTGTCTACATAATATTATGGTAAGATAGAAGTTTAAATATTTTCAGATGGAAATGCATATCTTAATATTTATTTTTTTCTTGGAAAATATATTTTTCTAAGTGATAGCAGAAGTTAAATCAAGATTATGGAATTTTATTGTTACTCATAATATTATGATTAAAGGTCTAATAGTACATTAAAAATAACACATTCTTCTATGTCACAAATAGATTAAATCTCATATTTGGAGGGAAAAAAATGAAGTTTTAAAAAACAAGAGGAAAAATATCAGTGATAATAGCATGCAGGAAATATTTTACAGAAAATAATTCAGCTCAAATGTGAAAGTAGCAAGACATGTCAGTTATGATATATTAAGCCATATAAACTCCTTCGTGTGGGTCTGAAAGGACTAGGAAGTGATGGGCAGTGTTAGGTGTAGGTACTGGGAGGAAGTCTGATATTCTGGCTGAAAAAACACTTCTTGGAGAGTGTGGTCCTAGTGCAAGTGTTTGTTCATTGTCAAATATGATGCAAAAATGTTAAGTAAGCGATAGCTAGGTGGGTAAGTCAGGACAGCATATTCCAAGAATATTTAGTATTAAACAATGTAGATAGATGGCTTATTTTTATTTTTTCTGCTGCTGAGCCTGAATTCAGTAGTTATGGTTTTGAAAGTTTTTGGCATAGTGAGCTTAGGGATTTGGAATCTTTCTTTTGAAGTAGGGCCCTGGTATGGGAAAAAAAGTAGGATTCTGAACAAACTTGTAAGATATGGCCTTCTGGGCAATAAGCTGAAATATTGGAACTGAGATATAATTCCTATAATGTGAGGTCAAAATAGAACTGGAAACTTCAGCTGAATTAATGAGCAATCATTTACTAGACTAAAAAATGTCTTTCAAATCCATAACTAAATCTAAAGTCTGAGTCATGGCTAGGTGGGGATAAAATATCTCCAACTGTGAACAGAGAAGAGGTGTAAGGTTTAAAAGCATGAAAGCATTCTTAGACATCATTTTTATATAATTTTTATGTTTAAACCTTACATTGAAACACTAAAAGAGAAAAACTAAATCAGCCAACCAGATTATTGCTGTCTGCGTACTTTGAAAGAACATTGTGAATTTCCATTTGTGCCTCTTTTAAGTTAAATACTTTGCTTTAAATGATTTCCTTTAAAAATGATTAGCTCTCTTCTGGTTCTTTTGTAGTGTAAAGTAGACAGAGTTTGCTCTGTTGTGGGGACTAAAATGATGCAGAAAAAGTAACAATAAAGATGTCATAAATTTTTTGTCATTTATGTATGTGTTGAACACTATTTCTGAACTAGCTTCGATGTTTAAATGATTCTGTTTATGAGGCACATGTATATATTGTCATACACAGACACATGAATGAAAGTAATAGCTGCTACTGAAATTAAAGAGTCTTTTTTAGTAGTTGAAGTACAATTTACTTTGCTGGGGGTATTAAGTGTTCTGAGAAGTGAGTTTTATTAATATGATGCTATTTAGTCACTGTTGTGAAAGGTTGCCATCTATGAAGCCATCTTTAAAATGGAGCTAAGAAAACCATTACAGAGAAATTGGATTCCTTGTCTCACATAAACTGGGCTAAAGATCATTGGACTAGACCAAAAAATAATTGTTTTAAGAAACCATCAATGAAACAATTGTTTGAGAAGTCACCCAGATCATAAGAACTGATGATTATGGACTTTTTAGTGGGAGCATACAATCACTTCCCTTTTCTAGAAATTCAGTGACAACCTGGATACTCAAGAATAGTTTGAGATTGTTAACACTGCTAATATTCCTACCACTTACCTTAGCAATATTTTCTTTTCCTATAAAATTCCTATTTTTTTCTCTTCTAAGGGCATGTTTTAGGTTTTCTATCTGAAACTGCCTACTTTAAATTATAATTCTCTTATCTCAAATAAATGCACTTTGCCTATTTTAAAGTGGCCTACTGAATTTTTTATTTATTTTTTGATGAAAAATAAATGTTGTAAGATTATAAATACTAATCAGGTCTTTTCATGTATCAAATGAAAAAATATCAGAAAAGATTTTCAAAGCTCAAAAACTTTAAAAGTATAATTTTCAAGAGAAACTGATAAGGTCAAACATATAACAAAAGCCATTAAGTTCCTATTCCCACATTCAACACCCTAAAATTACCTAGAAAACTCATTCCACTAAGACAAAGGACATAATATGTTTGGCAAGGAGAGAAAATGCATTTATTGTATTGTGAGCCTTTCCTTTCCTCACAGTGATAAACTCCTTTTCCAAGATTTTCCATCAGCCATCTACTGAGTCAGCCTCTAGAGCATAAATGAAGAGAAGCAGCTATATTAGTGCTGTCACCCTGAAAGGTGAATGGGCTGCCATTTCCAATATTGTTGCCACTAACTTATGTAGCGGAGTGCCAAGATCCATGGGCATTGTCATTCAATGATAGGATTATATACTGCCATAGAGAGACTCATAATGATGGCTCAGGGTAATCTCTTCAGGATTAGGTTTCTGTCGAGACCATAATTCTTATAAAATTGACCCGAAGAATTATAGTCCACTAAGTTCTAGATAAAGCAATAATTAATTATAGTCAGTAGAGTATATAGAAAAGTGACAGCATTATTGCTGAATACATACAAAAAGGGACTTATTTAATTAGGTGACAGTAGGAGAAACCATGCTTAGAATTTTAATAAATGATGAATGAAAACTTCTGGCCTTTGGCCAAACAAGGTAAAGGAAAATTTGAAGTGATTTTTAAAGATAAATGCAGAGGAAGTTAGTAATAAGATAGAAGAAATTGAAAGGGGGAGATAGCTGGAATTTTTAAAAGAATTAGGCTATGGTTTCCCTTTCTTGCTTCACCTTTCTGTCCTCCTTTGCTTTGAGTTCACTGACATCAAAGTCACCTCAATGATTTTATGGACTCTGTAAGGGCAAAACAAGCTAAGAATTATGCCTGGAGCTAGATTTCTTGATCATTTATATGGCAGAATAAATAACTTAGATCATGTTGAAGTAATAGCCAATTACATGGTTCCCCAAATATCAATAGATTTCATGCAAAATCCTTTGTTCTTATTAGAGCAAGTCCCCAGCATGCTTTCCTCTATTCTCACTGATACAAATGATCTTACTGCTTTGGCTCCATTAGCCCATGCAAGGTCAAGAGGGTATTGCAATTTGGAAATGACACATGTCACACAAAATTATTTCCTTATGAGTCATATGTCCGCACCAAAAGTGCTGAAACAGAGGGATGGCAACAGAGGGAAGTAGAGATAAGAACTTGATATTAAGGAATAGTTTTAATGCTCAGAATAAATACTGGATTGTGTTCATGATCTCATCATAAGAGATATCTTTTGCTCTTGCTCATACTGACTACTAGAAGAACTGTCTTTCTTGAAAAAATAACACAACCCTCAATTTCTTGTTAAAATTACTAAATTAGACAACTTAATAATAGAACAGATTTTATGTAATAACTTCATGAACTGCACAGTTACCATTTAAAGAACCACGGAATGGGACAGAAATCAGGAGGCTTTAACATGATAATGAATAAAGAATGAGAAAGAGAAAATATCTGATTGGTTTTTGTCAGATATAGTCAGACTTGTTTGGAGTGAGAAAGAACAAGGAAATAGGTGGAGTCCAGAGTTGGCTTGTCACTTAAGGACTGGCTGGATAAATGAAGCTTTTTATGGGCATGAAGTTTATTTACTTAAATTTAAGGTGATGACGTGCACCTGCAATAGAAAGTCAACATCCTGGTGTTGGAATTTATTACAACTTTCTCTATTCATTCCCATAGCTATCTGACTTGCTCATATAAAATAAACTACCATTTCCAAATATCTGGAATCAGAGAAAGTTAAAGTTACAGAATGTCCACAAAAATTGATTAAAAAAAGTAAATAATTTATAGAACTTCATGAAATTAACAAACCCACCATTCTTTTAGCTATTATATCAGTACAGCCAAGGTTGAGGTAGAGTAATAAAGAACCCCCAAATTGTCAACAACTTACGACAATAAAAATGTACTTCTATGGTCAGTAATTAGGAAAAACTATTGAGAAATAGTTGCAGAGAAAAAACAAAGAATTGCACAAAATATAAGGTCACATTTTATGTGGCATTAAGAAATTAACACTTTTTAAGTAGAGCACCAAGGTGGTGGTAGGTGGTTTAAGACAAAGTCACAAAGGAATAAAGAAGTTGATCACCCATAGGTTCAAGTAAACCACAGGACTGAGAAACCACACAGCCAGGTGAAGACAGGATGCACTCTGAGAGTGGTGCTGTAACTGGGGACTCTTGCTATTAGGATCGGTGGGTGAAAGATTAGGTGCTCCAAGGCTAAAGCAGGGTTGCTCAGTGAAGCCTCACGACAGCCCTTCTAAGGAGTACAGGGAACATAAAAGGAAGACCCAGGAGGTGGAGGGTGTTTATCAAGTCAGAACTTTGCTATTTTACAGGCTGTCATCCTGGGCATGTGCTTACATGAGGGGCAAATATTAACTTACGGCCCCTGTGGGATGCCTGGTTAAACAAAACTAGTGTCCCAGCAGGGATGCTATGGAGTAACTTAGCTACATTCTGAATATATGCTTAATTCTTCCCTTTTACATTCTATTTAGTAATCAAAACTGTTTTTGTTTTCCTTGACAAAAATAATTTATGAATCTAAATTTCTTGATATGAAAGCTTAGGCAATCCAGTATCATTCTAGGATTACTGTTTGTATAGTCCACAAATTCTAAGCCTTTATTTGCCAATTAACATTTTGTATGCATGTATTCTGTCACTGAGCATTAGTTTTTAAACAATGGCCATTGCAGCATGAATAGATGGAGTAATCTTGTGAGAGACAGGATATGAAGCAGATATTGACTTTTGTTGCAGTGAGCATAGAGATTTATTGACCTAGAAATAAGGTCAATATTTGCCTTGAGGGACAATAAATCTAGATGTTCTACAAAATAAAAGTCAATATTTGTTTTAATACCTATGTTTTGAATACCTGTGCAAAATCCCTGGAAATATCTCTATAGTTGAATTTCCTGAACCTTGAAAAGTGTGTAAATCTAAATAGACCTTGAAAAACTACCACAAAGTTTTAAACTGTCCAAAATAAATGTGAGTGAAAGACTTCAGAAATAGATTGCATCCAATTTGTAACAATGTTTTTTTTGCCAAAAGGTGACATTTTCTCTGAAATGTGTAAACTTCATGTACCCTAATGAATAATATATTAAAAAAAATTTAAATTAACACCATTGCCCTAATTACACTTTAATAGCTAAAAGTCATCTGAAACAACATTAGCACTCAAAAGTACCTAAATGAAATGTTTCTTCTAGATTTTGATTACATCTTCTTTTGTCTAGGGCATTTATTTGAAAATATATCAGCTTTTTGAGTACAATATTCATAATGTGACTACATTACTTTTTTTCCTTCAGGCACAGTCATTTTATGAGTACGACAGTATGATTGATTAGAAGCGTTCCCGCTATTAAGACATACTTGTTATATATAGATTATACAGTATTGATTTTGGAAGCAAACTTTCTCAAATAGACTTGGAATCATCAAAGCAGAGCTAAGTATTTTTTTTTTTTTAACCAGATATCCATCTTGTTAACTTTCTTCTGTCAGTGACTAGGTTTCCTCCCAAATCATTTGGGCCAAACATTACAGAGTGTGTTGACATTAATGTCATTTATCTTCCACTTTTAATTCACAATGAATATTTGAGCCCATGCATTTAACTTCATTCTTACCCTCTGTCATGCTAATAGCCAATGCATACTAATAAAAACAAAACAGAACAAAAATAGTTTTAGAACTGGAAGCTAGCATTGGTAACCAAGAAATCAAGAAAGCTCAAATTACTAGGGATGAAGACAAAGAGAAACCATCACAGTAAATAGGAGCAAATACTCATGTAAATACTTTTGAAAAGTGCGTTGCTGCCATAGTACAAAAAGAATTTTCTGTGAGAGCAGCCTTCATACATCATAAGAATGCCCTGAAGGGCCCCCCATTGTGGCACAGTCGGTTAAAGCACAGCACCATGAAGCTGTAGTTAGCCACTGCAGCATGAGTTTGATCCCCTGCCAGGGAGGTGACCCACAACAGACCTCTCCTGTCTCTTCTGTTGTTCCCCTCAGCAGTGTATTTCAGTCAGTCTGTCTGTTCTGCTCCCCATTCTGCCTCTGGTGAATCCTCTTACCCTCCGCACCTCTGTCCTTATATGTGAAAAGAAAGGAATCTTAAATATCTCTATATTTAAGATACACACACACACACACATACACACATATATATCCTGAGAAGAATGAAGATATTTCTTCAGAAGTCTCCTTTTCAGGGTAATGCACTGAGTCAGAAAAGCCTATATTGCAACAATTTTGCTGACTTTTTTTTTTTTTACTAGACATGACAAGTAGAACTGTCACAGACTAACATTCTAAAAGACAAACAAAGCACCTTTCTTGAATCTGTATCTGATTGAACATGAATGCTTTCAGAAGGAACTGTCTGACATCCTGAGCTGGACATTCATTGGCCACTCTCTACTCGCAGCAAACTGGGACAAATTTCCATGCACATAAAATCGCAAAGATGAAACCACAAGGAGTTTTAAATTATGGCAACAAATAATACGTAAACAATGGAGAGAGATTGTACTCATCTTAAATGGTATTATAAATATTTAAGGGGGTATATCTTCCATCTTAGAGAGGGACATGCTGTGACCTCAGATGATAATGCTCTTAGATGGAGAAACTTTCTGAATTTAAAACCATACCACTATCATCACCTCTCTTCATTTTACTGCACTTTGGATGTGAGGTTGTAATAAAACCAAGTAACTCAAAACTGTTAAAGTTTAAAGATTGGAAAAAAGTTCTAGGTTGCTCCAACGAAAGAGAAATATTAGTGGGAATATAACCTTCCAATAAAGTGGCATTCAAGGGCAAAAGCATTAAAAGGCAAAATTACAATAATATACAGCCTAGATTTTACATTCTGTCATTATAACCATTCTGTTGCTCAAACCTTCAATTATTTTGTTCCTCTTTTCTTAATGTTACTCAATTTAATGTCAACCCTGGTTAACTCCAACCACTTGCCTATTTCAGGACTGAAAACTTGTTGCTGAATATGGTTGGAGAAAACCCATGCAATAGTACTGTCTTGTGTCATGTTAATTTGTTGATCAGATTCAGTTCATCCCTCATGCTGCTAGGAAAAATACATTTTGCTCTAATCTGCTTCATGTTTTACTCTCTTACAAGTCTATTTTATAACTTTTCCTTGTTCCTCATATTGCCATACCTTCTCCTGTTTCTCACTATCTGCTGATGATCTTTTTATCTTTCTGTGAGCAAAGTAGCATTTAGAATTTCTACCTCAACAAGTACACTATTCTATTTGATTACATGTCCCTCTATTCTGATTTCCTCCTTCTTTCATGGCTGTGCCCTCTATTATCCTCTCTAAAGTAACTGCTCCAGTTAGACCAGTCTGGAAAACTGGAGTTTGAAGTAAAGGGCAAGTGGAGAAATATAAATCTAGGTATCTTCGGCATCAAAGTGGCATTTAGAATGTTATTATCATCGTAGTGATTAACACATACATGTTTTAATATGGCATATACTTTTTAAATCACTGCATATATATAAATTGCTGTAATATTGAAAAAAAGCCTATGAAATGGATACTACTATTCTCATTTTATAGCGATTATCCTAAATATAAAAATCAAAGGACATGGCACAAAGAGCATAGAATACCTCAGGGCTGATATCTGCTTCACCTGCTGTAAGAGCTAGTGGAGATCAAGCAAAGAGACTGAGCAGGATAAATCTGTGAGTCAGAGAAAAAACACAGAAGGTGTGTAGTCTGGAAGCAAAATGAAAATGTGTTTCAGTGATGTATATTATGTCAGCTCCTGAAAATTGCAAATGGATCTTTGTAAATGACGGTAATTCAGATGGAAAAAAATCACTTTGTCACAGTGCTGAAGGTAAAACACTATGTTAAGTAGGTTCAAGAGAGAAGGAAAGGTGAGTGTCTTAGTTTTCTCAGGCTTCTATAGCACAAACAGATAGCGGTGGCTACAACAGAATGCATTTTCTCAAAGTTTTGAGGGCAGAAGTCCACAATTAAAATTGGTTTCTGGTGAGTGCTCTCTTCCTGGCTTTTAAATGTTCCCTTTATCACAAATTGCCTCGCTAGTATGTGTGCTCTAGGTGGGCTATGGGACAAGGAAAGAATAAGTTCTCTGGCACCTCTTCTAAGGACATTAATCACATAGAAGCAGGGCCCCATCTATTACTTCAAAAAAAAAAAAAAAAAAGCAAACCTTATTATCTCCAACAGAAAAAAAAAAAAAAAAAAAGCAAACCTTATTATCTCCAACAGAACCTGTTTCCAATTCCAATAACTTTGGAGTCTAGGCCTTGAAAATATAAATTTGGTGGGGAAGTTCATAGCAATGAGTGTAGATAATTTTATATCATGTTTACAGTTCTATTATTTAGAAAATAGAGAGTACAATATTTTGTGTGGTTCTGAAGTTACTACATTGAATCTAATTGGGATATAGAGTTATGGGGTTTGATACTGGTACTGGAAATGGACTCTAGAAATATCTTGGAGAAAGGAGTAAAGGACTAAGTGTAGCTAGCATAGGGAGTGGCAGGTTATCCATTTCAACGCTGCCGACACTATCTCCCATCACTTCTGCTCTTTTGCAGTGTGGTTGTGCCCCATCAAGAGTGGAATTCTTTACTGCTTTACATTTGGGTTTTCCCAGTAATGCTTCTAATTAGAGAATATGGCAGAATTGATGCTTTCACAATTCCAGGCATAGCTCTTAACTGGTTTGGCAACTTTGGTATCCTACTTCTTGGAAACCTTGAATGACTAAAATTCACTGAGAAGATCAAGCTGATGCATGAAGCCTCTTTGAATGATGAAAACTTGTCAGAGACCATGCCAGATGTCGGAGTCCAGTTTTGACTAGTGGCTGGTGAAAGCTCTTCTCCCAAAGGATGTGGCCCATTGGAGAAATGAACAGTTGAGGCAGATACTGACACACTAACTGGTGCAAGTTATCTCCTGCCAAAAACTTCAGCAGTTTTTTATTTAAGCAATTTCCAAGTGGTGAGGTTACATCAGTATAGTCATTGAAGCAAATCTTTAACAATTCATTTCCATGGCTACCCCGAAACTTTTGTGGTTACATGTTACAAAGAAATTCTTTTGATCATAGAAAGAAAACTACCAAAAGTAACTGGCATCTGCATTTTTCCACCATGATCAGTCATTCTAGTCAGCATCTCAAATAAAGCAGTAAATCATTAATTCCTCCTTTGAGCAATCCTGTCTCAGGTTATATGTAAATTCAGATCTGTTTCTTTAAGTCCCTCGAAACTGTCCCAGGGGGAGGCACATCCTGGTCATGTTTATCTATATTCCTAAAGACAATCTACACTCTTGATTTATGCTAAGGTACTTTTCTGAGAAAATCATTGTCAATTACTAAAAATTTTTTGTTACCGGATGTCAATGCTCAATTAGGCTGCAAACAAGAGGACCAGGAATCACTTGATGGTCAAATACAATTGCTATTAGCCAAGAACAAGTACAAGGCAATTCAATAAGCATTGCTATGGAGACTCTCCTTAGTATGTCTTCTTGGGAACCAAGCAGCCTCCATCTTCTCAGTAGTCTCCCTCACTGCCTGGACCTTGTCATTAGACAGCATGGATAGCATAGCCTATGCCAAAAACTCATCTGATGGGTGGTAGGAGATTAGTGAAAATAACGGAAAGTATCAGCCATGTACATAAAGAAGCTATTGTGTACATGAGTGCTGTCAAATCACTAGCTGAATTTAGTCCCAGCTGTTACTGGAATTAATCATATTAAAAAAACAAACAAACCAAATCTCATGTAAATGTTGTCCAACTTTACACCTTTTATGTGTATATATTATTGCTGGAGAATATTTATTCATTGTCACTGAGAGAATAGGACTTAATCTCCTGTCATGAGTTGTTCTTAGATTTTGTCTGGCTTTATAATAAGCTTATATAAGGGATAATGTTAATAGAACCATCAGAGAAAGAAATACCTATTGACAATATATAGTAAAATTAAATATAGGGACACATAGGGGAGTTGAAAATTATATAATAGGGAGAACTTACTTGGGCTTACTTGAAAAAGGGATATTGGAACTGACACCAGAAAAAGTATTATAGTTTAATCTGGCAAAAGAAATGAGCTGGGAAAGAGTATTCCAAGAAGAAATGCATTATGTAAGACCTTGAAGTACATAGAGACACAGCCAATTAGAGAAACCAAAAGAAGAGCCCTTTGGCTGGAGCAAAGTGAGTATGGAAAGAGAGATTATAGATGAGACTAAACAACCATATAGCAAAGATATCACTATCCATAATTTCCTTAGAGGTTGCATAGTTGTTTTTTTTTATCATAAAAACAAACTTGTAAAAGTGTTTTTGTCTGGGGAGTAGTAACAATTTTGCCTTTTTGAAAAACTTAATTCTGTACATGATAGATTACAAGGACCAAGAGTGGTAGAAATCTGAGGGGGCTGATAACCTGTTTCAGCGCTAGGGAATGAATTGATTGAGTACAGTGATTGTGGAGATAGAGAAAACTTGATGGGCTGAAGGACTATTTAAATATTGATCTGATTTAGTGTTTGATTGGAATATAAGCTCAGCAAGAGCTTAGTGTCAAAGAATGACACTTTGATTTTTAGTTGAAGAGATGATAGACTAATTCAGTAAACTGAGTTAGAGTACAGTTTTAGCAATGTGGAGTTTGATCTTCAAGTGTTGGTGGAAGTTTTGATGGATGTGTTGGTACTCAGGTAACACTTCCAGGCTGGGGATAAAAATGTATGGTTTGAAATGGCTAAAATGGGAGAGAGAAGAGTTGAAAGAGGAAAGTAATATCAAACTTTGAAAAAGTAAAGCTTTGAAAGGCTGAGTTTAAGAAGATGTGTTAGTAGAAGCAATTGAAAATAGTGGATCAAAAGTAAGAAGAAACTTTTTTTTATTGTTTTTACCAATAAAGGTGGTCATTTGTGGACTTAGATGACAATCCTAGGGATATACTTTTTAGACTGACCCTGACTCAATAGACAGTGCACGGAGATCCACATTCTATCAGAAAGCTCAACCGTAGCTGAACATTTATTTTTTTGGAATACTTTTCAAAAAGGTAGATACCTATGCCTAAGAGTGGAAATGGTATTTTTAAAAAGTACCTCAAGTTAACCTAATTTCCAATCAGAATTGAGAAACTTGTTATATTATCACTGAATAACTAATTAATAAAAACCTGTAGACCTAAATTATAAACAGACTTACTCAGATGATATCTTGTTACTTTGGACTCTCCATATTTTTGTAAAGGAGTGAAACACTCATCAGCTGGACACAACTAACTGAACATACGTGGTGGTGACTGCTGATTCAGGATGGCACCAAAGGCCTCATAAGTCTTGGTGCTCCTTCCTTGAGTCATCTTTATGCAACATGAACATGTCTTCTGGCTTGCTACAGTGCATGTTAAATACATGTTGATAGAGATACCTGTTACCTGAAGCAAAGAGTAAAGACACTCTCCCTACAAAAACACAGGAGGCTGATTTGAACACTTACTGCCTGTCCCTCATTATACAGAAGAATGTGTGGATTCTGAAAGGGACAAGATTTAAAGTATCAATTCATGAATGTATAATTCATTAATTTAAAGAATATATTTGGAATAGAGATATTTATTTTCCCAATTGCTTTAAAAGATGATTGAAGGCGATAGTAAAATACTTCTCTGGTGCTTTCTGTATTTGTGTTTTCATCATTGTTAGACAAAAGTTAAATTAACATAAGATAATCCCCAGTATCTAGAAAGAAAATACTATCAATCTTAGGTCAGAATTCATTTGCTATGAAGGGCAGAGTCTCTTAGGGTTGCATGTCCGAGATTAAAGATTTTCCATTTTCAGTTACCATTCTCTCACACTGCTGTGCACCACAGTGGCTGCTTTGGGAATAGAAGCTACAAAGTGTTGCACTATCAAAAGATGAAATATATCTGACATCACAACATAGTAGTCATTGTTAAAAAATATAACTTAAGTTGTGATCATTTTCAGTAGATTTGGGTTGTAATCCATGGTGAATTTGGTAAGAAGATGGTACATACACAATTCGCTTTTAATAAGACAGGTATTTCTATTTCCTTCTTATCAGTAAGCTCCTAATACCCTGGGATGTATCTTTTAAAGTAGCAACTACTCTATTGTCAAGTGTTCTTTCTGTTCTTGGGAATTAACCCAAAATAGTGTGCATTTCTTTTTTGTCCATCACATATTGGCTTCTATTTTTTGGTGAATAATGGACTAATGAATCCTTTAGTCAGGGGTGGGAAAATTCAGAAGAGTCTTCCTTTATGCTTATTTTTCCCAACACAAAATTCAGATTGTTAATACTACCGCTAAACTTTACAAGGGTTTAGTTCGTATTAAAAAGAGATCGTATCTCAAAATTTACTAATGCTAGTTTTAAGTTGGTAACACTACATAAAGAAGAGTTGTATTTACTTATAACTTGAAAATAGAGAACTTTGGGTTTCCTTTTTTTCTCTGCTATAAGTATTAATGTTAAATTTCTAAGCCTGCAGAGGAGTGTATGAAATATAAAGTTCTAAAGGGGCAGCTTAGTGTTAAAAGATAAAACATGGACAATTAAATAATTCATAATTTACATTATTTTTCACATTCTAATTTTCAAGGCAGACCACATTATAATGTCAGGCAGACCACTTTGATCATAATAAATTTAAATTAGAAATAAACAATGAAAATGCTAAAAACACATATGTCTAAACAGTTATGAAAGCACTCCTAAATAATCCATGGAATAATAAGAGACTGTTAAAATTAAGAAACAGAATTTAAACTAAATATATAATTTGAAAATGTTACTAAAATCAGCAATGTTCTGACAAGTATATTGTTTGCCTAAAGTATTGAGAACTGCAAATAAAAAAAAAAGTGAGTGAAAAGTGGACTAAAACTATAGATTACAAAGGCCATTAGGATAATTTTCTCAAAAAAATTGAAAACAGATCTATTTTTTTTTTTTACTCCTGTGACTGGCAGTGTGCCTGAGTTCCCCCTTTTAATGTGAATTCCTCATAGTTAGATTGGATGCTTCAGTCATCAAGAAAAGTCAATTCTGAGAACTTAGAATACAAATGTCCAATGTTCACTAAGATTAGAAATACTTCAGTGTGATTTTAAACACCAATTCTGCATTGTAGTTTAAGTTCTGGTTCATGCAAGTGTATTAATACCAACAATTGAATTAAAATAAATAAGTGGATAACGAGTTATAACGCAGATCATCTAAGGAATCTATGGTACAGTTATTTATAATAAGTGAGACAGGAAAGTTGTAGGATGCAGGATTAATACACAAGATTAGTTGTAATTATATACTGGCCTTGAAAACTGAAAATTTAATTAAATAATATAAAACTACATTCATATTCATGGAATAATTCAGAACAAGTTTAATAAATAGACTTATATGTCAAATGATGCCAAACAATGTGGGGAAAAAATGAAGGCCTAAGTAACGAGATACAATCTGTATCATTGACTAGAAGGCTCAATATAGTTAAAAGTCAGTTCTCCATGAACTATCTACTATATTTACTGTAACCCTCACCAACATCTTAGCAGCTGATTATACAATTTTTGGCAAAGAAAAAACAAACTGAGGGAATATATTAGTTAATTTCACAACTTTTAGCTATAATAATCAAGACTATGGTATATTAGCATAAGGCTAAATATAATGGAACACAGTAGAAAATGAAGACAAATTGATCATCGATATAGGTGGCAAGGTAATTCTATGAGGAAAGATTAATGGACCAAATGAATCCAGATTTTAATAAAAGGAGAATCCTGCATACAATTTTAATTATAAAATGATGAAAAAAAAGCAAAACCTAACTTTAGGATAGACAAAAATAAATTAAAAATACAAAAATGACTATTTGATTATAGAATCTCATAAAAATGAAAAACTTCAAAACCACTGTTTGAAAAGACAAATTGCAGACAGTAAATTTTTGGAATACATTTTATTAGTACAATTTAATATTTATGAAGACAATGGTTAAAGTCTCAAAGAATTTGACTCAATATGTCACAAACAATGATGTTTGAATGACCAATAAGTACAAAAAAAGTCTCTGTATGCCATATTTCCAGAGTTGATTTAAGCACTTGAGGCCTTAACATGAAACAGAATAGCAAAGCAGATGAAATTCTCAGATATAGGAAATATAGCAAGTCCTTGAAAGAATAAATGATGTTCAAAAAATGTACACACACTGTTTAGGAGAGTCCCCAAATGGAAATTATTGTGCAGTACTGATAGTATTTAAATATTACAGTATACAGAAGAATTTAGCAATTTCTGATGAATTTTGTCATTATGCTCTTTGATCCAATGTCATTCATAAGAAATCTCACAGAGAATTCTGACATATCACACAAATAGCCATCTATGAAAGAAGCATTGTGGCCTTGCTTCTCATCACTGAAAGTTGGAAACAACCTAAATGCCAATCAACAGGTAATGGAAAGTGCACAGTGCTAAAGATTCTGTGAAATACTGTCCAGAAGTTACAAGAATTAGGGGCCTCACTGGTGGTGCAGTGGGTTAAAGCACAGCACTAAGAACCAAAGCCACTTCAGGATGAGTTTGATCCCCAGCCCCTGGAGGTGACCCACATGGCACAGCAGACCTCTCCTGACCCCCCCGCTGCTCCCCTCAGCAGTGTACTTTGTCAGTCAACCTGCTCTTCTCCCCACTCTGTCTCTGGTGAAGCCTCTCATTAACCCTCCCCTGCATCTCAGGCCTGTACCCCAGTTATTGTATGCATAAAAAAATCTTTAAAAAATACAAGAATTAGAGCTGTATCTATAAGGATTATTAACTACATGTATTGGAGAAAAATGAAAACTACAGAATAGATGCAGTTATAAATATATAAATATATATATAAAAAATCCGTGAAAACCAAAAAAGAAAATTACTTGCTTATGTACATATATATTTATAAAAATTAATATAGGGAAGAATATGCCATTGAGAATCATTAACTCTGAGGGGGAAATGTAAGGAAAAAACATTTGGGATTCTTCCCAAATGAAGGAAGGAAGGCTTCATGTTTTGTGTTACAATTTTTTGGAATGTGAAGAGATGCTAAATATTCTGAATCTAGGTGATGAGTACAGACATGATCATTATGCTATTCTTACAACTTTCTGTCTGGTTAAAATATTTCATAATGTATCTCTTGAGAGAAAAATGTCAAGCAATACTTTCAAAGTCTTACATATTATTCCAAAGGAAAACATTTTTGAGACATCACAGAATTTTAAAAAATGGGAGATTATACCTTTCATTTATTTAAGTCATTTCAAGTGAAATACTATCTTAAAACTAACAATGTATTTATGACATTTAAAAGAAAATTAGCTTCCAAAGTGGAAAGATATGAAAAGTCTCTATTACTTATGTAGTTTTAACTTTTGGAAAAGTTTTATATCTAATACTTTATTGGCTCTGTATGGTAAGCAATGTAATAAAAATGAATTCTTCATATAAAACAGACTAAGACTGTGGAAGTAGGAATTAAATCTAACTAAAGCACAGTTCATTTGGATAGCTGTGTGAGATACAAACTTCTATAAAACTATGAAACATTTATCTATTTGATCCTGGTTTATTTTTTATTTTGTATGATAGTCTGTTATTGAATAGTCTGTTCATGCTGCTCTATTCCTGATTTTTACTTCATATTCCCTTAGAATGCTATTTTTAAAAACACATAGCAACTAAACATTCTACTTTTTAAACTTTTCACTTATTTTAATGACTTGTTTCTGACACTAAATCTATTATACATAACCAAACATTATATAAAATTTAGTATTACCTGATACTGAGTTTAGAATATATATGTTTTATTTCTTCTAAATGACATACAGAATTGTATTAATATGCAAGAAATCATGAAAATAGCACCACATATTTTAAGCTGTTTGGAAACAGAATGAAAAAAGACATGTTAAAAATGAAAAACATAAGCCTTATAAAAGAGGAATCTGTAGAAAGTATTAGCAAAACACTAGAATCTCAATTATAAAACAATTTTCTGTTAACAGATTTTCAATTAGTTAAAACAACTTAGACTGTAAAATAATGTTTCATGAATAAACATTACTTCCCTTTTTTAACATGGGAAAATGACTATGTAAGTGTTTACTACATGTCAGACACTGTGCTTTAATTAACATACACTATGTTTTTTATTGAATACTCTCCAAAAGTGTGTGAGCATAGTTTTTTGTTATCCTTACTGTACAGATAAGGAAACTGAAGCACAGCTAATCTAATAGATTTTACTTGATTTGAAAAGCTAGAAAGTTGTTGTGAGCTTAGAATTGGCAGTTTGTTTTAGATCCACAAGTTTTACCATTATTATTAAGTTAATGCTTCCATCTCCCTTGACTTTTCCTCAATGAGTTGTTCTCTTGCACATGGTAAAATAGAAAAATCTTGACAGTCAAAATTGCCAATTTGAACCTTTTGATTTTCTTCTGAAAGTATTGCACTTGTATGTGCTTAATTAGGTTCTTACAGTTTATCTTTCAGTAATATTTAATTTTCGAATGTGGTCCACAGTAATTACTTAATTACTGGTAAATTGTGAACGTGAATTATCAGTTCTTGGGTCTAATACAATACATGCAGTTTGTTGTTTTTGGCAATTGAAATGTTAATAAATGTACTTGCCAAAATTGGAAAAAATAGAATCCTGGCTAAATCTACAGGTGTTTAAAACTATGACAGGCACAGTTCTAAATCCTTTCTTTCCTCCATAATGTACAGAAAGCTGATTTTTTCTTTGTAAAATTATATAGCCATGTATCTAAGTAATGGGTTTCCTACTGTTCTTATATATGGTTGCTCTCATAATTGTGTACAGGACTTCCATCAGTTCATTTACTTATGTTCAACATTTATTTTTGAGTACCCATTTTGTACCAGTCACAACTCTAATAACAGGGGCATAAGCAAGGTGAGAACTCAAGTTATAAATTTTAGGTAATCCTTTAATTTCAACAGCATTTTTTTTTTTTTTTGGTTGTTGTAATTCTTGAACTACCTACAGCAAGAGATCTTCAGGAGAGATAATATTAGAAACCTCATGCTGGATGGACCATATTGGTATATTGGTAGCTATGATGCTGGGGGTAATGAAATTGAAAAAGAAATTGAAGAAAAATTTTCTATAATCTGACTTCTAAAAGAAATTGAGGAGAAGGTGGCATAGACTTATTTCCCCCTGCTTCTTCCCAGCAAGCATGAATATAAACTGTGGCAATAACAAGCGGCAGCCAGAGGAGAATGTGGAAGGTTGTAGGACAAAGATGAGTTGGTCTGGATGAGCCCTTTAGGACTTGAGGATGAAAACTGTGGGTAGAACATTATTACACACCTGATAGAAATATACCACCCAGACCTGGCATTTTTTGACCTGCTAACTTGTGGCAGAGGGCAAACCATCCATCACCAAAAAATAAGTAATGCTCCTATTCAACCTACTGGACCATTTTACCTCTTGCTCCATAGCTTCCTGCATCTGCAGGGATCTCAGTTCTGTAGTTAGATTCTGAGCATTTTTAAATAATCTTTTTATATTTCTAAGCTTTCCTAATATTTTTGCATAAATTTGGTATGATTAATCATTGATTTTATTATTTTTATTTATAATACTAGAAACCTTAATCCAAAATAAAATTAAAAATCTTAAATGTGGCCCTCCCGGGTGGCGCAGCGGGTTAAAGCACAGCACTGAGAAGCTAAAGCCACTTCCGCATGAGTTCCCGCCTGCCCCGGAGGTGACCACATGGCGCGGCAGACCTCTCCTGACCCGCCCGCTGCTCCCCTCAGCAGTGTACTTCATCGATCTGCCTGTTCTGCTCCCCACTCTGTCCCTGGTGAAGCCTCTCACCCTCCACATCTCTGGCCTGTACCCCAGTTCTGTATGAATAAATAATTTAAAAAAAAATCTTAAATGTAACAGAGAGGTGATTCTTAGAAGTAACTTTAGGAGCATGGGTTTTCCGATAACTGGTGGCACGTCGTCTGTGGTTGCATGCCTGATTTGAAATTCACTTTTAAAAGCACTGAATTACTAATAGACAAAATGAAATGCTAAGGGGATTTTATGGTGTATCATTCTAATGCAAGTAGAAGGTAGACACATTCACATGTAGTTTCTTTTTTTTTTTTTTTTTTTTTTTACGATTTATTTATGCATACAGAGCTGGGGTACAGGCCAGAGATACAGGGGCGGTCGAGAAGATTCACCGGACACAGAGTGGGGAGCAGAACAGGCAGATCGACAAAGTATACTGCTGAGGGGAGCAGCGGTCAAGCCAGGAGAGGTCTGCCACCCATGTGGTCACCTCCTGGGCAGGTGGGAATCGAACTCATGCAGAAGTGGCTTAAGCTTACCAGTGCTGTACCTCAACCTGCTGCGCCGCCAGGGAGGGCCTCACATGTAGTTCAAGGATGTTGTGTAGTTGGATTGTTTTCTGTCTTTTGGGCCATGCACACTGAACATGAGGTAGGGGAGAGAGTCTGGGGCTTTGCCAGTCTTTGTCTCTGTCCCAGTTGCCTGTTTTTACTCTTTTAATTGGGTTAATGATAAGTTAAATGAAAACTGTTTTCTGTGATAATATAACCTATAACAATTGACTTAGTAGTGTTTTATAGTTCTTGAAAGATAAGAAAAAGCTGTTGCTACTCTGTTTTGGAAAAAGTTGAGTATATGGAAGAGTCTCATACTGACCCAGAATAAGTCCCTAAATCAAGTTTCATCCTGAAGAACTTGACTTGATGGCTGAGAGGAATGAAACATGGCAAGTGCTTTGCTCTTCCCTTGGCTAAATTCTCTTTGCTTTAAGCAGGACTTTTCCAACTTCTTTTCAAAAGGACATTTCTCAACAGAGCATGCTGAACATAATTTACCCTGTTCTTGATGACTCAGGCTCATCATAATGAACACTGGTTAGTATACACAACTGCATTAGAAACATGCCCCTAAGAGCTATTAAGATATGTAGTACTGTTTGTCCCGACTAACTAACTTCTCCCAGATGACCTTAATGTTCCAGACTGCAGTTGTTCCTCAGTACAATGTACACTAAATAGAAAATATGCTCTTGTGGACTACAGGGAGATTTCTGTGCTCTGAGGCTCAATCGTGATGCTCTTCTGCCTAACACTGTTTCTTTGAAGTTAAAAACCCTCCCCAATTTGCTTTTTGCATGAATCTCTGCCATTATGATTTCTGCTCTGAGATGGGCTTTTTTATTTGGTAATTGTGTGAGACATAAATGATCATTGCCATAGGAAATAGATTTTTGTGAGTGACAAGCTTAACCAGATATGCAGTGGACATGATCACATAAAACAAAACAAAGTACTTAGTTCTTCTTTCTTCTTTTTTTTTTTTTTTTTAGATTTATTTATTTATATATACAGAACTAAGGTACAGGCCAAAGGTGGTGAGAGGATTCACCAGAGACAGAGTGTGGAGCAGAACAGCCTAATTGACGCAGTACACTGCTGAGGGGAGCAGCGGGCGGGTCCGGAGAGGTCTGCCATGCCATGTGGGTCACCTCGGGGACCGGGGATCAAACTTGCACTGAAGTTGCTGAGCTAGCTTGCAGTGCTGCATCCTTACTCATTGTACCACCAGGGAGGGTCCCAGTACTTAATTCTTAACAGCTTAAAGAGCAATCTAAAGTTAATCTTTGCCTTTCCTAATTCTTAATCTTTGTTGAAAATAAAGCTCTGTAAGTGCCCTCCCTTGGGCCAAAATGGGTTGAACTGTAGCATTATGAAGCTGTCTGCAGTCAACCCCTGTGCTAGGTGACCCACATGGCACAGTAGACTTCTTCTGACCTGCCCACCACTCCCTTATTCAGTGTATTTCAGCCACTCTGTCTGTTCTCCTCACTCACTGGTGAATCCTCATACCCTTCACCACTGGCCTGTACCCCAGTTCCTTATGCATAAATTAACAAATCTTAAAAAAAA
>NW_004567103.1:36635630-36659028 GCF_000260355.1 Condylura cristata | reverse complement strand
CTAGTGAGTCCAGGGTGTTTTCGTTTGGGTTAAAACTTGTAGTAAGTGAGTCTATAGTCCGTTTTCAGTCCTCAATTCCTATGCAGGCTTGGACACGGTGATCTCGGAGTCTTTACTCTGCTGCCATCTTCCAGAAGTCCAGGATAAAATTTTTAAGTGTGGAAAAGGCAAAGATAACTTATGGTAAGCAGGTGGAATGAACTTGCTAATGGAGGTGGGATGATTGTAAAGAAAAGAATTTGTGGACAAAATCAATTTATACAGATAAAATGTGATATCTGAGTAAGCATTTTTTTCCTACACATCAAAAAATCAGTAGGATGAGTAGCTTGATCCACTTATGACGGTGTATTTAGTAAATGCTTTTTTTTTTTAAGGATTTATTAATTCATTCATATAGATCTGGGGTACAGGCCAGAAATGCGGAGGGTGAGAGGATTCACCAGAGACAGAGCAGAGAGCAGAACAGGCAGATCGACGAAGCACACTGCTGAGGGGAGCAGTGGGCGAGCCAGGAGAGGTCTGCCACCTATGTGGTCACCTCCTGGGCAGGTGGGAATCAAACTCATGCAGAAGTGGTTCTCAGTGCTGTGCTTTAACCTGCTGCGCCACCAGGGAGGGCCTGTAAATGCTTTTTTAATCAAAATATTTCAAGTGTCTTTCCAGCATAACTTTGCTGCATAGGATTTTGATATTTGGTGAACATTACAGATCAGAACATTAGATTTCATGTTAGATTAAAAACTTCTGCTTACCAAAAGATACACTTAAGAAAATGAGTAGCCAGACACAAATTGGAAGAATTGGTCAGCCACAAGTTGTATCCAGAATGTTTAAAGGAATTTGCTGCGTAGTAATTTGATATTTGTTGAACATTGCAGATCAGAACATTATATTCTAATTATTATTGCAATGAGAATTTTTCTTCCATTTTCCTTGTAGACATGGTGAAGTATCTCTATGCAGTTATCCATCTGAAATATGTGTGCTGAGTCCAGAACCTTTAACAGAGAGCTTTTTCCTTTGAGCTGGTCTCTTGTTTAATGATCTGTAAATGAAACTGTTATTTCTTCTATACCTCTCATTTATGAGCTCCATTATTTCTCACAGTGGGTTGTCTTTGTCAGACTATAAAGGTAGAAAAACTTTCTAAGCTTGTCAGGTGGCTTATTGATATAAATGAGAGAGAAGTAGAGTCAAAATTAATGACAGTGGTTTTCAATGTAGAATAAGAGGAACAAGTTTTTAACATGATGGCTTGTTTTAAGATGTGATTCTGCTTTGGAACAGTATTTTCTATTGTACTCTGATTTCAAGTTTTCACATTTATTTACTACAGTGTTATGCCTTGTCTAAGACAAGTAAGAGAAGTGGCTTTATTAACGAGTAAAGGCTATGCATTTTGAAGTTCAGCATTTCAAGAGTTTTGTAAGTACTAGTCTATGATCATCAAAATACAGTATTTGAATTTAAAATTTATTTATTTTAAAAATTAACAGTGGTGGAAGGCATGGCATGATAAAATGAGAGATTATTAGAAACCAATCAGATTTGTACTGTTCATGGTAATTTCAGCAAACATGCAACTTGAAGGCTTATTTCTCCCTTGTCTCTCATTAGCAAAGAAAGAGGAAATTGAATCTGCAGAAAGCATAAGTTTATTTGATACCTCAATTTTTAAGAAGTCCCTTTGGAGTAATTTGGGTGATAATAACAAAGTTTCTCTAATTGGAGAAAAATCACCACTTATATAGCTAATTAGTCTGAGAAATATTGTTGATGTTTGAGTTGAGACAGCAAATATTGACTGGAAGAGCTATGAATCTGTTATCACGGAGATACTAGAATCCCTGGCATTTTAAATGAGTTTGTGACCTAGTTTCACATTTCTTTTCAATGTTATCCGCATGGTCATATTCCAAGTTATTTATTTTATATAAGTTCTCAGTTTCCTAGTTCAGAGAAAAACTTTTTGATCCAGTCTTTAGTACTAATAGAATTATAGATTTAAATGCTTAATAGCTTTCAAAATGAGAATGAGAGGAATAAAACATATTGTCAATTGAAATGGCACTTTAGTAAATGGAGTCTATTTCAAAGATAGATTTAGTGAGAATAAAAAAGTAGTTGTAATAGCTAAACTATTTTAATTATTATTTAGGAACTATTGTTTCTTTTGGGGGTCACAGGAAATAATAGAATGTGGAGAATTTTAGGGAGTATCTTGCCATGAAGAACTTTGTAAATTTTAGGAGCCCAGAATTCATTTTTACCCTCAGCTGTCAAAGTTGCTACCTTTTACTTAGTATCCTCTTGGTGTTTCTTATCAATTTTGACACATGTGTATGAGACAAAATATATAAAGAACAACTTAGATGACTCACACATAGAGAATAGATGGTTTAAAATCCCTTTGTGCTATGTGATTACTGACATAAATTTCCACCATAATTTTTGTTAAAGGTAAATACTAATGCACAGTTAGTTCATATTGACTTTTTTTTTTACTGATATAATTAACCTGTGGAGTGTTAAAACTATTGGAAGATAGGTCTCTAAAACACAAATTAAACTATTTTGGAAGAAAATCTGATATCTTCTTTAAAAAATTAACTTGCAGCCCTCCCTGGTGGCGCAGCGGGTTAAAGCACAGCGCTAAGAAACTAAAGCCACTTCCGCTTCAGTTCGATCCCCGCCTGCCCGGGAGGTGACCACATGGCGCGGCAGACCTCCTCTGACCGCCCGCTGCTCCCCTCAGCAGTGTACTTCATAGATCTGCCTGTTCTGCTCCCCGCTCTGTCTCTGGTGAATCCTCTCACCCTCCACATCTCTGGCCTGTACCCCAGTTCTGTATGAATAAATAAATCTTTAAAAAAAAAATTAACTTGCAAGTTTGCAGCTGAAGAAAGAACAAAATTATTATGGAACATATAGAAACCAAGAGACCAGTTTGCTAAGTTTAGTCAGAGAACTGTGTACATGCAGACACACTAAGCAGTTGATCATGTGTGGTTTGTTAACCACAGTGTTGTCAAGTAGATTTTTATTAGCTGACCTCTAGATCGCTAATGTAAATTGGCTAACTTCATTTTACTGTTGGGACAAGAATGGTATGATTTCTCTTAAATGCTAGAGTTATAATGTATTTGCAATGAATAACAGAAAAAGTAAGAAGTGAGTAGTAATTTCTGAATTTCCGGGCCTTGTGGAAATATGGTTTGTGAGTTGTGACTTTGGGTACTCTTCACAAAGTGAAATTATGTAATGGATACTTGGTTTCCAGACTGGAGAGTTATATTGATTGATGATATACTTTAAGTATTTTGGAGAAAATTGAATATCCTAAGAGTTTTATCCAGAATATCAGTTCAGAGTCATTACCTCCAACTCCAAACCTTTTCCTAGTCTCCCAAAGCATATTCTTTAAACAAATATATCTCACTGCTTGTAATTCCTATATTTCCATGTGTCAGTGAAGACTATGTGTATAATAAAAAATGAACGATTCCTATTATCAGCTGCAAAGTTTCCTATGATATTTTGCTCTAGGTATTTTCAATTCCTATTAATTGATAATTTATGTAGCTTTATTACTCTAAAACAAAAATAATTGCTAAAAATGTACATTACTGCATTTCATTGCACTACATATATTGATAATTATTAACTTAAAACATCTAATTTGTAATTTTGTTAAGTGAAAAAAATACACCTTTTCCACTATAAATGCATATACTTTAGAAGATACCAAATATAGATAGATGGTCCATTCTGTATTCTGGAAAAGAATATACTATCATAGCAAAGAGCTCTTCTCTTACCTATATCTTTTCTCCTTTACTTTCCAACTTATTAAGTACAGAAATATACTGAGTTCCAGAAAAAGGTCAAATAAAACCAAATCCAGTAGAAGGAAGGAAATAATAAATACTCGAGAAGAAAGAAAAGGATAGAAATGTAATATTAGAGGTAATTGAACAATTTTCCTTTTTAAAAGATTGATTTATTTATGCATACAAAAATTGGGGTGGAGGTGAGAGTTGAGGCAGGGGAGCTTATTCACCAGAGACAGAGTGGGGAGCAGAGCAAGCAGACCTACTGAGATAACACTACTGAGGGAAGTAGTGGGCAAGACAGGAGAGGTCTGCTGTGTCATGTGGATCAGCTCCCTGATAGTTTGGGGATGGAATCATGCTACAGTGACTTGTGATAGTTTGATAGGACTGAGACTTAACCTTTGCACTACTAGGGAGACCCCTGAACAATTTATTTTCAGAAGTGAAATTCCTATGAATTTTACATCAAAGTACCCAAAATGTTTTTATTTTTATTAAATCTACTTTGTCATCATTATAGTTATTGTTTTTATCATCAAATGACTAGAGGTTATGAAATTAGGATTCATTTTTCCATTGTATATACTACATGTAAAACAAAACAAAATGTACATAACATACAGAAAAATGATTTATTTGAAACTCATCAAAACAGTAACAAATTACTTTTAATAATCCTAAAACAGTAACAAATTATTTTTTATAGTCCTCTCCCTCCTTCCTCTTCCAAATCATTGGCTAACATGATAGTAGTATTCTGTAGTAGTCTATGATTATAAAGATAGTCTTTTAAATTTGGTACAATGATATTTACAGTGTGTTTTACTATTTTTTTCTTTTAACATAGAATAGTATTTCTCATGTAAGAATTTAGTTTGTTGCTTATGTAGTAAATACCCTGAAACTATGCACATACAGCAAACGTTATCATCTTAATGTGTTTTTTAAATGTGAACATTCTAGCTTGGAACACTTTGTCTTTCAATCCTTTACCAATTCAAAGCACCATAGGCTTAAATTTTCTGAAGACTGTCTTTCCCATGAATTTTAACACAAAATGTGCTAGCTTCACAATTCTTTTGTTATGCACTGGCGAACTCTACCATTTAGAAAGACCAGATGTTGTAAAATTAATACTCATCTGTCCATTATATACACTATCTGCACAGCAAAGTAGAATGAAGTGCACAGACATATGGGGCAAGAATCTTCAAATACACTGACCCAGAGTTCTTTGCAATTAAATTTCTTCCTTTCTCCCTTGAAACCAGTATGCATAAATTGTGTGTATGGTTCAAAGAAGCAGGTTAGCCATTCAAATTAAAAACATTTCAAAGAATTCTAGTGAAAATATTTTAAAAAATGCATTTTTACTATATATGTTTATGTACCAAACATTTTGAAAACTAGAAAAACTATTTCAAAAGAAGTATTTAGATTGAAAATCAGGTG
The DNA here is from genome assembly GCF_000260355.1 of Condylura cristata. Taxonomy (NCBI): domain Eukaryota; kingdom Metazoa; phylum Chordata; class Mammalia; order Eulipotyphla; family Talpidae; genus Condylura; species Condylura cristata. The sequence goes on along the minus strand of NW_004567103.1, from coordinate 36,653,740 downwards.
TCTCTATGTGTATACGCAATAGTGAGGAAAAATCACCACACAAAGATGTAAATACTATAAGTAGGACTTTTGTACTATAAATGGGACTTCTATATCATGTCATGTCTTTTTTATGGCAGAAGTATCTCTAAAGAATCACACTTCACTTGTTTGTGCTTCTGTGTGATATTGTGATATGTATTTATCTCTGATAGTTATAATTATATACAATTTTATGAACCTAGTGTATTAGCATTTAACTTCCTATATGTGAATTGAGTATATATTCTTTTTCTTCAAAGAATTCCTTCAATTTTCTAATCAGCCTCTTCATGACCTTCTACTCTTATCTCTTTTCCTCTCTAATCCATTAATCAAATGTGGAAGTGTCACTTACAGAGATGGTCTACCAATTCCATTTCCAAAAGTCATTCCCAGGAGACCTTTTTTTTCGATGATTAAATTTTTTAACAATAGGATATTTTTCAGTGCAGGTGATTTTTAACTCTGCTTTATTATACGTCAGTGACTTCTTTGTATCTGTAAGTTTTAGATATAGGGACATAAGTGCTATTTTAAAAGGTGGTGGGTAAAGTTGATAGCAGCTTTCTTCATATGTTCACAAGCCTCCCATAAAGAGCAGTAAATAGCTCCAGGTGACAGTGTTCACATTCTGTTGGCCATGTGGCTGATTTTTCTAGCCTGTCTCTTAAAGTAGGATGGTGTAGTAAGTGAAAATACTGCTCACAGGCAGCTACCCTATTTCTTCAAGTCTTCCTGTGTTCATTGAACTTGCTGGAGAGTGAGGCCCCTTTTCCTCAGAATGGGTGTCTTGTTCAGCTAGGCTACAATAGAGACTGAGATTTTAAAGTTTTATGGTTGCTGACGCTCTTCTTAGTCTAAGACCTTGTTCATGGATGCTTAGATTGTTTTTATACCTTACCTGTTGCGAATAATGCAACAAAGACCATGGTGGTGCAGATATATATTTGAGATATTGTTTCATTTCCTTAGAGTATGTGTGTGTGTGTGTGTGTGTACATATGTACATACATACATATACATACACACTAAGATAAAGTACGGGATTACTAGATCATATAGTAATTCTGTTTTTGTTTCTTGAGGAATTTCCATACTGTTATTCATAATGGCTGTAGGAGTTTACATTCCCACCAATGTTGTGCATGATTCCATTTTCTCCACATCTTTGCCAACATATTTTTTTCCTTGTTTTTTGACACCGGACATCCTAGCACATGTGAAGTGATATTTCATTTTCAGGTCCTTTGTTTACTTTATAAGTGGGTCATTTGTTTTTTGCTATATGAGATCCTTATATATGGATAATGACGTCTTTTGGGAACAATGTTTGCAAATAATTTTTTTTTTAATTCTGTAAGTTGCCTTCTCCTTTAGTTGATTATTTCTTTAGTTGTGTTGTCTTCCTTTTTAATAAACATGTTAGTCATGTAGACATCCATTTAGTAAAGCACTAAATAATAGATGAAATAAGTATTGGGTGCTCAGAAGATCAACAGCTAGACCTCCAAGGGAAGAACTGGATGGATTTCTAGAGTGGGTGATTCTTGCTACAGTGAATTTTCAAGGTTAGGTGGTGATTAAGTTAAACATGAAACAAATTCCTGGTAAAGAAGGCAGATTTTGACAGGTTGGAGGGTGGAAAATTATATCAGGAATAGTAATGTGTAACTTGAGAGGCTGGAAAGCAGGATGTATACTGGGAATAACCTTTTAAAAAGGTATAATTTTGGTCTTAAGTATAAAAATCAATAAATTTATTTTAAATGACAGTATTTATTAAGTGAGAAAATAAAAGCTTCATTTTTAAGCTATAGTCATAGCTATAAGGGAAGTATACTGTTTTGCAGTGCTACAAAAATAGAAAGCATTTTCAATCACAGTCAAAACATCAAAAACAGCACAGTAGATAAACAGGTGACCTCTGCCCACTCCCTGCCCCATCCTACCTCTCTGTCTTCCATTGCTCAGTTTTTATTAGATAAGGCTCCTAGTGCTACTTTGCAAATTCCAAGATAATACGTTACTTTCTGAGAATCTCATGGCCACTCTTGGCCTTTATTGAGAGTACATATTGGGAGAAACCATCCAAGGAAATCAGTGACCGAACCGATTTTCTGCACATTATGAGCTAATAATTTGAGACTTAGTTTTCTTTTACTCTTAAGACATAAAAGGAAACTGGTTGGAAGGGAAATGTTTGCTCACATAGTTTTAGAACTCAGATAGCTATTTTATTGTTAATGGTGCATGATTTTTATTTGATGCATGTACATTAAAACTAAACTCAATTTAAATATTGCCATGTCTTGTGAGTACGTATGTTAGGGACATATGTTGAAGTATCATAATCATGAATCAAACTGTAAGTACATAACTACATAAATGCTTCTAAAATGTAATCAATGACTTTGCAAATAGATGATTAATAGAATTTTCACTGGTGAAATAAACAGTGCTCAAGGTGCTCGAGGTGCTCAAGTTGGTTGGCTGTCTCTCATGCATAAATGTGTCACACAGGTTATTATTTGTATGGTCAGTGGTAACTCCTCCTCAAAGTCTAAAATTCTGTCTGGTCTTGTCTTTTTCACATTATGTGGAAACCCTGTAATTTCATTCAACTAGGATACTGACTGATTATGACATCAAAGTTCTTTGCTTCTACATGAGGGTGTTAGACTTAAAATACTATATACTATCCCATTTTCTAAAATCCTATCATATTTCATATTGAAAGCTTTATGCTTCTACAACCAGTTCTTTAATATTTATATTTCATTGCTAGAAAATAAAATTTTAGTTATTTCCCTTAATGTTTTCTTAATTGCTGCTAAAAACAAATATATCACAACTAAAAAGTAAGTGGGATACTCCCCTCACCCCCACAACTGCAAAAAAGCAGATAATTTTTGATATCACCAAATTAGTGCTCATAAAATGGAGCGATAATGACAGAAAAGTTTTAATATTACTCTCTGGCTCATTAACGGAGATTTCTGTAAAGATAAATCACCAACCCCCATTTTAGTTACTTTATTATCGTTAGGGAAATAATTTTTGAAAATTTAATGTGTAAAAATCCTATAAAAATGTTTATGAGGATATCAGAGTTACTATGTTTTCTAAAATGTAACCAGTAACTGAAAAAGTCTAGTTGGGATCTTAAGTATTACTGTTCTTTAGGGATATTTTAAATTGACATCTTTGTATTCTAGAAAGTTTTATAATGGTGAATTTTTTTTAAAGCTAAATGAGACCCTTTGAAATTTATCTTTTATTTACACATAAAAGATACATATACAATAAATCCTCCCTTGGATTCTTTATCCAAAGAATATCCCAATTTTTTTTCTCATTTAGGTAAATAGTGCAAACCTATGCAGAGACCTATGTAGGTAGACCTTCTGACCTTCCTGAGGACAGAAAGTGAAGAATTCTTATACTTACACAAATAATTTGTATGACTGTTATTTGGTAGTCTGGTCTGAGTTCCCTGTCTATTGAAACATAATCCTGGCAGCATGTGGGGATATAAATGGCTGGCTAAGTCATATATTTGTCAGGACTATTCTGACTTAGAGTTTTTGTACCATTTTGTAGATTAATTGCATCACTTTTCACTCTCAGATGCTCTATGACTTTCTTTGCATGATAAGTTATATGTTGTATGTACTTAATTCTCTACCCTCCACTCCTCCAAGGACATGATTAATGTGGAAAGTCAAATTGATTGAGGTCTGCCCACATTAGACATTTTGTAAGTACAAAAGAAGCTTATTATTATTTTTAAAGATTTATTTATTTATTCACACAGAACTGGGGCACAGGCCAGAGGTGCAGGGGCAGTGAGAGGATTCACCAGAGACAGAGCGGGGAGCAGAATAGGCAGATTGATGAAATACACTGCTGAGGGGGAACAGCGGGCGGGTTAGGAGAGGTCTGCCGCCATCACCTCCAGGGCAGGCAGGGATCGAGCTCATGCCAAAATGGCTTTAGCTTCTTAGTGCTGTGCTTTAACCACTGTGCCACCAGGCAGGGCCTATTTTTGTTTTTTAATACAAGTTTCAGTATACCTTGGCCACAATCTGGTCAAGGTGGTAGTTGAAGTTGGAAAACTTTTATTTGTTTTGTCAATTGGAAGCAGTAAATTATTTTATGAAGACGGAATTTCGTAAGCATGACTAAAGTTTCAGTATCTAGTCTCATATTTCATAGTATACATAAGAATATCTTTTATGAAAGAATATACAGCTGTCATTATTTTAATAATTCTTCATTGTCACACCATCACCATCAATATTAAGTATAAGCTACTGAATGTCATCATTTAAATGTTGAAGCCCTCTGATTCATATTCACATGTTTGTGTCTTTTCAATATGCCACTTGAATTCTTCTTACAAACACCTCAGTTCAAAATGTGTCAAGCTGATCTGTCATCTTTCCCCATAAACCTGTTCTCCCATCTGCGTTATTTTAGATGTTGGCACCACTGTTAATCCATATTCAAAAATCTTAGAGTATTCCTTTATTATTGTTTCTAAGGCAATTCTACTGTAAAATCAGACTCCGAAGTATGTAATCATTCAAGCATGATTACTCGGTTTTATATTCACTATAGATTTTGGACAAATGATATGGATGGGAAGGACCAGCACTTCCAAGTGGGTGGTTAGAAACTAGTCTACTTTGTATTTCAGAATTTTATTATCTTCTATTATCAGTAGAGAAAAAAAAAAGAATATGGAAAACCTGGTACAATTAGAATGACTTGGTATAGGGCATGTCACCTTTCCTCATATTAATTGACCAAAATTTAGTAACATGTTATATACCGAAGTCATATATTACCCATGAGGAAGATGAAATAAGGCATAGCTGAGGCAATGAACTTATTTCTAGCAGCTTGAATACATAAGCTAATGTGCTAGTAGTCATTGCCATATAACCTTCCCTTACTACCCACCAATAAATCACATTTATTTTATAACTAGATGTAGTTTCCAGATGTAGACTGGTATTCTAGGTAGGTTCTTTAATTTTTTTGTCTTTCCTCTGACATAATTTGACTTATTCCCCTTTTGGGCATTCTGTATGAGCCCAATGAATCTTTTCTATTTTTTATGAACCAAAAAAAAAATTGATCTACTTAAAATGCTTTTGTTTATTTTTTTTGCTCATGTCATTCCTGGTCCTTTAATCCTGAGTGATAGGATGCCTACATTTTTTAAAATAATGCAGCATGAATGTGCTGTTCTGAGGGATGTATCATTTGATATATATCTTAGTCCAAGGACATTCAGTCAGATTCATCAGAATGTATAGGAGAAAGTCACATCCAGAGGCCATCCTGGAATTAATTGTTTTTACTTCTCATCTCATTCAGAGATATGTTCATTTCTAGGAATCTTTATGATGAATGTTAGATACAGGTTTTCTTTAATGAAAGGAGTGATTATTTGAATTAGCAGAATGAATATTTGAAATGTGTCTATCGATGAAGTATTTTTGCTACAATATAATGGAGGGGTTATTCTTGTCTTGAATGAGTATAATGTAAAATCTTTCATCTGTCCTGAAGTCTGTCTTTTAGAATGCCATCCTAGGGATAACCTATAATTGATCCTATCCTATTCCTATTGAGAAAGTTTCTTGATACTCAGAGTTGGCTGCATTTAATATTACATATTTTTACCTTTGCCTCAGGTAAATTTTCTGTGCAATATAGCTTAATGCACATGAAGAACAGGTATCTAGAGATTGTAAAAGTTAGACTCGTATGTATCATGTTCAATTGCTAACTAATGGTATATGTGGCATACTTTGGTCTGAAATTTGATTCTCTCACTTTAAATGGATAAAAACCAGAGAATGTAAGAAAATATAAAACAAACTATTGCTTGATAATTAATTATAATACCAAAGTAAATGTTTGCTTGCAGAAGTCTTTTAAAGAGCCTCCCTGCCCCATATTACCTATCTGCTGAATGTAAACCTTTTATTATTTTTTTAAAGCATAATAATGGTATATTCCAGCTCTCAGCCTCTCCCAATTCTTATTTTTAATGCTTGAATTTCTAAATCTAATAGGTAACTTAAAAAAAAATTGTTTAGGGCCCTCCCTGGTGGCACAGTGGGTTAAAGCACTGTACTAAGAAGCTTAAGCCACTTTCACATGAGTTAGATACCAGCCTGCCCGGTAGGCGATTCACAGAGCGCAGGCAGGCCTCTCCTGACCCGCCCGCTGCTCCCCTCAGCAGTGTACTTCCTCTATCTGTCTGTCCTGCTCCCTACTTTGTCTCTGGTGAATCCTCTCACCCTTTGCATCTCTGGCCTGTACCTCAGCTCTTTATGAATAAATAAGTAAATCTTTAAAAAAAATTGTTTATTTATACATACAGAACTGGGGTACAGGCCAGATGTGTAGGGGCAGTGAGAGCATGCACCAGAGACAAAGTGGGGAGCAGAACGGGCAAATCAACGAAGTACACTGCTGAGGGGAGCAGCAGGCGGGTCAGGAGCAGTCTGCTGCACGCCACGTGGATCATCTCTGGGTGGGGGGAGGGGATGGAACTCATGCTCAAGTGGCTTAAACTTCTTAGTGCTGTGCTTTAACCTGCTGCGCCACCAGGGAGGGCCCAACTTTTAAACAAGGAATTAGTTTTCTGAGTGAATAGTCATTTAGTTCTTTGTAGTAGTTGTTTCTCATAATATTAGAGTCTTCTCAGACCTGTTTGAGGCAAGCAGTATGGCAGCGGTGGTTTTATATCGGCCTCTTTTACACGTTCATATTGCCTGTTTGGTCCCTACAGTATTTGAATTAACATTCTTGTTCTGGAAAACTACTAAAAATTTAAAATATATTGCAACAATTTTTTTTAAAGATTTATTTATTTGTGCATACAGAACTGAGGTACAGACCAGAGGCTCAGGGGTGATGAGAGGCTTCACCAGAGACAGAGTGGGGAACAGAACAGGCAGATCGATGAAGTACACTGCTGAGTGGAGCAGCGGGCGGGCCAGGATAGGTCTGCCTTGCCATGTGGTCACCTCCGGGGCAGGCGGGAATGGAACTCATGCGGAAACGGCTTTAGATTCTCAGTGCAGTGCTTTTAACCCTCTGCGCCACCAGGGAGGGCCCTATCGCAACAATTTTAATGTGACTTATTCAATTTTAATTCAAAACAAATGCGCTGAACAATTTAGGATGAGGGATGAATTTAAGATATCATTACCTTGAGGTACATATGTATATTTTTCTAGATCTCTTTTAAATACTATTTTTAAAGCTATGAAAAATCCTCCTGTACATTGAACTTTCTAGCCAGACACCTCATACACCCTCTTCGGCAATGCCATATTCCCCCCCCCCCACACACACACACATAGTACTTTTAATCTTATCTGTAACATCCTGGTTTATAGTATTGGTGGTTCTTCCCTAATTTATCAGAAGGCCATGGTTTGTGTTATTTCTTTTAAAAGTTAATATATAAACTGAGTAGTCTCCTGCTGCTGTTGTCGATTTAGATTTTTCATGCTCATTTCTAGTTTGTGTCTGCAAATGCACAAGGGATAAGAAAAGATTCAATTTCCTCATGTGTAAAATGAGGGTGATAGTATTAGTGATCTCTAAGGTCCCTTCAAATTCTAAAATTTTATGATTCTAATAATGTGAGTTTAAACCATATTAGTAAGAGTAATAGCTTTTCTTAGTCTCATCTGTGGCATAGCTTTCTTAAATGGCCTACTTTGCTTAGAAACAATCCACTCAGCTGCTTTTCTCACCCAAATTTACTTAAATGAGTATAACTCTTCAATCCTGAAATTCCATTGCCTTGTAGAATATTGAAAATATTATTTATATGTTAGAGGTAAAACCTTGAGGTTTAATTTCCATATAATTCATTTTAGCTCTTATAGTGTATTATCTTGTCCCTAAAAAGCCTGTTTTAATGAATGAATGGACACGTAATTTTGTCACATGAGAATTTATAACACGTTTGTTAAAAATTATTATTTAATGCTAAATGAAAGAATGATGAAAAGTTAAAGTTGAAGGGACGATAGAAGTAGCACTTTCGGCCCAAATAGGGGTGATTTTGGTCCTTGTGGGCATTTAAAAAAACCTGGAGACGTTTTTGCTTGCTTTAACTGAGCAATGGGTTTTACCTAGCATCTAATAAGTGGAGGCTAAATATAACATATATTTCACAACATGTTCCCACAATGAAGGATTATCTACCCAAAATGTCAATAATGCTAAGAGTAAGGAATTTTGCCCTTATTGCATTCGTTAGATAACTGAAATTTTGAGAAGTTAAATATATTTTTAGGTAATTCTGTAACACCTATGATTAAGTTCAAACTCTATAAAAAATGTTAGTAGAAAGTTACTAAAGAGCACACTAAGAGGATTTTTTTTCATTAATGTGGTTTTTGATGGTTAATTGTAGCGGAACAAATAGAGGTTCTAAACATATATTCATATGCTAATCCCCAGGACCTGTTATTACCTTCATGGCAAAAGATGTGATTAGGTTAAAGATTTTGAGTGGAGGTACATTTTTTGGATTAGCCAGATAGGCCTGAAGTGCATTCACATGCACCCTGATAAGACAGGCAGAGGGAGTTTTGACACACAGAGAAGGCGACATGAAAATGGATTATAGAGAGCCAAGTGCCAAGGAAAGACAGCAGTGGCCAGAGCTGGCACCCACAGGGACAGGGTCTCATCCAAGGACTCCAGAGCACTGTCTTATTGAAACTTTTTAATTGGGCTGAACCCTGACTTTAGACTTTGGAATGTTAAATTTCCAGAACTGTGAGAATAAGTTTATACTGCTTTTTAAAAATTTTAAAAAGATTTATTTATTTATGCATCCAGAACTGGGGTAAAGTCTAGAGGTTCAGGGGCAGTGAGAGGCTTCACCAAAAACAGAACAGGGGCAGAACAGGCTGACTTGAAGTACACTGCTGAGGGGAACAGCAGGTGGGTCAGGAGAGGTCTGCCACACCATGTGGGTCACCTCCCAGGGCAAGGATCACACTCATGCTGAAGTGGCTTTAGCTTCTCAGTGCTGTGCTTTAATCCATTGTGCCACCAGGAAGGGCCCAAGTTTATACTGTTTTAAGCCACCATGTTTGCAGGTATCACCCTGACCTCAGGAGACTAATACAGCCATAACTAAGAAACAGATGATGGAATGTATTATTTTATTAAAAGATAATTTGTTGCTGTGTAGATATGGGGTGGGAATACATCCCAGATCTACATATTTCATTCATCTAGCAGATGAATGAAAGGTGTCCAGCATCTCACAGGAAGCATGAATACTATTAAAATCATCTAACTGAATGTCTAGGATTAGGCTTCACTAAAGGTAAAAAGTACTGTGTCCTCAGTGAAGTGATTCCGTCCAGCACTGAAGCTAAGCATGACTCATTGGGATTGGCAAAGAGCTTATTAAATGTGGTAACAGTTTTCAGGCCAGCTATAAGGAAATTGATAGTTATTAATATTTAATGATCCATTTTATGCTTGGCAGGCTATATACCTGGGTATAGACAACATCACCCACAGGATAGTTTTTGCTCTGGGAAATATTTTATTGTTGTGTATATAGGTAATGGAATTATTTTTAACCAAAACATTAAAACTCTGACTTTGTATAGCCATAGCTCATCTGAAATATTTATATCAGGATCTGTTCTTACAACCTCAGAATAGACATAATTAATTAAATATTTATATTTTACTTTATTACATCATGAATTTGAAATGATTAAGAGAGGTAATAAAATCTAATAATATTTAAAAAAAAAAACACTGGGCACAAAATGTAACTCATAATTGGGAAAATGAAACAATTATTTCCAGCACAATGACAGTTTCTATAACATAAATACCCTAGCCATTTAGGTGATTCTTCACATTTTCTTTACACCTTACCAATTGTTCCATTAATTATGCTGTTTGCGATTATACTAAACTTGTTTCCATGGATAATTCTCACAGGTTTATTAATTTTTTTTAAAGATTATTTATTTATGTGTATAAGGGCTGGGGTACTGGCCAGAGATGTCAGAGATGAGAGGATTCACAGGAGACAGGGTAGGGAAGAGAACAGGTGGATCTACTGAAATACACAGCTACAGTGAGCAGCAGGCAAGACAGGAGAGGTCTGCCACACCATGTGGGTCAGCTGTACTGGATGCTGGTAACTTGGCAGTGCTGTGTCTTTAACCCTGTGCCACTAGGGAACACCCTTAATAGTTTATTGTAAAAATTAAAATGGGAAATGAAGATATTTGGAAAATATCTAGGGAAATAAGAGTTAGGCAGTTTAATGGAAAATAAGACAGTAGGTTCAAATATCTACTTGGTAATCTCCTAAGAAGAAAAACAGTAAATATGTATTCAATATCGGAAGAACCAGAGATAGTGGAGTAAACAGGTTATAGCCACTGCTCCCAAGTTCCCAGAGCAGTGCATGGGCCTAGAAGAGTGAGAGAGCTGAACAACTAGAAAGGCCTGAGTGACCTGATGCTTTTTGCTATGCACTTCAGATTTGAGTCACAATCATCTTTGCTCTTCTCAGGCATATTAACTATTTCCTTCTTCATCAGTGTTGCATTAGCCATTTCCCAGGTCTTTTCTCCATACCTCTGATTAGATTATCCAGAAGCAAATCCAGGGCCAAATATTCAAGTACAGATATTGCCCTAGCATTAAGGATGCACAAAGAAGGGTTCCTTTCCACTGGAATTGCATCCGAGCAGAAGAACTGGAATTTTGCATCCTCAAATCACTGCACATTGATTTTGGATGTGTGAGGGCGACAAAGGGTTAGCAATAAAATTTCTAAATGTCTTGACTCTATACAGGTAAGGGGAATTCTCTAAAAAAGGTGTGATCTTGGGCTCTCCCTGGTGGTGCAACAGGTTAAAGCATTGCATTATGAATCTCTCCAAAGCCACTGAAGCACAAGTTCAATCCCCCGCCACGGAGCTGACCCACATGGTGTGGCAGACCTCTCCTGACTTGCCCAATTCTCCCCTCAGCAGTGTACTTTCTACCACTTCTCTGGCCTGTACCCCAGTTCTGTATGCATAAGTAAGTCTTAAAAGAAAAAGTGTGATCTTGTAGCTTATAATATGTATATGTTATTTTCTACACACATACACATACACATACACATACAGTTGGTCTTTCTCATTATTTAGTCTTAAACATCTCTCTTATTAGCAAGTATTTACCAATAAATACAGTAATCATAGCAAATGTTGTACCAGATTCATTATTATCCTTCTGCACTCAAACATAGGTGTCATTGGCCCCATCCTCTTGAAGCTTAACCTTTAGTGGAGAGGGTGTTTTCCACTGATCACTATGTTAATACAATTTCCAAGGCAGTGGGTGCTAAGCAGGGAAGGCTTTTGATGGGAACCTTTAGCAGAAAACTAATATAATTCTGGTCTAGTCGTGGTCAAAAGACATCTGTGAAGGTCATTTAAAATGACTGTCTTTAGAAGTGCTGACAATAAAGTGGTAAATAAAATATACAAAGGAACTCATTTTTGTGAGTGTATTCTCAAGCAAGATGAAGAGGAAAGCATCTAGACAAACAAGAGTTCCTGTGGCCCATCAATCAGTACTAATTCCTGAAGGGCATCAGGCAAAGCAAGTAAAATAGGGAGTCCCGGCCCTCCCTGGTGGCACAGCGGGTTAAAGCACAACACTAAGAAGCTAAGGCCACTTCTGCATGAGTTCCATCCCTGCCTGCCCCCGAGGTGACCACATGGCCTGGCAGACCTCTCCTGACCCACCCGCTGCTCCCCACAGCAGTGTACTTCGTCGATCTGTCTGTTCTGCTCCCTGCTCTGTCTCTGGGGAAGCCTCTCACCCTCCACATCTCTGGCCTGTACCCCCGTTCTGTATGAATAAGTAAATGAATCTTAAAAAAAAAAATAGGGAATCCCAGAGTGTACGGCTTCAACTTGCTTTATCACTTAATCTTAAAAGAAAGCTTAAGTCATCAGAGAAGTCTCATTGATAAAGTGACATTTGAAGAGAAAATAAATACAAAACTATTCAGTGGTGAGGGAATACATTCAAACATCCATGCCTTCTTCTTGTCTCCAAAACAGAGCTGGTACTGAAGTTGAAGTAATATGCTTTAGTTTTAACAGAAACTCAGAGGCAGATCAAACAGAAGTGGGTCCTGTTTTAAACACAAGCCAGAACGATGGAAGGAAATACCGTGAGAGCACTTGGTAAGTGCTGGAGGAGGCATTGACATGTTCATTGATATCCTACATACTTTTCAAAAGTATTCGTATTATTTTTGTATCTTTTGAAAGGACAGGCTTACTAGGAAGAAAAGAAAGGGAAAGAGAGAGACTCCTGCATACTCAAAGGTGGGCAGGAGGAGAGCTGCCTAGAAGTATATGTATTTAATTAAAATTTCTTTACCTTGAGATGTTATCCCCATAACATATACCCATATACATTATAGGTGTGTGTTTGTGTGTGTATAGCTCTATCCCTTTTAATCTTCTGAAAAATAGAGGTAACAGGAGTTTCTATAACTGCACAGTGGAGTATGGGCTCTTTAGTGGTTGGAAGGTGGTAGAGACTGTACCTCAGTGGGGCAATCCCAGGAACTGTCAAAATACTAACAAGGATGTAAAACAATGATACTTCAGTTAAAAATAAAGTTGCTATAACTGCACTTTTCCAAATATTATGCTATTGATGAATTACTTTCACTTCTACAATTTTTAAATTTATTTTTTAATAGGTCTTGGCTAGGTCACTAATAATCTCTTTTTGCTAATGAGAACAAGGTTTGTACATGTATAAGTAAAAGTCTTACACAAATCTTGCTTCTCAGCTAATTCTCCTAGTTATTTTTATCTTAAAGTTCCCAAAATGTTTTATTAAGATTCTAGTACTTTAAAAAATTTGTTTAGCTACTAGCTAAACAACAGACTTGGAATGAGAATTTAACTTTTTTCATTGATACTCTTACTTGCCCTCCCTCTTGTTCCCAATATTTTATCCCCATTTCCACGTCTCAGTTTTTCTATCTTCTGAATTGTGTGTCTACATATCTGAGAACTTCTGTGTTTCTCTAACTCAAGATAACTCAAGAAAATGTCTCTTTTGTTTTTTTTTTTTGTTTTTTTTTTGAAGATATTTATTTATGCATGCAGAACCTGGGTATAGGCCAGAGGTGCAGGGGCGGTGATTGAATTCACCAGAGTGGGGAGCAGAACAGGCAGATTGATGAAGTACATAGCTGGGGAACAGCGGGTGGGCCAGGAGAGGTCTGCTGCACCATGTGGATCACCTCCCGTGCAGGCGGGGATTGAACTCATGCGGAAGCGGCTTTAGCTTCTTAGTCCTGTGCTTTAACCCTCTGCGCCACCAGGGAGGTCCAAGACAATGTCTCTTAAGACCACTCTGCAACAGGTTACTGACATGATTATCTTCTGTTAATAGTAAATACAGTCTAAAATAAGATTGAAACTAGGAAAAGAGGTTCAGAACATTGACTTAGAAAAAATTTAAGAACTTTCTTCTTTCATTGAAACATAACTAGATAGGGCTTTTGTAAGCATGTAACTCAGGAGTTGAACTTTCTCAAGAGGACTAGAGTCATCTCTTTGAAATGTAATCATTGAATATAGGGCCCACTTTCTCTTGGTTTCTCTGGGAAGGTGGGAGCCTGCTTCACTGGCGCTCTTGCTCCAAGTTGCGAAACGTATGAGAAGTAAGGCTTTCCTTTATAAAGTCTATCAGCTTACACAGATGGTAGGTAAGCCCAATTATCAGGTAAGGTTAGTATAACATAAGTGTCAGGATGGCACTGTTAAAATCCGCCTCTTGAGGATTAATTATTGCTTGTCTTGAAAACACATACTTCATGGGTTGTATGCAGTTGCATACTAGGGTGTGACTTGTGACTGTGGTATGTATCCCATTTGATTTAAGACTCATTCAAAAGCAACATGGTTTTCCTGAGGAGAAGCAAAAGTCTGCCACCCCAATCTGTGTCTTTATTGGGTTGGTTTATTTCGCAGGAGAGATCTTTCAAAACGAGACATTAAATTGCACACAGGAGAATCTTTTTCTCTTTTGGTATCTCCCTTACTATAAAGGCCTAAACCCATTAACACTTTGCAATGGAGAAGGCAAAATATAAATTTCATCATCATCATAGCTTTGTTTACTATTCCTCCCCTGGAAATCTTCTATAAGCCACAGTTCTTTGGGTTTTGAATTCTCCATTTTGATTGATAAGTAATGAACTCCTTTACTCCCATCCACCCCTAGTTTATTTGCTAGTTTCACCTAGCATGTAGGGAAGCCACAATCTACCACTTGAAAGTATTTCTTTTTGCAAATGTTTGATTTCATGGGAGGAACACTGAAGCCTGGTGGTATAACTTGCCTTTGAAAAATGGCAAAAAGAACACTCATATCTTTCAGTGGAAAGGTAGAACTTAAATCTGCATATATTCATCTACTATGACTTCCACAGTAACCTCCCCAATTGACCTTCCCTTTCTTTTTACCACTACCCCAAGTCCTTAAATCTTAGCTAAATATTTTAAGAAGGTATCTGAGGCCCTCCCTGGTGGCACAGCAGGTTAAAACACAGAACTAAGAAGTGAAAGCCACTTCTGCATGAGTTCGATCCCCGCCTGCCCTGGAGGTGATCCATATGGTGAGACAGACCTCTCCTGACCCGCCCACTGCTCCCCTCATCAGTGTACTTCATCTATCTGCCTGTCCTGCTCCCCATTCTGTTTCTGATCCTTTCCACCTCTGGCCTGTAACCCTGTCCTGTATGCACAAATAAATAAATCTTTAAAAAAAAAGTAACACTAAAAGAAGACATCTGAAGACATGTGGAAGCCAATTCCTATGGCTCTCTGCTGTGTGCATAGGATATATACAAATTATTATTAAATTTACTTATGTTTATATCCTTTGTTCATTCTTTCTAATGCTTGCATAATTATTTATCAACTTAGGGAGTGCAGGGTGGTTTCCTCGGAGCCCTTTTAATTTGGAGAAGGTTCTGGTGCTTCTACTTTGTAAAACTTTTTTGTTTTGTTTTGTGTGTTTGTATACATTTGATAAATTCCTCCCTTGAATGTACTTTATAGTCATTTAGAACTCACATTATAATGTCACTTGTCTCTTGGTTGACCTTTAATTATCACTATTTTTCATATTGTCCAAAATTAGGATTTTTTTTTTGATTTCTGAGAAATTTGATTCATCTTCCAAGCCTTATGTAGAATTTCTAGTTTTACAATTATTTTTCCCTAAACTAATAACACTGTTAGTTTAAGGACTCGATTTTAGTCAGTGTTTCTTTTTATATTCTTTATTGTTTTATGGATTTTTTGAATTATCTTCAAGGGTATCAGTGTTTATAAAATTCTATCTTCTTTCCCTGTTTGTTTGTTTATTTCCTCTAAGAAATTCTCTTGAAAATCTGAGAGTTCTGATGTCCACTCACAATTAAGAGTAAGATATCAGAAAGTTGTTTGGGATCTATGGATACATAGATGAGACTTTTTAAATGGAAGTTTACGTTAGATTGCAGAATGAAAATCAGTTATCATTATATGCATCTAAATGCAGTAGCAGAATTTCAGAAGGAAATAATATGTTTGGGATAGGGGATCCCTTGTAAATCTGAAGTTGCTTAAATTTATTTTTTAAGGCTTTGACAAAATCAATAGTAATGTTTATGATCAGCGGTCCCTTCAACAACAACAAAATACTTTAAAACAAAGAAACCAAACAGCAATAAAAATTGCACTTGCTACAAGAAGAAAATTGTATGCAAAATGACTCAGCGGGTTTTTCAGGATTTCACAAATAGATCTTTTATTTCCCTTATTACTATAGGCAAAATGTATTTTTTATTATACATATTGAGTTTAATATACAGAATGTGGCAGACCAAATGTTTTCTTTCTCAATTTTTTTCTGAATATTTCTCACTAGAGACACATTTGACTTTTCTTAGGTTGAGTAGAAAGGATGTCTGCAAAGAATAGTAGTTTTGGGCAAAGCCAAACAATCCTGCTGTCTCTTCTGTGAGCCCTTTGAGCACGTGGACTTGTACCACATCAACCCTACCAAAAGCATTCATTCACCTAGAGGATACCTGCACCTCTATGTTTACTGCAGCACTATTTACAATAGGTAAAACCTGGAAACAACCTAAATGCCCCCAAATAGATGATTGGATCAAGAAGATGTGGTATATATCCACTTTGGAATATTACTCGGCAAACAAAAATGATAAATTAATGCCATTCGCAACAACATGAATGGAACTAGAAGGAATTATGCTCAGTAAAATAAGACAGAAAAATATTGGATGGTCTTGATTATAGGGGGAATATGGAGGAATCAAGTAACATATTAGGGGAAATAGTAACAATATAAAATAAAACAATTATAAACCAGAGACATCCTGCAGAGTAGGGAGAGGGCGAGGGATAGGATGGATGGAGGAGGAGCACATGGGTGAATTGGGGGAGGGGATTCTAAGAGGAGGCAGGGGAAGTAAATATTGTTTAAATAATGAAAGATGATATAAAATATATATAAATAAATAAATTCAATTAAAAAAATTCCATTTTGTTCGCAGTATTTAGAAAGGGAGACACTAACAGCAATGCACAAATGAAGTCAGGAACTTTAAGGAGTCAGTAGAGACCACGTTTGTAGCTTTAGATGAAAAAGCATTGAGTCATTTGCTAGAGCTATTAGACAAAATTCCAATAAGTGGGTGACTTAAACAACAGGAGTTTATTGTCTCTCAACTCTAGACACTGTAAGCAGGATCAAAGTGTTTGCAGAGCCATTCCTCCTTGAAGACACAGGAGAAAGTTCTGTTTCTGCTGCTTTCCTACTTTCTGGTGGTTTGCTGTAAATTTTGGTTTATAGACACATCAGCTCAGTCTCTGCCCTTATGTTCATGTGGCATCTCCCTGTGTCTTTTTCTCTCTCTTTGATTTTTTTTAAATAATCAGTCACATTTAACTAAAGGATGTACCCTATTCCAGAATAATTTTGTCTTAACTAATTACATAGACAATGATCTTTTTTCCAAATAAGATCACAACCTAAGGTGCTAGAATTAGGATTTCAACATGGGGGTTGGTGATAGACACATTTTAACCTATAGCAAGTACATACAAAGAGGAATATCAAGAAGATAGCTGAGGGGCAACAAATGTAAGAAATTTGGAAAGTTGGAGCACAACAAGGGAATGTCTGTACTCAACACTGAAGACAGGCAGAAAAAGTGTTGCAAATGTGAAGACAGAGTAAGTGAGAATTGAGAGTTTATTTCTGGAAGTCTTGTGTGGAGATGTTGGAAGACCATGAGAATAATGCTGCTTTAAGTTAGAGCTTTGTACTTTGATGTTTCACCTGCATTGAAGATGAAGAGTTACATGCAACAACAACAAAAAGATAGGAGCTGTCAGGGAATACTTGTCTTCTGGGCAATTTGTGAACTTGATTTCAGACAGCACTCCACAAATGGAAGTTAGTGTGCTAGTTTACCACTGGGCTTATCAAATACCTAATCTGAAGTTTTGCATTGATGATTGGCAATATTTTGACAAAAGCTCATGGGTAAATGGTGAGAAATTTTAGTTAAGATGACCAAATTTCTCATTAGACCATAATCTTCCTTCTGCATGATTTACACATATAAACCCAGTGACTTCTAAAGCTGTATCTTTCATGTCTGTAGCAGTGATCAGAGTCACTGTTTGCTTTGTAGTAAATACCTTTTTCTGGTTTTGGCTGAAATTATATATGTGTATAACAACCAATTTATATAATTTTATTTTTCATTTGACTTACTTTCTTTCCTTGTTACTATAGGAAAGCCTTCAAATTTGTTTAAATGGGTTATTATACATCTCAATTTTTTGTTAAAGGTTATTTTTTACTTATAATAGAAGAGCTGGAGTGTAGGACAGAGGTGCAGGGGTGGGGAGGTGTGTGTGTGTGTGTGTGTGTGTGTGTGTGTGTGTGTG
>NW_004567103.1:36598506-36635530 GCF_000260355.1 Condylura cristata | reverse complement strand
AGAGAGAGAGAGAGAGAGAGAGAGAGAGAGAGAGAAGATTCACCCGAGACAGAGTGGAGAGCAGAACAGGCCAACTGACTGAAATTCACTGCTGAGGGGAGAAGTGGGTGAGAAGAGAGAGGCCTGCTGTACCATGTGGGTCAGCTCCCTGGCTGGGGAATCAACCCCAGCTCTAGTGGCTGCTGATAGCTTTATTGTGCTTAGACTTAAACCCTTGCACCACCAGGGAGGCCCCCTACTTCTCCAATTTTTAATGGAATTTGCTCTTGTACTATTGGACCATATTCATTTATTAATTGAGAGAAGATAATGTAGTGAGAACTGAATGGTAACTTGGTAGTGAACTCTTACTTTACCTTACTGAAGCAGAGGCTAGCACCATCAGTCAAAAATACTTGTCATAAACTAGATTTTGGGCTTGATTTGATAGACTCATTTTGTGTATCGTTACTTTTGCTTAGTTCATCATTTGTTTGATCTTTCCCTTTTTAAAATTCTGTTTAATAAGCATTA
Source organism: Condylura cristata (assembly GCF_000260355.1). Classification (NCBI taxonomy): domain Eukaryota; kingdom Metazoa; phylum Chordata; class Mammalia; order Eulipotyphla; family Talpidae; genus Condylura; species Condylura cristata. Next base: position 36,635,017 of record NW_004567103.1, on the reverse strand, counting down.
TTGAAAAGCCAGTCAATAAATGCTAAAACTATCGTTAAGATTCATAACTCTGTTCACAAATTTCTCTCCAGTGAATCCACCACTTGTATTTCATCAGCTTCCTTGTTCTCTGCTCTTGTCTATTATATTTGATGTTAATCATTAAGAAGTTATTTATGTTCAGGGATTATGACCTTAAGAAATTAGAGCTAAAATATTCCTAGAAGTCAGTCTGAATAAAAAGATTAATAGGGTCCTATCTTTTAAAAACATTAGAAACAAATTCTTCTTTCTTACCAATTGTTTTGAAGTAACATAGAAATCCATTTAGAGTTAGAACTTCTAAAAAGGATGGCAGAATACAAGCACTTTACATCATCTCCTTTCCCGAGTTACATAAAATGGGGGAGGTTGAAAAATGAGAAATAGCAGCTTCACTGTCCACAGATTGCGAAGTTTATCTACCAAACAGTGAAAATTAGACTAAATCACTGAGATTTGACAAGTATCTCAAGGACCCACTGTAGTATATTTCTTTAAAAGAAAATGAGAAGCCTGAAAAAAACAGTATCCATGGTACAGACAAAGAAAAAAAAAAAAGAGGAAGAAATAGAAGAAAAGAAATGCAAGCTTCTGGTGGCAGACCAGAAACAGAATGCTTGAATTTGATGCATAGTGTGGCAAATAAAGAGAACTGTGAATGGCAATGATAGCTGTACAGCTGCTGACCACAGTTACGTATGCAGAAAACTTTAGGAAATTATGAAAAACAAAATCAAAATGCATAGGTCTACTAGGATCCACTTTTTCTCAAAAGATGTCAGACTTCAATTCTGAGGTCTGAGCCAGTATGGACTCTTTTGACAACCCAGGCAAAAATAAATTTAGTGATAAAGAACAAAAAACTACCTTTTAACCTTTCTAAGAATTGAGTCATGATTCCTGATGGTTCTATCCCCCCTCACTCCCCCAGTATTTAATGTTGCTAGTGATAGAAGTTATGAAGCTCATTATTTTGCAGTTCTTACTGCTCTACTAATGAAATGTATTTTAGGCAAATCCAAATCCATTTAAAATTAAAATCTTGCTTGTACCATACTCATACTTTCTGCCACTTTTAAAGTTTCAGTTCTTTGCTGAGACCATATGTCAGCATCAGCAACTCTGGAGCCATTTAAACACCTGTTTGCAAATGGCATTATATTTTATGCTATTGAGAGTAAGTTAAAAAACTTAATGGGCTTGCACTGGAAGAATTTAAAACAGAAAAGGATTGATAATCTAGACAGACAATAAGAATTAGATATTTAAGAAGATGAAAAACACTTTAAGGACAAAAAGTTTTAGCTTTTATCAAAATACATGTTTTCTGAACATTAGGCCACAGGTCTTTTGCTTCAAAGCAGAAAAAAGATTATGAAAGAATGTGTTCGTGAGTGCAAGCCAAATCGAACTTTGATGGGATATTTTTTCTTTATATAAATGTGTCCTAAACTATTTCAATCAGTGGCAGATCCAGACAACTATTCATTAGTTAGTCTAAAGACTAGAAAGATTTCTAGAGATATGATTAGTAGGTGGAATATGCCTATTATCATTGCAGCAAGTGTGGATGAAATTCTGGGGAACCTTAAGCTCCAAAGATGTGTTTATTTCTTTCAGCTCTGCCAAGTTCATTCCTCTCCATGCGATCAGCAAATTGCCACTTGTGCCTTGCTCTGTACTTTTCTAAATTTGATAATAAGACTATTTCACATCCAGCTGGGATTTTTGCCGGTTACTTAAAAATATTATTTCCTAAAAATCTTGCTATTTTTAGCCATTCAACTTTTTGTACATGAAAACAAAAACTCAGGGAGAATTCTGTATTTTTGCCACATTAAAATGCATTTTATGTTATTGCTTTTTACAAGATTGAGTAGAAAAACCTGACATTGTAATTATTAACCTTTTGCCCTTTTTTTATTCTATACATTGTCACAATATACATGGAGGATCTTCCTTTAAAAAGGTAATTTTATTTAGCTGTTCATTCTCTAGTAATATATTTGGATTATCTTGAGTCTAGCCTAGTTTTGTGAAATGATACACAGGCTTTTAGACAAATCTGGAATAGGTTACCTATGGATCAGTAGTTGTTGTAGAGAAATTGCTGATATGTTGAAAAATGAGGTCAAGGTATCCTGAAATAGAAATGAATACAGCATATGTTTTAAAACTGTCAGTCATTAAATATTTTTTCCCCAAATCCCCATTTATATTTTTGGATCATCTTCCATTGACACCTCTAAATATGTGAAAGTCATGTAGAAATAAATTGATTCAGTGGCTTTCTTTTTTATAATATTTTCACTTGAATTATATACCAGGGCTTCTGGGGAAAAAAGCTTTGAGTTGATGCCTCAAAATAAACAAATAAATGCAATCTGTTGTATATGCTACGTAGTAGTAAGGGGATGATTAAGTGCTGAGAAATAAAAATAAAAATCTATGGGATATAATCTCATGGAAATGTATTTGTTCAGGGATTTTATGTTGAGTATGACCCTAAAAGACATGATTTTGAATGACAGAATTCCAAAGGTTGAAATCCCAAAGATCACAATGCAGACTGAAAATTGAAATTTGAAATTGTGAAAACCTTTGTTTTCAAACTAAAGAAAATAAGACAATCTAAGAGGTCTGAGAATCCAAACTCATCAGTAGACACTGTTTGATCCATGGGAGATATGGAGAGATGGGGAGATGGGTGGAAATTGCCCCTGTGGATGTAACTTCACTGTGGAAAGAGAAGAGTTGAGAGGCCTCTATCCATTGGTGCTTGAAAACTGAACATAACATCATGTGTCCAATTCAGAGATCAGGACATTGAGGTTATGGCTCATCGATGCTATAGAATCTGTAGACTGCCAGTCCTCCTGGAATACAAGCGGAGAAAGCGATCCTGTTCTCAGTGACTTTCACTCAGAGAACATGTCTTCTTCAAAGGACCTAGAAATATCTCTGGTATTGTATTGGGTATTTTCTTCAGCATCCTCTCTTTGGTATTTCAGCAGTTTGGAATTAGGATCTTTAGGAGCAGGACTTTCTGGACTTTGCTCAAATCTTGCCCTTCTGATATTTGGGGTTTTGTTTTTATTTTTGGGATTATGATCCAGATTACAGGAGTTTAGTCACCATCAGCAGGGTTAGAAATGAGGTAGTATTTAATTTTATTCCACTGGGGGTGTCTCCAAGGTTATGCTCACCATGTCTATGAGACTCTAGATGTATGTTCTCAACCAGAATACCATCACTCCCCCCAAAAAATAAAATTAGCTTTTTTCTTTTTTGTAGCAGAGAGTAGTAAAAATGCTCACTCATATTGTACAAAATTTTACTTCTCATTTAATTTTTCTCTTTGGTATGTAATGAATAAAATTGACATTGAGTTATAGGAAGATACACAAAATGGTTGCAAAATCATTGCTACCAATACAGAGTTGATTCCCACTGTAGGAGCCTCTGAATTGTTTGCTTAGTCTGTAAGTCGGAGACCTTGGGTAACCAGTATCTACCTATTGACTGCCTTGAGGATTTGGTGGTTATATTTGATCTTTAGTGATTTAGTGTGTAGCTGATTCTTGGAGTTAAATAAAAGTAGTTTATGTTCTAATATCTATTTCTACAACATAAATGAACCAGAATTATTTCAAGTATTAAAGTTCGTAAGAGCTGAATGACTACCCATCTAGCAGCTAGTTTATTTATTCATATAAAATGAAAGTTAAAAGTTAAGCTCATTAAAAGTAATTTTTTAAGCAATTATTTTAGCTTTTCTACTGTTTACTTTTGCTGGAAAAATAAGGATTGCATTATTAATTTAAAACAGTGGTTATGTGCTATTGTGATACATAACTACTTTGCATATATTATTTGATGCAATTTCTTTACATAAATGAATTACATTAAAAGTTACTCAGCAAAACAGAATTACATTATTAGCCCTTATTTTTAAATCTTTTAAAATCATTTTGACCTGGCATTGAATTAAAAAAAGAATTAGATTTATAGTTATTCTTTTATATATGCACATAACTAAGAAAGACATACAGTATACCAACAGATTATTTATGGTAGTAAAATTCATGGGACAATTTAGGAAAATACTCATAAATTCTCTTAATAGTGCAAAAAAGGTTGGGAAACACAAATATGGGGGCATAGGCTTTAGGTATTAGTTTCAGTATAAAGAAGCTTTTAAATTTACTTACTTATGCATACAGAACTGGGGTACAGGCCAGAGGTTCAGAGTTGGTGAGAGGATTCACCAGAGACAGAAAGGGGAGCAGAACAAGCAAATAAATGAAGTATGCTGCTGATGGGAGCAGTGGAAAAGACAGGAGAGGTCTGTTGGTCCATGTGGATCACTGGGCTGGGGATTGAACTCGTACTGAATTGCTGTGGGTAGCTTACAGTGCTGCATCCTAACCCGTTGCCCCACCAGGCAGGGCCTCAATTCCTCCCTTTTATTCTCATCCCCTTGTGTAAATCAAGAAGTCCTTTAAATTCTACTAAAACTTGTGAAGTTATCTTATTTGGTTGAGACAAAGCAAGTACAGTGAGATATGTCTGCTTTTTTTTTTCCTTTTCTGTAAAGTACAGTCATTTAACAGCCTGTATTGCATTATAAAATTTTGTATAATGAGTTGGCTTCATTATAAAAAAATAAGATATATCCCTATTTCTGAGTTAGGTTAATTGTGACTAAGATTTTTAAAATTTTTTTTTTTTTACAAAATTTCAAATTTAATTTTGGGCAGGTTCAACTTTAGATACATGGAATATTGTCCTAAGAACACTTGCAACCAGGGTAACAAGAGAGACCCAAACAAAAAGATAGGCCTGAGCTATAAAGATACAGAGAGGGAAAGTGGTTTCAATATAATGCTGTATCAAGAATAGCAAGGACAGTAGTTCCAAACAGCAGGTTTTGATTTAAAATTGAGTTGTTCTTCACGTAGACGCCAATGGGAATATTTACTTAATCATCACTTGTGGAGTAATTCTGAGGCCAATTCACTCATAATAAACGCTGAAAAAAATGTCCAAGAGTATTCGGTATGTGTGCTTTCATAGTTTTTGTTATTTTGCATCTATAATGACAATGATTAAATAGCAAATTTGAGGTGATTCTGTTTATCCCAAAGACACAGGTTTTACTTGAACTATGGAGGGAATAATCTGGTTCAATTTGAAGAAAATAACTATGAGTTTTAGAACTTTCAAATGAAAAAAATTACTACTAGAGATTTTCTTTAATTTTGAGCATTATTAATAAGACTGTCAAAGTCTAAGTGAGCAATATTTTCTCGTATTTTTAAGAACCCTTATTTGCCTGTATTTTATAATCAATACAACAATTTTTGTCACTTGAGTTATATCAATATAACCTTTATGTTGTTTTAAAAATATCTGATTTAGTGAGTGACAACCAAAGGATTAAGGATAAATTAAAACTATTTTGTTGAGCTTAAATACAAGGAAGAAGATTGTCTTACTGAATTTCCAATAAAGTTATTTTTTAAAGGATAGGTTTTAAATTTGAGTGTTATTGAAGATATTTTTCTATACATAAAGTCATTAGTGACTTAAAACTCTAGAAAGGAAGCAGTTTAGTTCCACGATGAATTATTTTATATGATCATTATTTTAAAAAGCACCTGCATTCTCCATTTGCAACATAGATATAAGCATGTGTGCAGATTTGAGAATGTAAGATTATCTGAGTTCATGATACACCTAAGTGAACATTTCTTAAATTTCTTAGCAATTGAGGAGTTTATTGGTGAAACTAAAGTTTTCCCAGCATTGAGAAAATCACGCATCATCTATTATTAAAATGATTCCACTTGTTGGTAGTGGTATAATGTGAACACAGTTATAACTATTAAAATCCATTATGTTTTCATTAATGGTATCGTTTATATTTGGCAGTAAGCTTATGTCCTTCAACTCATGTTTTCTAATTTCTGTAACAATGACCTTTCTCAGTCTTCCAGTTTTATCTTTTAATCTTTCAAAAATGATTTTTGGATTATTTTTTTCTTGTCTGTTTGCATTCTTCTGGTAACTGTTCTTCAATAATTTCATGAATGTATTATATCTTGTCTAGATCTTCCAGAATACGAAAGTTATGTTTGGATATTGAATCCCATAATTTTCCTACAATGTTTTATGTAAAATTAAGGGACATTCCGGATTGGAAATGACTAGCTATGATCATTATAGACATTATCACTTTTAGGGAATCATTTAGTTGTTCATATTTTAAAAAAGATTTACTTATTCATATAGAACTGGGGTACAGGCCAGAGGCATGGGGCAGTGAGAGGACTCACCAGAGACAGAGCAGGGAGCAGAACAGGCAGACTTATGAAGTACACTGTTGAGGGGAGCAGCAGGCGAGCCAGGAGAGGTCTGCTGTGCCATGTGCATCTCTCGGGCAGAGCTCTAACTCGCATTGAAGTGGGTGCAGCTTGCAGTGCTGCATTTTAACCCGCTGCACCACCAGGGAGGGCCCTGGTTGTTCATTTTAACTACTTTCAATAATACTTGTATTTAAACATGAAAACTAGATGTTCTAAGTACTAAATAAAGATGTCTCCCCACCCTACCCCCCCCTCCTTTGCTCTAAGAAGTCATTTTTTCTCCTTTGGTCAGATAAAAAATGATTTTTCATTTTCACCTTTAACAACCTCTTGCATCATTAGCAAAAATGATGTGTCTATCTTTCAGAAAATTTGCTAGAAGAATTTTCTCCCTGTAACAGTCTAGCAATAATGTTTCTAATTTAGGGTGACTTATAGAAACAGTGCCATTGTTTATGGAAATAAGAATAAAGCTTGCAAAAATTACATGCAATTCTGTACAGTATAAAGTGAAAGTGTGTCATCTAAATATGCATGCCAACCTCACTCAAGATATAATCTGAGGGCCAGAAATGATGTGACTATTACAGGGAGGGTGTGGTAATACTTATGGGCTATCACAAACTTTTCTTTGTTTTACATGAACTACTTTTTTTTTTTTGATTTATTTATTTGTACATACAGAACCGGGGTGGGCCAGAAGTTCAGGGGCAGTGAGAGGATTCACCAGAGACAGAGTGTGGACCAAAACAGGCAGGATAACGAAATACACTGCTGAGGGGAGCAGTGGGCGGTCAGGAGAGGTCTGCTGCACCATGTGGGTCACCTTTGGGGCAAGGGATTGAACTTGCACTGAAGCAGCTGTGGCTGGCTTGTATGCTGTGCTTTAAACTTACTGCACTACCAGGGAGGTCCTACATGAACTTCTTAATTGCATGAACTTCTTAATTGCATGAAGTGATTAATAAAGCCTAATATTTTGTATCATCTCTGATTTGCATGGTTCTGATTGAACATTCAAGTGATTTGTGTTAGCACAGTGGGTAGGATATATGACTGTTGTCATTCATACTCAAGAGAAAGAATGGCCAAGGTGTTTCTGGAAAGGAGAAGGGAAGGAATAAGAAAATACCCAAGAGTTAGTGAAAACCTAATGCTTAACTAAAGGGCCATTCATTCTTCATATGAAATAGAGAAAATTTGAATCTAATTACAAAGGAAAAAACTCATTAATTAGGTTAAGAGGTAACATTAAGAATTGGAGGGTTTGACTTGGTGGATTGACAGAGTGAAAAGATAGCAAAAGGTTTTATTCTTGGACTGTGCTGGCAGCACAGTTGCAAACATCACTCTTGAAAGTGCAAGAAATGATAAAAATAGGAAAAGCTTTAAGACTAAATTTTCCTGATACTGAATGGTTCCTTTAAGCCTCTACTGGTACATGTGGTAAGATCTCTTATCTCAGGCTTAGATGTAGGCTTAGGTCACATGACTAAAAATACCAGGGGTGAACTTGGGCCTTTTATAAAGAATGACTAGACAGACAAAGTCTGGTGATGTACTGTTGATATGGATTTTTGCATTTAATAATAAAGGAATAGTCTGGGTGGAATTCTGTCTTGTTAAAATTCCAGTCCACATAGAACTTTTGAATGTGAATGAGATCTTCCTTGGAAGTTGCCTCTGCATATGAAACTAAGTTAAGATGAGGCTAAATTGGATAAAGGTGGGCCCAACTTCTGTAACTAGTATCATTCTAAGGAAAGGGAACTTTGAAAACAGGTACACAGGTAGATAATGGAGATGGCGGTGAGATGGGATTGATGCACCAGCAAGCCAAATCACTGACTTGTCAACCAAGAATTCATAACATCAGAAGCTAGAAATACAAGGAACAATCCTTTCCTAGATTCCCTCAGAAAGAATATGACATTACTACCACTTAATAAAGACTTCTAGTTAGAGCTCAGAAATGTGAGAGAATACATTCTTGTTTCAATCCAATAATTTGGGTAATGTGTTATGACAGGAAACTCACATAGGGACTATATTGCTAATTCTAGACTTTACTAAAAAGGATTTTATATTTTTCTTGACAAAGTTGATCATGAAGTGTATAAATTTCTGTAAACCGATGTTTTGGATGTTGTTCTATATAACAGTTAATTTGCTGCAGTTGATTAATAACATCGGGTGACAGAATTACCATGAACAGGATCTGTTTCATTGGCTCCCGCATCCATAAATGGAATAATTCTTCTAAAGCAATTGGATTTTGGAAAGAGTACACCAGATTTCAGCTGATCATAAACACAGACCTAGTAAATGACATTGAAAAAGATGATGTTAGCTGCATGATAAGCAAGGTTTTCTAATATTGAGTACCTTATGCAAATAGTTCTTAGTAAATCAAGAGAATATTCAGAAGGAAGTATATGATGATTACATTTAGTTACTGTGGGAAGGGAGTATAATGGATAAAACCCAGGCCACAGAAAGAAGAGAAATGAACATATGGAGGAAAAATAATGACTCAAGTGAAAGAATCAATTTAAGTGACTTATGAAAAAACAGTGTATCCATTACTATGACTTAAAATACTATGCCAGTTTCACTGTTCTAGTGTAGAGAAATTAAAATCCAGCTATAAGAATTATGAGATAGAATGAAAAATATTTGAATAAGAGGCTAGACATTTCTTCCATGAAGTCATAGATCAGACAAGATTGTCAAAAAGGTTGAGATCACCCAGCAGTATGGTAGAATTGCTCAAGATAAGGGTGACATTTTGAGTAAGAAAAATTTTAAAAGTATTTATTTATGTATACAAAAACTGGGGCACAGGCCAAGGTGGATGGGGTGAGAGGATTCACCAGAAACAGAATGGGGAGCAGAAGAGGCTGCTATACTGAAACACACTGCTGAGTGAAACAGTAGGCAGGTCAGGAGAGTTTGTCACTCCATGTGGGTCACCCCCTTGCCAGGGATAGAACCTGTGCTGAAGGGTCTGTGGAGGCTTCACAGTGCTGTACTTTAACCCATTGGGCCACCAGGGAGGGTCTTGAATAGGAAATTTTGACCAGAGAGATAAGTGATGGTTATGTCACTGTTTTTTTCAGTGCCTGATTTGGGTCACTATTACATGAGGAAGGCATATGCCTTTCCTTTTACTGGAGCCTTCCCACTAGATTCACCCTTCAGCTAGTTTTAATGGCCTCACCTATTAATTTGACCTAAAGAGCACGTGTCTCACGTGGGAAGGAAAGACCTGGGAATCACACAAGAAGGATGGATGTCCCTGTGCTTTTTCTGCCCCTTCCTGGCTTGTGTTTTTGAAATTACTAGTAAAGCTTGCTACTGGTTAAGAGTTTTGATATCCACGAGTCCAATTTGATGATATGATCCTCTGAATTACCCTAGCAACAGGATTGCTTGTTTTGTAATCATACCACTAATCATCAATAGGGTTTGGTACATCACCGATAAGTTTACTAAAAGAAGTTTAGATGAGATGAGAATGGAAATGCATGCTAATTCTTATTTAATAAATGGTGAACATATACAAATAAAAATTTGTTGATATGTTAATATACAGGAACCATTAGGTGAAAATATGTTTTTCAATGGTAAATAGTTTGCAGCTAAAATATACATGGTGACTATCTTATTTTGGGTACATGGATCTTATTTTTTTTAATAAAAAATTGATCCAGAACCACCATTCTTGAGGTACTAGATCTCCCCTATAGTTTGTAGATGTTATATTATGTGAGACTTTATTGTGAGATTTTGTGTTTCATTATTGCTAATCGATGAGAGTTAGTATGGGGTGTGCAGTAACCTCCTCATGAATATTTTACCTACCTTTTTGTCTTTGTCATACCTTTTTGTGGTTTAATTGAATAGAAATTTTCTTTAACATTTTTGTGTGTATTGAGGGAGAGAAATTTATATTCTAAAGAATGAGTCATTCCTAAATTTCCTCATTTCAAAAATATGTGAAATAAAGCTATAAAATCCAAATTAAAAGTTATGCTTGTGTGGGACTTTTACAAGATTGTCAAAACTAGATTTATTTTTCAGAAATTACTTCTGGCATATACTTTTAATGATATTTAAAATTTTTATTATGGATAACTGAAATTTAATTAAGGACAATCTAATTAGTACTAATAAGCATAACTTTGATTTACACATTCAGAAGATAGTTTTAATTTATTCAATTCCCTTTACAGATATTTGAGTAGAATTTAGACTAGGGTGATCATATTCTTATTTTAATCTCATTTTGCCAATTTTTAAAAGCCATATTTAACTAACTAGTAATAATCTTTTGATTTTTCTAAGTCTATTTTATGATTGTATTAATGATGAGAGATTTCTAAAGTCATAAAAATACAATTAAAAAAATTTAAAGTATCACATTGATGAAATAAATTTACTTTTGTGGGTAGATAAAAATTTAATTATTTCCAACCATGACTAAATCAGATTTCACAATAATTTTGCTCATTATACGAACCTAGTAATCTATCATTTGTATATTGTAATTTTTAGTTTATGAGAGGACAACTGTTAATACTCTTCTCTTGCTTATAAGTACAATATAGTTGGAAAGGGAGCTCTCAAGTAAAAAATACACATTCAACAGTGGCAGCTTAAATTCCAAGTAAATTTTTGGGGGGCTTCCATGGTATTACAGAGGTTAGAGACACAGCACTATCAAGCTATTACCAACCAATGAAACATGAGTTCCATCTCTAGTCTGGGAGCTGACCCAGGTCCACTGGTACAGTAGACCTTTCTTGTTTTGCCCACGGCTACCCTCAGTTTATCTGCCTGTTCTGCTCACACTCTGTCTCTTGTGAGTCCTCTCACCTCCCCAAACTTCTGGCCTACCTCTTGTATGCATAAATAAATAAATGAAAAACAACAACAACAACAAACACACAAATAGCCTTTTGTATAAGGCTGTGTTAAAATAAATAAATGGTTTAAAGTCAGTCTTCTTAGCAGTGGTTCATTTGAACTAAATATTTGCTTACAATTTATATATATTATAAGGTGAAAATCAAAATACAAAAATGGCTAAGTTTTTAAATAGAAAGAGATTCTTGAGATCCACAAAAATCTGAGGGGAGCAGAGGCAGAGATAGAAGAGGTCTGCTGCACCATGTGGATCTCTTGGAGGGCAGGGATCAAACTCACAGCAAGGGGGCACCGGTCAAGTTAAGTCTCCTGGCCCTCCCTGGTGACGCAGCGGGTTAAAGCACTGCACTAAGAAGCTTAAGCCACTTCCACATGAGTTCCATCCCTGTCTGCCCCGGAGGAGATCCACATGGCCTGGCAGACCTTTCCTGACCCGCCCGCTGTTCCCCTCAGCAGTGTACTTTGTCGATCTGCCTGTTCTGCTCCCCACTCTGTCCCTGGTGAATCCTCTCACCCTCCGCATCTCTAGCTTGTACCCCAATTCTGTATGAATAAGTAAATCTTAAAAAAAAAATTAAGACTCCTAATTCATGTGTATGGACTATCTTTCCATTTTCTTGTACCTTTTCCTTATGTTACCAGTATTTCTATTGGCAGTGTATTCTAATGGATTAAATAAATATTGCTGAGATACTGATTTTTCAAGTAAATCCTATTCATTTTTTGGTAGTTTGCTTACTCTATTGCAAAAAAAAAAAAAAACCTTTGATGCTGAAAATATTTTCAATTTTGATTTTTTGTTAAGCTGCTAAAATGATAGGATACTATAGAAGGTACCAAGATTTGAAAGCGAATATTAAATGTACTAGTAAATGAACTCTATTGCTTCTTAAAATGTTTTAAAATAAATGTAGTAATTTTGGGGTCATACTTTTCAATCTAGACTCTGCTTCTTTTTATTTTATGGTTTGGGCAAGTTATTAAACTTACCCCAGTTTATTTTTTAAATCTATAAAACAGGAAAATAATTACAGAAATCTCATGGTGATGCCACTTATAATTGTCCCTGCCTCACTGTAAGTGCTGTCTTAACTATTTGTGAATTATAGGGCAAAAGCCTTGGAGCGTACAAAAATTTCACAAATGGAGAAATGTCAGTGAAATAAATCCATTACATTTTAAAATTCTTAAAACGTCATTCAGGAGGTAATTTTCAGAAGCAGGATTAATTAACTTCAATATGAGCCAGGGTTGGGAAAATAATACAAAGAGTATTTTAAAATCTCCCTCAACTGGATCATTGTATGATCTAATTTAAATGTTTGGCTCTTTTATCTGAGGGTTTTATTAGTATAAAGGAGATCCTCCTTATCATCACTGTCAATTTTATTGTCATTGTCTTATGTGAATAGTCATTCTAGAATATAAGTAAAATAATAACACTGAGGACTTCATTTTGTGGACCATTTATTCATAACTCACTAAAAAGTTTTTGTTTCTATAATGCTCTTTTATAATTTTGAATTTTTTTGTATTAGTATATAAATATTAAGTAGTGTGTTGTACATTTTATTATTTTTGAATATTATTTTTTATTTATGATTATGGGTTATAAATTCTTCTGTTTACCAAGTTAAATGTCATTGAATCACAAAGCCTGGCCCTAGACACTGTTATTATTAATTCATGAATCATTTAACTCCTTTTGTAGTGAATTCATTTATTTACATACAGCATCAGAAAATGTATTAAAGCAAGAATAACTGAAGGACTGTGGTCAGTAAAACAACTATTTTCACTGTTATCTCTTGAAATATTTTAAGATATTTACCGTAATTCCATAATTTCAGTCATTCATTAATGTTTACACATTGAGGAAACTTGTAATTATATATTTGGCAGCGTGTTGTTACCTGTACCTGTTATTTATTAAAAATGTTTATTGTATGTATGTTATATATCCCAAACATGTACAGTTTGTGTATGTTTATATAGATGTGTACATTTATAACAGACATGTAAATAATATGTACATATGTGCATGTATGTCTTTATAGATTTTATCTGTCTATCTATCATCCTTGCCCTGAGAGTATACATAGGCCATAAGCCTATGTCTCCCTTAAATGTATTTTGCTCAAGCCTAGTTACTTCTTCACTGTTACTCACTGAGAATCCTCTTCAGTCTGGACCTCTAAAGAATGGAAACAGTTATGCAGGCAAATGTGGCTGTTTAGTTTGTGGCACAAGTAACCTACCCTTGGTTCCAAACACCACTTCACTAGTATATAAATATATTTTCCATTTTTTGGGGAGAAAACCTAAAATAGGTCTATAATATTTATTGATTTGATAATGCAAATTCTTTTCAAATAGACAAAATATAACTGAATTAAAAGAAAAATAAACCAAAAGCTTTGCTACTTCACAAGATTGTCCCTTCAAAGTTTCTAACCTTCTAGCCACTTTCTCCAGTAAGGTATCTCAATGACTATCTTCTGATCTCAGCTATGAGAGTCTCTATTGAAAAAAAAAAAAACTACCTTTGATAAGATAGTAAATGTGGGACTCAAGTATCTCAAGGTGTTACAGGTAACTGTAGAACTCTGTTGTATATTAACAGAGTTATAAAAAAGGGCTCAGAGTACTGTCATTATACAGGTATCACTATCAGCAGGAAAGAAATGGTAGCTGGGAAAATAAGAGTTTTTAGTAGTGATCATTGTGAATTGTGGAAATTACTTAAGAGGAATTCACAGTGCTGAATATTTATACTTTTAATAACTTCTTTAAAATGTATGAAGTAAAAACTGTTAGAAACTGAAGGAGAATTATAAAAGTTCATAATTAGAGTGAGATATAGTGATAGTACATTTAAATAATTTAAATGACAAGTAGATAGAAAATCAGGAGGGGTAGATTAATCACTATTTGATAAATGGCACATACTCTGTTGTTCATTCAGCAACAGAAAATATAATTTTTTTTAAAGATTTACTTATTATTTATACAGAACTGGGATACAGGCCAGAGGCTCAGGGGCAGCGAGAGGCTTCACCAGAGACAGAGCGGGGAGCAGAACAGGCAGATCTACGAAGTTCACTGCTGAGGGGAGCAGCGGGCAGGTCAGGAGAGGTCTGCCACACCATGTGGTCACCTCCGGGGCAGGCAGGGTTTGAACTCATGGGGAAGTGGCTTTATCTTCTTAGTGCTGTGTTTTAACCCGCTGTGCCACCAGGGAGTGCCTAAAATATAAATTATTTTTAAGTGCAGTTATAATCTTTTTCATGATAACAATATTTCCTACCATGATAAAGTCTTCATTGAGTACTAGGCATCAAATGATGCGAAGTTTCTTTCAAATGTAGTGGAATTAGATATGGTTATTGGCAAGGTAGCTGAAAATTTCCAAGTATTTGCCAACTAAATAAGGTAAAATAAAAACATTTCCAATGTTTGGAAATGTATGTATGGTCAAATGATGTATAGCCAAAGAAAAAATAAGAAAGGAATTATGAAAAATATTTTTTAATAAGCAAAAATCAAAAAAAATCCCACTTATTAAAGTTTTGAGACATCTCTGCCAGTGTTGAGAGGGACATTTATATAATAGCACATATATTAGAAACTTTGAAAATTATCTTTACATTTTAAGAAACTAGCAAAACAATTGAATCAAACATAAGAAAAAAAGATGAGTTTTAAATATAAATATAAAAAACAAAAATATTACAAAAAAAATCATTGTAGCCCCAAACAAGTTTTTTAAAAGTGCTATGAAAATTTGACATAAGAGAAGCTATATTTAAAATTTGCTAGAAACATTACTCATTGAAACAACATGCTCATTGTCCTGTTTAGACCGGATTCAACTTTGTAGTTGATAGTTTGATCAGGTAGAGAATGGACATCCAGGTCATAAGACTGACGACAGGGATTGATGATTTTGGACTTTATGACAAAGGGTAAAATCAGTAACCAATTATTACTATTATTATTTTAAAAGATTTAGCTAAAGCCACTTCAACATGAGTTCAATCCCCACCCCGGAGGTGACCCACATGGCGCAGCAGACCTCTCCTGTCCCACCCACTGCTCCCCTCAGCAGTGTACTTTGTCAATCTGCCTGTTCTTCTCCCCACTCTGTCTCCAGCGTATCTTCTCACTGTCCCTGCATCTCTGGCTTGTACCCCAGTTCTGTGTGCATGAATGGATAAATCTTTTAAAATAATAATAGTAATAATTGGTTACTGATTTTACCCTTTGTCATAAAGTCCAAAATCATCAATCCCTGTCATCAGTCTTATGACCTGGATGCCCATTCTCTACCTGATCAAACTATCAACTACAAAGTTGAATCCGGTCTAAACAGGACAATGAGCATGTTGTTTCAATGAGTAATGCACCACCAGGGAGGGCCCCAGTTATTACTTTTAATAATAATAGCTTAAAAAAACCTTTCTCCTGCAGCCACAAACAATATCAACATGGCCACAAGATTAGGTTTAAGTAAAAAGCTTAAAATTATAAATTCTAGCATGAAAACTGGTTGAAAATATTAGTGACTTTCAGTTTGACAAAGGTTTCTAAGAATCAAAAATATAAAGTATAAATGAGATTTCATTAAAAAAAGACATTGCTAAGAATATAAAGAGGCAAGAGAAACAGTGGGTAAGAGATTTTCAAAATGCATTTTTGACTAATGTATATATAAAGTACTCTTACAAGTTAACAGTATACAAAACATCTAATAAAAAAGAAACAAGCAGATATGTGTGTGATAATTACATGAAAGTCATTATTAATCTTTAGAGGAATGTAAAATAAAAACATGACTTTCTTTTACCACCTACCTATTAGAATAGTTAAATTAAGGAAGACTAATCAAACTGTCAGGATGAGATGCTGCTGGAGCAGTAAAACCCTAGCGGTTGTAATATAAAATAATATAATCATTAGAAAAAGTTTCATTTTTAAAAATATGTTTTATATACCCCTACCTATTACCCAGGAAACCTGATCCTAAACATTTACTTAGAGAAAGAAAGCATGTGTCCACACAAAGACTTGCACCCAAATGCTTATAACAGCTTTATTTGTAATAACCTCAACCTGAAATCATTGTGTAATATCCATAAAATGCAATATTACTCAGCAATAAAAGACAATTAATACATGCAAAAACATGGGTGAATCTTGACATAATAAGTGAAAGGAGCCTGAAAAGAGACTTGTTACACTATGATTCAAATTGTATTACAATTTTAAAAGTGTATACTGGTTATAGTATCTAAGAATAGAATAATGCTTTGCTTATAGGAAAGGAATTGAGGAGACTTGAATTAAAAGAGGTATGAGAACACCTTTGAGTATGATGTGTTTGTTGTATCATGATTGTGGTATCATGATTGTGGTACCATGACTGTGGTAGTGGTTTCATGGGTATTTATCACATATCAAATTGGATGCCTTAAATATATGCGGTTATGTGTTAATTATCACTAGAGCTGTTCAATTTATGCTAACAGTTTACAGTAAAAAATGTGTATAGATCAATTGAAGAAATTGACTTCTTTATGTAACTCTTTCCACTGTAAACATGAGGCATCTCAAATTATTTGCATTTCCTTAATATCTTTCAGTAAACTATTTTTTTCAAGTGGAATACGAATCATTTTGTAGGTTTATTTTGCTAGTCTAATATAAAGTTAAATATTTTACTAAAGAGACAAATACAAGAAAGTACAACTACATTTATTTTTCTTACATAGGCTACATGTGAGTCCGTCACCAGGAAAGGGTATTGTATGTCTCTAGTTTAGCGAAGGAACTAGTTTAGTGATAAGCAAGTTTTTACTTTTTTTGCCTAACTGTATCTCTCCTCCCTTTTCCCCTCCCTCTCACCCTTCCTTCTCTCTTGTTTCTTGCTTTATCAAAATAATTCCTTCAAATACTTAGTAGATTTCTACACAATTGACTTTTAGTTGGTAACAATTTCTATACCCCATGTTCTTTTCACGAATCATCAACCTGCTTAACTTTTGCTTTTTTGTCTCAACTCATCCCAGTTGATCTTATTTTATTGTGGATGACTAAGCTGGAAATGATTAATTCACTAGGTATGGGATGTCCAAACCTTCAACATCCCTAAGAAAAACTTACTATAAGGGCAGGATCTTGGCAAGCTCCTGAAAGATTACTTCTGTGCCTTTGGAATATGCTACCTGTTAAGTGTATTTTTGTGTGCCTGAGATTTGAGGATTCATGGCTCTAATTTTCTCAGATAGTTTAAATGTACAATATGATTAGTGGTAAAATCCTGTTTTGCTCTGAAAGACTGAAGTTTGAGTAACTGAAATTACTCATATAGGTGTTAACACCTATATGACTCACTTGGAATAAAAGACCTGGTCACCGAGGATTGGATGAGATTTCCTGGTTGACTACATTTTGCATCCCTGGGAAAATTAAGTGTTTAAATGTAATTAGCTAAGTTCACTGGGAGGACACCTGAAAGCTTGTACCTGTTTTTTTTCCTGAGCTTTGCCCTATGTACTTTGTTCCTTTGATAGTTAATCTTTTTTTTAAACAAGATTTATTTATTTATGCATAGAAAACCCCAGAAGTGCACGGGGTGAGAAGATTCACCAGAGAAAGATTGGGGGGCAGAATAGGCACATTTACTGAAATATGAAGCATCAGGTGAGATAGATGAGATAGGTGAGGTCTGTAGCACCATGTGGGTTGGCTCCCTGGCTGGGAATTGAACTCAGGCGGTAGGATTGATGGCACTGATATTTAACCCCTAGGCCACCCCGGAGGCCTGCTGATTAATAATCTTTTGATATAAAGAATAATTGTGAGTATATCAAATTGTCTTGTGGCAAATGTAAGCCTTTGTAACCTATAACACAACTAGTTTGAGACTGTTTCAAAGGTCATAATAGGAAAGAATGGCTCCTTTTAATGTTGGGTCGGAAGTCTAATTGATCTCAATAAAGGACTTACATATCAATATGTACTTGTATTTGGGTTTTGCAACTGTATGTTCCCTTTGAAAGATTGTTTTTATTAGAATCTTTAATCCTTAGCTTCCCTGTATTCATAGGCCTCCTTTTCACTTTTGTATCATTTCAATTCTAGACATGTTCATGTGACTTGCTTTGGCCAGTGAAAGGTCAGAAAACATGATATGAATAAAGACTAATAAAAGCATGTTTTTGCTCTTCCTTGGAACTCCTCAGTGTTAGGAGATCAATAGTAGCATACCCTGTGGAAGGTTGAGAGATCCTTGTGTTACAGAGGTCCAATAGAGGCCATCTTAGCCCAGGAAGCAAGACATACAAGGATCCCCAACTGACCAACATAAATTTATTAAGTTATTAGATATAATTTAGGTTTTCCTGAGGAATTGTTTGGCACCAGCATTAGGCTACTGAGAGCTAGCAAGTACAGGTCCTAAAAATGAATTGCCATTTTTCTTGCAAACTTGCCAACATATACTAATGCCTTGACTTTTTCTAGTCACTTAGTTCTGAACTTTAGGCTCATAGGGTACCTCGTCTTCCTTTCAAGTAAAGGTTTCATCAAATGTTTGCCGCGATATATTCTATTCTCTAAATGGACCTTCAAGTTGCTTACTATTTTCTTCCTAATTACTCTCTTATATTCAACTTTGCACTACCATGTCTTCAACTTAGTAATTCATGCTGCTTTTTAACTTACCTTTTTGCTTTTTTGCTGCATAATTCCAAAGTGATTCTTAACAAAAACAACAAAAAATATATGTTCCTTTATTCAGTACATTCATAAAAAAAAATCCAAATTTCTTTCATGCCCAGCCTATTCATCCTCTTTGATCTGGCCCCAAGCTATCTCTGTGACCTCCTCTCCTTTTATTTTTATCCACTTCACTCAGGTTCTTGCTGGTCTCCACAATTATCAAAAATTCAACAGCCCCGGGGTCTATGCACTTGCTGTTCTCTATGCCTGATTGACTCATGTCCTAGATATCCACAGGGATCATTCTCTCATTATCTAATCTATTCTTACATAAGGTTGAAATTCTGTGAGTTATTACCAGTAGAGCCTGATGACTATCATGCAGAAGTCTTGTCTTCATAGTTAATCAAATATGTGTCCATATTATAAATGCCATTGTCTTAGTGGTTACTGAATATTTAAATATTGTTAATGCTTATTTGTCACCTTATCTGGGAGGTTGTGGGGTATAAGATATGCTATCCCCAAGTATGGCATCTTGACATAATGATTATTTTAAGTTGAGGGATTTTGAGAACAGAAGCAGAAACATTGCTCTGCCTTTGTCCCCAAACTCCCCCCTAAAGCGTGTCATAAAACCCTCTTTGAGAGCACTGTCCATGTACCCAGAGGATAGAAGCATCTTGATCTTAAAAAAGAGTGATGGTGAGGCCCTCCCTGGTGGTGCAGCGGGTTAAACCACAGCACTGAGAATCTGAAGCCACTTCCGCATGAGTTCGATTCCCGCCTGCCCCGGAGGTGACCACATGGCGCGGCAGACCTCTCCTGACCCGCCCACTGCTTCCCTCAGCAGTGTACTTCGTAGATCTGCCTGTTCTGCTCCCCACTCTGTCTCTGGTGAAGCCTCTCACCGCCCCTGAGCCTCTGGCCTGTACCCCAGTTCTGTATGCACAAATAAATAAATTAATTAAAAAAAAAAAGAATGCTGGATTACTGGCTGAAATAATAAAAAACAAACAAAAAAGTTTAAAAAAAAAAGAGTGATGGTGAGAAAATTTGTAACTATTCCTGCTAAGTTTCCTCCATTTTGCTACGCTTACTTAATATTATAACCTCTGATATTTCTTCATTACTTTCTACTTTTTTTTTATTTTTAAATTTTTTTTTTATTTTATTTGTACATGCAGAACTGGGGTATAGGCCAGAGGCTCAGGGGCAGTGAGAGGCTTTACCAGGGACAGAGTGGGGAGCAGAACAGGCAGATCGACGAAGTACACTGCTGAGGGGAGCAGCGGATGGGTCAGGAGAGGTCTGCCACGCCATGTGGTCACCTCCAGGGCAGGTGGAGATCGAACTCATGCGGAAGTGACTTTAGCTTCTCAGTGCTGTGCTTTAACCCGCTGCGCCACCAGGGAGGGCCATAACTTTCTACTTTTCTTCAAACCCATCATAAAAACTGAATTCTGTTTCTTTGGGTCTGACTATACAGGCTCTTCTGCCATATAAAACTTAAATTAGATAAATTTGTATGGTTTTCTTCTCTTATTAATCTTTTTAAATTTTTAAATTTTTTTTTTTTTTACTTTTTAAAATTCAGCCATGAAATGTAAAGGGGTCCATGAAAACATTTCCCTCCCCATTCTATGTAAAATAATAGCTTTCTTCACTCTGAAAATGACCCTTTCCATACCAGTTTTCCCTATCCTTTTTATTTTATAACATGGCATATCAATGAATACATTTCCTACAATGTAATCTTATGAGTATAGTGATCTCTATTTAGCTTTGTTCTAAACAAAAGTCTTCAGTACATAATTGTTAATCAAAGGGGTGAACTTCTCTCTATTCTCAACCACAAGCATATGTTCATCACAGTTAGTCACTGTGTAATATCAGTTCACAAAACTGGTCATTTGGTGGTTTTCTTTATCAGCCAGCTTCAGTGGAAGCATCCAGGGGTGGTCACACTCTATTAGTTTTGTCTGACCTTCAGCATTTTGTCCCACATATGGGACAAGTAAACTTCTGTAGACCTCTATTTCATTGATATCCAGCACATGACTCTTATCCCAAACGTACTTGTACACCAAACATATACCATACACAATACATACAGATACTCATACTCTCCAAAGGAATTCTTACAGCCACTGAATAAACTAATAAAGGGAAAGAGAATTGTGCTATTTGCTGCCTTCAATTGTGAAACATTTCTACAGTGGAATTCAAGTATATGTAGAAGAGTTTTATTCTTTTTTCCCCACTCAACTGGATGACTTTCCTTAGTTCTTGTGACAATATCCATTACAGACTCTCACTGTTGGTTCAGTTGGCCTTCATGTGTGTATTTAAAGATTCCTTGAGCCTGATACTTCTTTTTTTAAAGATTTATTTATTTATTCGTACAGAACTGGGGTACAGGCCAGAGATGCGGAGGGTGAGATTATTCACCAGAGTCAGTAGGGTGCAGAACAGGCAGATCTATGAAGTACACTGCTGAGGGGAGCAGCGGGTGGGTCAGGAGAGGTCTGCCTCGCCATGTGGATCTCCTCTAGGGCAGGCGGGGATCGAACTCATGCGGAAGTGGCTTAAGCTTCTTTGTGCTGTGCTTTAACCCACTGCGCCACCAGGGAGGGCCTTTTCAGCCTGATTTTTTTAAAAAAATTCTCAAACTCAGTTATGTTCCTTGTACTCCACTTTTGCTTATTGGAGTGAGGTCTGTGTATACATTTCTCTTGGTTTGAAAGTCTGGTCAGCTTTATATTTTTATGTATTTTTCAGGAAGTTGTTGGGCATTAGACCCTGTGTTCTTCATATTCTCAGTGGCATGGATCAAGTGGTTCTCTCCTCACCCTGATTCCCTTCTCTAGGATTACAAGTATGGGTCACCCACTTAGCAAGCTTTGCATTAAGTAGTTAGTGTTTAATATGGGTTAGAAAGTTAACTGTTGTTCTAAGTTCACTACTTGAAAGGACAGGAAGCTTATGATTTTACATCTCATTAAGATGACAATAAAGACCATTTTTAATTTGTGTACCCTTGAGTAATGATTTAGAAACAACTTGTCATTTCATTATAGCATAAACCTTTAGAATTGATTACAGCATGAAGGATCACAGTAATTGTGGGAGAAGTTTGTGAAAGAACTAATTTCTTTACATTACTCTTTTTTTACACATTGTCAATGCTATTAGTTTTACCCTTTTAACTTTACCCGGTTTTTCACAGATGATTGTTGCACCGTGTTGATTAATATGATTACAATATTTTGAACAGATGAAGATTTCCATGTTTTCTGGGATACAATGACTAGAATGAATATCTCTTTTGATGCAGATTTTGTCTGTGGTGATTTATTACATTGATATTCATAAAAATCCATATTCTAGCAGTCTTACTATTGTGTGCACATTGCTGATGAAAATATATTATGAATACTTGGATGAATGATCTGTACTTGGCACTCAAAAGTAGATAGAAAATCAAAGATGTAGTCTAAATAGAGTGACATACTCTAAAAGGATTTAAAGGATCCTGACGACAATGCTTTAGGTGTGGGGAAAAATACAACCCGGGAATTTTACTCAGAAAAACATCTGTACTGCATATACTTGTGCTTTATGTGTCATCTCTAAGAAAGAGGAAGAAAAAAATGTGAAAATGTTCTGTACAATTTATAAGGAATAGAAATCAACTGATTCTTTGGACTGATAATATAGGTGTCTGAGTCTAAGTCTCAATTTTATTAAAGTTGTTCTGAATTGAATTTAAATTTCTTTCCTCTGATGAGAATTTGAAGATTGGTTTTTATAAGACACAGAAGACATATACCAATTGGGTTTCCTCACCTGTAAACTAGAAGTAATAACATCAACAGTACATGTATTAAAATATAGTATGTTCTACTTCCTAATTTATCACAGACAGTGAGGAATAGTGTCAACGTGTAAGAAATGATGTTACTATATATGTTCTTTCTCGAATATTTAGAAAATTTAAGGATAATTTTCTGGCTGATTTTTATAGTTTAATTTCAATTGAATCATGTTTACTTAACTTGGAATTACTAATAGATCATCTTAGTAATATTTTAAAACCCTGTAAAATTTAAATACTTACTCAATATGCAGCACAGAGAGAACTTAACATTTTTCTTGCTGTAATTTTTATGCTAATAAACTTCAATTTCATGTGGTATTTGAACTATTTGAACTACTTGAATGTTTTCTGATGGTTTTCTCTAGTTGACATGTTAATCTCTGATTCATTATATAATGCTACTATTCATTAATTATTCTTAACTAGAATGTTCTAAAAGAAATATTTCACTAAAGTATCCCAAAACATCTTTAAATATGTTTCTGTTTTTAATTATCTGAAAAGTGCATCTCTCCTTTAATTTTAGGGCCTTTTTATGGTTGTGATATAGAGTAGAACTGTCTGATTTTTAATAGCCAGATTTTAGTGTAAGCTTCACTTCATTGCTTTAAAAATAAGATGTCTTAAAGCAGAGGATAATTATATGAAAATTGATTAATTTCTTTGACATATTTATTGTTTTTAATCTATGTTCCCATTTAGAATCCAAGTAGGTAGGACCTTTAGTAGAAATTAATGCATATGTCTATGTCACCAACAAAGTTTATCAAGCCTGAAAATAGGAACCAAATAAGAAATCTCTTATTTTGTTTGAAGAGTCACATAGTAATCATAATAAATCATAAATTTGTAATTTTATGCTTGTATATATAGAAATCATATAATGTGTTGTGTAAATGTCATTACGTTTTCACTGTCATGTCTTTGCTAGTTTGCATCCTATGAGCTGCAGACACAAAGGCAGAGTAGGGGAAGAAAAACTTTCCCTCTGTTTTCCTAGATTGAAAAAATCAATGAATTTATAATAAGCACTGAATTTATAACAAGCAGGTTAATATGGAAATAGCTATACAAATGTATTAATTGATAAAATGATATCAAAGGGATATCACAGGAAAAAATGTGAATACCCAAAAATGGAATCGATTTGAGAATTTATAAATCATCTTAACAGAAGAGGAAGGACCACTTGATTGAAATTAAAGGACTTAGGAAAAAAGGTTATTTAGAATAATAGATGGGAGGTAGGATTGTTCTGGGTGTGGTATTGACTTATTCTTCCTTTTTTGTGATAAGAATTAATATTCTCCAGTTGATGAAATAGGGGTGAAGCAGGGGCTTTTTCACAATTCAGTTCATTTTGGAGGGCCTGTCTTTAGCCAGAGAAGCGAAGTTCATATTTTAGGCTGGTGCATTCTGATATCTTTAAGCAGGATTAAGTATAGAAGATAATTAGTGGGGGTATTTTCTAGATGGAAAAGTGGGGATAGTCAGCAGATGTAAGGCAATAGAATGCAGTGTTAGATTGACACGTATGGATGACAAATGGCAGGAAGGTGGAAAAGGGAGGGAGACTTTGGTTCTAGTCCTATCTAAGGAAGTATTGCTAAGCCAAGGTGAAGATCTCAAACTAATACTGCTCACAGAAATGGACTAACCTTAGTTTCATTGCTCAGTTATTGGCAGGAAGCATCCCTGGGAATTGCATCTTTGTCACAGAGGAAGGAGCCAATTATGCTCCATGAAATAAGAGATCTTAGCAGCCTACATTCAATACTGGCATTTGTGTTTTCAGTTTGTTAGATAGGATCTCCTCAGTCTATTAGGACATCTCTTGAATTTCACAAGCATCTAGTTTTCCATTCTTATTTAAAAGAATTTAGAACACAGCAAAGTCTCCTGTACCTGAGTATATAACCAGTAAGAGATAGCATATAAGACATATCATTAAAGTTATATACTTACTAGTGAGTAATACAGTTTGGCATGATATAAGCAGGTATAAGAGTTAGACCATAAACATGGTATTCAGGAGTAGAAAGTATGTGGGGGGGTTCAGGGTATCTTCAGGTAGGAAAACTTCTTGCATTGGAGTAGAATTCAATGCCTGAGAATTTAGCAGCTTGAATAAGAGTTTTAAAGGTCCCCAATCCCTTGTCTGAAAACTAGACCATTTTTAAGTGGGAAGATTCAGCGTTCCAGACATAGAACAAAATTGTTGTTCAGTATTGAAAATTGGAGTTTGAAATAAAAAAACCAGAAGCTCCATTATCCTAACAAACCAGTAAGTAAGAATAGTGCAATTGCATTGGGCTATTAGTCTTAGTCTTCTGCTTTCTCAGTAGCCTTAAGGATAAAGCCAGAGATGAACTATGTTGGCTTTAAAGTTTCACTAGTCACTCCTAAGACTGAAGTTTAGGAATAAGGCAGGACCAGATGCCTGCTTCAGGCATCTTATAGTAATCTTATTTTCATTTTTTGGCCTCTATCTTGGAATCTATCACATTGTTGCTGGAAAATGTAGATGAATTTAAGATAAAGATACATTTACTTCTAATCTGTATATGGTCACCTTCAGTGGTTTTTGTCATTTCCAGTAATACTAACATCCTAGTATCCTAGTATTCCTTTTTTTTTTTTTTCTGATTCAACATTATTGCCATGATAGCTAGTATGTTCTGCTGAATGCTACAGAAGGCCATTTAGGCTTTTATATTTCAAAATTATTTCATAGGAGCCTTGTCTGGGTTAATCTTAGAAATCTTTTAACAAGGCATTCTTAACTTTTCTTCATTAATTATTTAATACCTAAAACTGATATTAAACTGTACTATGTATTCATAAAGTTTTCTAGAAACACTCAATTTATGGAGTATAATTGCAACATATTATTGATCATTTATGTTTCTGTGACCCTAAACCAAGAAGTTCAGCAAAACTAGTATTGGAAAATTATTAGTGTAAAAACTGGTAAGCATTCGCAATTTCTTATATATTCTCAGAACTTACATTCTCAAAACACATTAATTTACTAGAACAAAAATGCATTCAAGGAATCAAACTATTTTATTGCCTGTAAATATAATCTTTAAACTTCAGATGTCTATCTTATATTAATTATTTCTAATGGTGACATAGATTTAAATTGTCCACAAAGAACTAATTTATCCTAAAAGTCACCTCTGATAATTTGTTGATGTATAAACACATTCAAAATTTTAACATTAAACACTGATTTTTTAGTAACTTAAATAGCATATTCTTATTTTTTATTTAAGCAATAAATATAGTCTCTGAATAGGTTTGTAATATCTTTAAACTTTTATTGTGATTCTTGGCTCACAGCTTAAGTAAGAACTGTTGATTTTACTTTTCAGAATTCTCTTCATTTTGAAATTAGCATAAAGCATTTCATCTTTAGAGTAACTCTAAGTTCAATACAGTCTATTCTTACAAGTAAGTAGGAAAGGATTTATGTTTTTTTCTTTTTTTTTTTAACTTCTAACTTTACATAAAGCACAGGATTACAATGAGAATGCATTATTCTGGACACCTCTACTGGAAAATTTCCAAGCCAAATTCTCTCCAAAGGAGAAAAGGTTGTTCAATAATGTGCTTCAATGCCTTCATCATACAATCTGTGTAACAATTTGCTATCTGAAGATCAGTCCATTGCGTACAATTGATTTAGGAAAATGTACTTGGATTGATTTCTGAGTTCTCAATATGGAAGCTTCTCTTTAATGAATATATTGGATGGACTAAGAAGGAGCTGAAACACAATTTATTAAAGATGATTATTAGAGTATGAAACTTTTTTTGGTAAGTGCATTTATTATCTTTGGCTAAATCCCCAGGAAATAAGAACTTCTGACAAGATCTTTTATAATAATGTGTAAAAACCTACTTAAGACTTGCAAGCAGAAAATGAGAAATTAAACATCTTAGTGTGAATTATTTTCTTTCATAGAGCATTAAACATTAATAGGATAATATTTCTATTTAGAACAAAGAAACAGTATCTAATTAATATACTAACATATTTATCCATGTTATTCATATAAAATGTATTAACATTTTTCTTATCTCTAAAGGAACTGCTCTATCAGCCATTGTTTTCCATAAAGTGAAACATTTCAATTTGTGTAAGGTTACAGTATTTTCCTAGGAAATGTTTTATTAAATATTCTAGTGTTGCCACTTTAAAGTCAAGATGTATATTTTCTTGAGGATACATTACTTCACACTCTTAGGGTGCTGGAAAGAGCAAGGAGAGTCACTTGTATGCAGCAGGTATTTATATTGCTGGGAACCAGCCAGTCTTCTGGGCACCAGCCAGGAAGCTACTGTCTTCTGGTTTTGATGATTTATAAGCATCACTGCTTATCAGATAACAGGTGAAACAATAGATTAATAGCTACAGTAGTTATTGCTCATGCTATATTGAGCAGTTGTAATTAGTCAGCAGTCCATAGATACCCTCTGAAACAGTAATTATTTAATGTATATACTAATTCCATTGTTAACTTGTGAAACTGTGCAAACTGATTTAGTAGGTTGTAGATTGGGGTGTTGGGGATTAGATTTTGCAGATATTAACCGCCTCCTGAGTGATATGCATGATGTTTCTGTAGAATCTGCACTTGTAATGGACTGTTCTGGAGCATTGCAGACTTATCTTTGCCTGAGGCACCATCACCTACTTTACCACCTCCTCAAGTCTAATAAGTCTCTTTATAAATCTAATATTGCAGGTGGAAATCTTTTTTTGCAGGGGCTGGATATTTATTTCTATTTGCTTAGAGAATTATTTGTTCCTTGGTTAACACCCACTTTTCTGTAGTTCTATATATTGTTTTTTCTTTTTCCATCTCTTTTCCTCCCCAAAGCCTAACCAAACTATACTACTGATTTTTTTCACTTCTACTTAACTAATTCTGAAGACCTTCCCTTAAGCTATTCAATAGATTCTTCTGCTGATCAATACTTCAAACTGAACTTAATTCATTAAGGATTTGGGAAAAGATTATGCTCATTTTTAATGTAAATCCGGTGTATTTAACTGGATAGAATTAAAAATAACTGATAGAAGGGATTAAACCTCTCTCCCCCATATTTCTAAGTTAAATATGCTGACACAAAATAAGCTTAGATTGCCAAAAGTAAATCATTTTCTAGTTCTCTTTGTGCTGCCAAAGGGATTTCAGGTTTATTTTGCTATGTATACCTTTCTAGATTTGGAAAAAGCAAATTTGAGTATGTTTTCTATAACATGAAGAAACTTTACATCATCTTTCTTATGTGAAGTGATTGATGAGGAAAATGGGATTTCTCATTGCCCAGATGGTATATGTTGAGTGATGTTGAAAGTTACAGCCTCCATATACTTCCATGGATTAGCATATGTATTTTAAACTTGCTATTTAATTATTTACTTTCATTATTATGCTTACATTGTTGAGTCATCTTCAAGAGGACTTGAATTCTTAGCCTATATAACTTACTAGAATAAAAAAATAAACTTAACCCATTAAATGATTCAAAAACTATAGAAGAAAAAATTTAAACTCTTCCATTGTGGGAACTATTTCAAAAGTTTGGAGTTAATTATGATCTATGAAGTCAAGAAATGGAATAATGTACAGCATTATGTGTTAAACATCTGAAGGATATGCTATAAAACATCAAGGTAAGTGTCCAAAGAATTATTAAAAACCAGAAGGTATATTTATTGATCACAAAGGTAAAATATACTTTTAGAAGTAAGAGAACACATTTAAAATTGGCACATATTCTTTAGAAATCTTTATTAGTAATCAAAGGAGAACTAAAGTTTTTGAGATTTTTATAGAAGCTTGGTGGCAAAATGAAATTGACATCAAGATACAGACATTCCCAATATGCTTCCTAATGTGTAGTCCAAAAACTAGAATATAGTTAAATTTTAGAGGTCAGGGCTATCAGATGTAGTGCTTAATCCATATCATCTTCTGATAGTCATGCATTTGTCCTGGTGAATTTCTTAAGAAGTAAACTGACATTCCTCAAGGGGATTATTCTCAAAGAACAGCTATAAGGTAGATAATGATTGCTAATTTAATGACCATCTATATAGGAGGCTATATATGAAAATGATAAAAAGAATGTCTTGAAGATGTCATTGCCATAAAAATAAAGGTGTCTGAATCTGAAAACATTTCATTAAGTCTTTGAATCTTTATATTCTGAGATTGGTTTAGCAGTTTTCAAATTAGTTATATTGAAATTATCAATAATGATACTTGCAAAATTACTTTTTTTGCAAATCAGTGAAAGTGTGTATTGGAAGATTTTTGTTGTATGGCTTGTATAATTCCTAGAAGTGTTTGCTACTCTTCTCCCATCTATAAGAAGCTAACCCACATACAGTGTAGCAGACCTCTCCTAACTCACCTGCTGCTCCACATAGCAGTCTATTTAAATAAATCTGTCCTGCTTCCCACTTTGTCTTGTGAACCTTTTCACAACCATACCTATGGCCTATACCCCAGTTATTTTACAAAACAAATATTTTTTAAAAAAGGATTATGCCCAAACTGTAAACAGTCTGAGATTTTATCCTACTTCTAAAATACATATTAACATGTAACAGTATACGTGGATGTTGGCAAGAAAGTTGAGCTCCTACATCAGAGATGAAGGATTTTATTATTCATGGCCTGTAAGGCAATATGAATATCATTATACTCGTGATCTTTCCCCTTGATCAAGCCTGAGGTAGTAAAGTGAATGGGTTCAGATGGATATCTGCATATACCGTGGGTTACATTGTAGTTATAAGCCATTTAAAGACATTCAAATGTCAAAGTGTAATTTTTCTCTCATTTTCTTTTTCCTAATAAGAGATTAGACCCTCTAACAATAGGTTTATGTTTATGTTCTATGTTTGACCAATGTAATAGCTTATTTACTAAGGAATGGTAACTGTTCTAGAAGTAAATCTCATATCCAAATAAAACCAAAAAGTGTTTCTATGGGATCGCAGTGGAAACATTGGAAAGGAAACTTAGCTTCTCCTTTGACTGGCATGCTGACACTTGGGTCTGGAACAGGTCTAGTCTTTGAGACCTTAGAATTTGCGGTACTCTTGGATTTTGTAAGCTGCTGCAAGATCTTTTCCAGTGAAGAGAACTAGTATGTTCCTCTTGATTGCTCAAGTTAATTAAGTTTCTGTCATTTCTAAACAACATATTCATTTTTCAAGTAAACAGTAGGAGTGCTTACTCTGACAAATTATTATTTTTTACATTTCCAGAACATTGAGTCTTCCCTACCCATGGTAAATTGAGAATAATTGTCTAACAGCCTTGTTCAGGTCAAACATTGATGAGTTGATGGTACATGACACTGTTATATTTTGCATTATAACTGGAGAGGAAAAAATGATTCATGAGGACAGTTAAGTTTCTTAAAGGAAAATTTTATTGTTCAACTCTAAATAAGTAATAATACAGTAAAACTTTATAATGAATTAATCATGGTTAATTCAAATACACCTGTCTCCTCCTTTCTTTACAGATATCAATAAATAAGATACAAGGGAAAATTAATGAAAAGAGGAGTTTTATTGTGTGTGTGTGTGTGTGTGTGTGTGTGTGAATGTGCGCACATATGTGGTATATGTTCCAATTTTTTTAAGAATTTATTTATGCATAACAGTACTGGGGTACAGGACAGAGATGCAGGGGGCAGTGAGAGGATTCACCAGAGACATAGTGGGGAGCAGAATAGGCAGATTGATGAAGTACACTGCTGAGGGGTGCAGGGCGAGACATAAGTGGTCTGCTGTGCCATGTGGATCACCTCTGAGGCCATGAATCGAACTCACATTGAAGCAGCTATAGCCAGCTTCCAGTCTACATCCTAACCTGTTGAACCACCGAGGAGGGCCTGTTCCAAATTGTAAAACAAAGAAAGAAGTAAGGATATAGTTCATCTAGGCAATTTTACAGATCATAAGTGTTTTATCCTATGACTTGTCATTTCAGTCCCTCTTTTTCTTTTATGTGACAAAATGTACTTTAACATTTATTTTGTATATTTGATGATAGTACTAAGCAGAGTCACATTCTTGATTAAACTGAAGATGAAATGATTGTAACTATTTAGGATAGTTTGAACTAAGCCCTATGTGGAATATGATATCACTGTTTCTACAGTTAGGTTTCGAAGAACTTAACTCCATGCTTAAAAGAAAGCATGGAGAAAGAAAGGGAAGGAAGCGTAAGTATGGAACAATTATTAGGTTTTTTTTTTTTACTGAATTTTGACAAAGTGTTGCTAATTCACTGAGAGAGCTTGCTAAACTCTCTTTAAATGTATTTGAGAATGATAGGAAGACATCTGACAATGAAATTATTGAGGAATATTTTACTTGGGACATACCAATTTAAAAGGTCATGTATTGCTTAGTAAGAAATCACACTGAGGAAGAGATTATGGCTTTTTATCAGTGACCTTTGCCCCCCACATTTGTACACTATTCCAGAAAGGAGAAGGGAGGGAATAAGTGTTTGTATGTTGTGTTATGTAAAACGTCCCTAGATTGTCCAGAATCCTTCAGAAGCTTTCAGCAGAGGCAGATTTGGAAAAAGCTTCTGGGAAAATATAAATATACTATTTATTATCTTTTTTTTTTCCAAGCATCTTCTAAAGTAGTAAAATGAATGCTCCCGAAGACATACCCAGGTCCAACAACTGTAATATATCAGGAGGAGTGAGGCAGAGAAGTAGGCATAAGGCAGTTAGAAAAAATTTGCTCAAAGTTTGCAGTAGAAGAGTAATACCAAGTTTTGACATCACAATTAGTTCTAGTAGACCTAAGGGAGTGTTTGGCCCATATCAGGACTTTTCTTGAGCACATAGAGAGTTAAAATAAAGGTAAGACTAGAGAGTGACCAGGTGGATTGGGGAAGGCAGTTGTCATTTAGAACTAAGTCATCTAGTTTAAACTATTGTTTTTCAGCTTCTGATTTAGTCACAAATCATCACGGAAGTTACCAAGATGGAAAAGGTAGAGCAGAAATTTCAAAGGAACCCAGAGAACACCCATCATTAATAACAGAATCTTATTCTGTGAAACGAATAAGAACAGTAAAAATTAGACTGTCATTTCCATACATTTTTTTTCTCATTTTAGTCTTATCCCAGAGGTGCTTTTCCCAAGCTTGAAGTATTATTTTGAATTGTATTAGAAAATCTGGGTTATAAAAAGATTTTGCTTAAGCTCATTAAACTGTAAAACTGCTTGTACGCTGATATGGTCTCCAATGTTCAATCTGATGGTTTAAAAGGCAGAGATTGTGCTGTGAAAAATAAATGATTACTGATTGAAATTTGGACACATGGCTCTTGGACCTAGATTCTAGAAACAGCATCAAAATGAATGCTCAGTGTCTACATAAGAGCTTAGTGTCATTTGTACCCTTGATCTATGCAGTTATTCTCTGTTCAGTGTTTCTTGCACATGTCAGCTTTGTTCATGTTGTGGCATAAATAAACTTAAGGAATGTTCTGTGAGAGGGTTAGATTCCTAAACAGCTTCAGTCATGTTAGCATAAAGACATGATAAAAATTAAAATGTGGCCCTCCCTGGTGGCACAATGGTTTAGGACGCAGCACTGCAAGCTGGCTTCAGCCACTTCAGTGCGATTTCGATCCTGGGCCTGAGGTGATCCACAAGGCATGGCAGACCTCTCCTGAACTGCCTGCTGTTCCCCTCAGCAGTGTACTATGTCGATCTGCCTATTGTGCTCCCCACTCTGTCTCTGGTGAAGCCTCTCACTGCACCTGCACCTCTGGCTTCTACCCCAGTTCTGTATGAAAAAATAAATATTATAAATAAATAAAATATTTAAAACAAATTAAGATGTATTTAGGCATCTTGGTAGTACTTTGGTAAATTTAGATCGTTATCTTTAGTTTTTATTATGATTTTTGAAATAATGTCTAAGGCTCTGCATGTATACCAGATACTGTACTGTGTGCTTTACATTTAATCACTCATTGAACATGCCTATCAGTCTTGTAATTACAGTTATTTTCCCTCTTCATACTAATAGTGAATCATTTCTGAAGCATAAAAATGTTAAATAGTTTTCTGAGAGCACAGAATTAATAAGTGGCTGAGCAGAGATTCAAATTCAGCAGTGCTGGCTCTAGGCTCTGTGCCTATAACCACAAGCCTATACAAACTAACATGAGAAAGTAACAGAATAGAGCAACATTAAACATAGGGATGCAGATATCCTTTTGGATTATTGTTTTTGTGTCCATTAGGTAGATACCTAGGAGTGAAATTGCTGGATCATATAGAAGCTCCATTTTTAGCAGTTAGAGAAACCTCCACACAGCTTTCCATAGTGGTTGTACCAGTTTGCTTTCCCCCCAGCAGTGTAGGAGAGTTCCTTTTTCTCCACACTCTTGGCCAGCATTTACTGTTGTTGTTGTTTTTTTTTTTTTTTAATATGTGCACGTGGGTGACGTGGTAGTTGGCAGTCCATGGGGATTACAACTGAGTTGAAAAAATGTACAAAATGAAGAATAATGTAAAATGTAAAATATATATATATAATAAAAAAGGAACACAAAAAAGGAACGACCATCAAATGTCTAAAGACATTTTCAAGTCAAAACTCTATGAATCTGGCAATTGACTTTTAATTGTTCTGAAACTGAAAATTAAGAGCTGAAATTTGCAAATATAAAAAAATTATAGCTTTTTCTCTTTTGACAAAAATAAAAGTACTTTGAGATTTATAAAAACTTAAATTTATTAAACTTAAATGATTAAAATAGACTAAAACCTACCCTACAAAGACAGAAAATGAAAGATGGATTCAAATGAAAACAAAATGAGAAAGTTCTTCCTTGGGTTTCTTTAAGGAACGTAAACATGAATATCAAGGAAGATTTTGTGGAAAATATGCCACTAGAATCAGAATCAAGCTAATTAGAATTTTGTTATCTGAAATGAAGGCCAAGGAGGACTTGCTAACATACTTTACATTTATCTAGGAAGGTTATAAATGCTGTCAGCTCTAACTGTGTCTATTGGAATTCACCACTTCAAAGTTGCTACTATCAAATTCATTGGCAGCCATAGTAATGACATTTAACTAATACTGGATATATAAATATCCTTGCTATCCCTCTTTTCATGTGGGGTAACTCTAAGGTGTGGTTGACACTGTTTTCTACAGTTTTCCCATGGGATTGAGCTTCATTTATTCACAGCCGTAGCATACTTGATAAAGTGCTATTTTTGGCCATTGTATGAAGTGATTATTGCTGTCTAACAAACTACTCCATATGTTAGTGGCTTAAAACAACCATTTCACGATTTTGCAAATCAAGAATTCAGGAAGAATCTAGCAATATATTTGATACATATGGCATCAACTGGGGATACTCAGTGGAATTCAGCTGGTAGCTGTGTGGTCTGGAAAGATCCAAAATAATTTACCCACATGCCTTGTGCTTCCCTAGGGCTATTTGGAAGGCTGAGTGTAGTTGGCTGTCTCTTCTGCTCCATGAATTAGCAGGCCTCCCCACCTGGTCTCTTTAGCAGGTATTTGGATTGCATACATGCCAGCTCAGAGCCCTACCACCAAATATTTCAAGGATTTCAAGAAAGTGAAGTGGAAGCTACTTTCATAAGAATTCAGCCTGAATATTGAAATAAGTATCTCTTTACTAGACTAATTGGTCAAGACATAAGCCTTTCTCTTGCCAGCAGATTGAAGAAGAGGGGAACAACCCCATCATTCTATAGTAGGAATTTAAATAGGTGTGGCTATTTTTGATTTAGCATACTGTTGTCTCCCTTTTCCTCTATTACTTTCCACTCTAGTGCTTTGTTTGTTATTTATTTGCATCACCCAATAATGACCCACTAGAACTTTTATCTCTCTGTATTTCTAGGGGAAACCAAACTAAGAAGAAATTTTACATTTGGCCCAAAGGAATATTTTATAGATACTATTTCTTTTGAGACCTAATATATTTGAATTTATCCTTTTCTTATTAAATACTTCATGGGTGAGAAATTTAACATACTGATCAAAAAGATAAATGGAATCTGAGTGTATTTCCAAAAGACAGGGAAGGAAATTAACTTCTGGCGATACCTCTACTGTTCCTAGCACCAAAACAATGATTTGCACTGTTATTTGATTTAAATATCATATTATAGATAATATCTACATTTTTTAGACATTGAAAGTAAGGGTAAGTAAAAGCTGGAATTCTAATCTAGTTTCTCTTGCCTCAGACTCTGGCAAATTCAACTACGTTTTACTTTTTCCAAAGAGAAGAAAATGTTTCATGGCAATTTCCCTGTGGGAGAATGAAATGCAGACCTGGGGATACCATGAGATTCTTTTGCCCTGCAACTAGTAGTTTGGTGCCCTGCTGGGGAAGTTGAAACAATTTTCTTCTTCATGATAGGTCTGTACATTTTATTATTATTTTTAAACAGCTGAAGTCAAGTTTGACCTACTCCTGGTATGATTGCTTCTCTGCTTCTCCATTTTTTCTATAGCTGCCTTTATTCTTAGCTGTCCACTCTTCTGAATCATTGGTCTTTGTCTTTTCAGTTCTTAAAATCTAGCTCTTTCTGTTATATAATCCCCAAGTTTATTTTGCTTTAAATATATTCTCTATTTACATGATTGTTGAGAGAGATGAAAATCTAGATCACGGTATTATCTTTTATTTGCTTATTTTGTCAAACTTTGTTTTTGATATTTTGAAGATTATTAGATACAAACATTTATAATTGTTATATCCTGTTATTGAATTCAAGTTTTCTTGCAAAATGTCCCTTTTTAACTCTGATAGAATTTTTGTCTTAAGATCTTTCTTATGTATTTCAATGGGCATTTAAGAGTTTCCATGTATTAGGTATTATGAAAAATGTTGCATGAACATAGGGGTGTATAGATCGTTTTAAACTAGAAATTTTATATTGTGTGAAGAGAGATTGTTGGGTCCTATTGTATTTACTTTTTTAGATATTTAAGGTATTTCCATACTTTTTCTTGCATATCAGTTGCATCATTTTCCATCTCACCAGCAGGCAATAAAATTTCCTCATTTCCTCACACCCTTGCCCACATTTTTGCTTTTGATATTTTTGATATAAACCATTCTCAGGTTTTACCTTCATTCTTGAAGGACATTTTCTTCTAAAACCTTAAAAAATCACTCATCATTTATAATGTTCACTTGTATATATTATGTTGCTTTTCTCTAGCCACTTCTGAAATTAGTCTCTTTACTTGGTCTTTATCATGCAGAATATATTGTGCCTAATTTGAAGTATTTGTAGTTGTCATCACTGAGGCTCATGGAATTTATTAAGTGTGTACATTTATGTCTTTCACCAAAATTCAGGTTTTATCAAATGTTATTATCATCATTTTTTTCCTCTTTTCTCTCTTTTCTTAGGACTCCTTACATCTACAGTTAATATATTGATAAAGTTCTGTAGTTCCTGGATATACCCACTTATTTTAAATCTCTCTCTCTCTCTCTCTCTCTCTCTCTCTCT
>NW_004567103.1:36576368-36598361 GCF_000260355.1 Condylura cristata | reverse complement strand
GTCACCTTTGGGGCAGGGATCGAACTGTTGCTGAAGTATCTTTAGCTTCTTAGTGCTGTGCTTTAACCGCTGTGCCACCAGGGAGGGCCTAAATCAATATATTTCAACTGTTATGGATGGTTTCTGTTAATTCACATGTAAATTTGTTTGCTTTTAAAATCTTCAACTTACTGTGAGTATTCTATGATTTTTAATAATTTATTTGCTTTTTATATTTACTATATTCCAGCTAAGAGTTTCTGTTTATTATGAACATGTATTTTAAAATTCCTGTGTGTCTGTTTCAACATCTTGGTTACTTCAAGGCTAGTCCTTTCTATTATGTATACTTGTGTTTGTGCCTAGTACTAACTTGGATTCTATCCAGAACATGATGATAGGGAAATTTAGGATTCTCTTTCAGAAGAATATGGATACTGCTTTATTAAACAAATAATGAAGATCCATTCCTGACAATAATAATAGCAGAAATCTCTATTTAATTTATTTAATATAATCTGGGCTCTCTGGATCCTGGCTCTTACATGTAACATAAGGGGTTAGTCAGATGTTTGGATACAGGTTATACATAGAACTTTGGTATCTTCACTGACAGTCTTTCCCTAGGATTCTCTTATTTAGCTTCCTATTGTTACACTGAATAAATGTCTATATTTTGACCTCTGGTTATTAATTGTGCTTGGTATGAATGAGGATCTAAACTGTGATGAGAAGCTGTAACAGCTTTACTCCCCTATATCTTATAATAAGATGTAATAGCTGTTACTTTTCTTGTTTATTAGAAAATCAACAATTTTACCATATTTTTTGTTTTACATAACAGTTCAACCATCTTGTATAATTTATTTTTTTAATTTATATATCTAGTTAAATTATTATTCATGTTACTACACTGTTTATTTTGCCCTCCCCTCACCCACAATCATTTTGTATAGTTTAAACATACATATTAGTTTCAGATACAAATTGCCCTGAAATACGACTATTTGGAGATTTTTCTTACATGTATATGTGCCTTATAAAATTTCATCTTTCTAATTTAGCTTTCATGCCTTTACTATAATTTTCCTTTTTTCTTCATGTAACTTTTGCATCTTAATTGCTAAATTTTTTCTCAGGTATTTTCATACATTTATTATGATTAGGTTGTTTTTACTTCTATTTCAAATGGATTTGGCTAGGATGATAAAAATAGTATGTGTTTACATATTCATTATATATGCAAATATATTACCAATTTATTAATTTTCATTTAAAATAGAATCTCTTATTGTTACTAGATATACAAAATGATACAAAAGTATTATTAAAAATTGAACATTAAGTAACAGAATATTTTAGTATTTTTAAATATAGTTTTTACTATTATGTTGCTGTATTTGATTATATTATTGAAAATCTCCATAATATGTTGGTAGCATTTGAATAGTCACTAAACTTAATATAAAAATAGAATTTTTACAAACCTTTGCAAAATGTTTGAATGTATGTGACCACATTTTATCTTTTAAAATCTTACCAATATAAATAAGAACTTTAGTACTTAGGAACATATACAGAGATGTGTTTATTTTTGTATTATTTTAAATGCCAAGCAGACACACTGGAGAGTAATCTGAGTGTCCATAAATAGGAGAACAGCTGGGAAAAATGTGATAGAGCCATAATGTGAACTGTAATGCAGTCATTAAACCTGATTAAATCTCTGTTTATTCACTTGAAGGGATATGCTCTTTATATGATTAAATAATGAGTGATAGTTATATGTATATTGTTGCCAGTGCTTGTATGAAATGAAAATGTATGTATGTATTTTCAAATGGTTACATGCAAAGAGAAACATGTGGAGTATATATGTATATATATTTATACACATATATATCTCAAAAGGTGATGATAGTTACTTTTGAAAGAATATAGAATTGAAAGGACATTGAATTTTTTCTTTATGTACTACTGCATTATTTGATCTAAATTCATTATTTGTATAGTTTACATGTAGTTGCAGTTTCCTTATTCCTGCTTTTCTAGATATGCATCTCTATTAGCCAATCTATATAAAGTTTTATGTGAATGATATGAATTGTTACGAATAACAAACTCCAGAAATCTCACTGTAGAACTGAAGCTACCATTGATAGATGGGAAAGGAAGCAATTAAAATAGAGGGGACACAGTAAACTTTGATAGATCACTGTGGGTATTTTGGTTGTGGGTGTGATGTGGTGTAAGACTTAAAAAGGCAGATCCTGTACCTTTAAATCACATACAGTGTTGTAAACCAATGCTATTTCAATAAGCAAAAAAACAAGGAATTTGTGATCATCATATAACTGAACCATTGAATATATTGGAAAATGTTGAAAATTCAAATAGCCATATTTAAAGTAAGTAGCGCTATTTATTATTGATTTTTGAACTTTTAAATGATTAGATGCTAGCAGCTTTTCAGAACATTTTAATATTCATCTATAGGATTTGTTGTGGAAAACATTTACCATAGCTTTCATTTCAATGAAAATTGATTTTGAATATTTCTTGCAGATGAACAAATGCTCATTACACTCAACTGTTAATTTTAATGTTACCAAGCCAACACTGGCCTTCCACTTGCTTTTGCAATTAACCTCTAGTCAATTGATAATAGCACTTTTAATTATTATGCTCCATATTTATAAAATAGACTATGTATTTGGGTAGTCATTTTAAATACAATTGAAAATCCAGTCATTTCTTGGTAAAACTCCTGAATATTCATTTGATAGACTTTTGTGTTATATCAATACAGATCTTGCTTTATTCTAGAAGAGTCTGACAGTATTGCAGTATTGCATTTAGTATGCATCAGATAACATCCACTTGGACCTACTGTCTTGTTATTTCAACAAGAGTCGAAAGAGTCTATCTTTCTGGAATATCTTAAACATATGGTTTGTGTTCCTTTAGATATAATTAATCAAATTGTATTTGATAGTGAGATTTGATGCCAGACTGTCTACTTGATGACTTACATCCTCCATACTCAGTTTGACTCAGTAGATAAAAAACTATATTTTGAGTTATAAAATTATTTCATGTGCCAGGTAAAAATAATGTATTTGGGT
The DNA here is from genome assembly GCF_000260355.1 of Condylura cristata. NCBI lineage: Eukaryota > Metazoa > Chordata > Mammalia > Eulipotyphla > Talpidae > Condylura > Condylura cristata. The sequence continues at coordinate 36,595,257 of NW_004567103.1, read as the reverse complement.
ATTTTAGGATGTTATTGTTTGTAGAGTAGTCTTTCTAATTTTCTTCAAAGTTCATTATAGAATTTTAAAAGCCAGTCATAATTACATTATATTTAACAAGTAATATGCATGCAGGTGGCCAACAGGTACATGAAAAAATGCTCACTGTTACTTATTAGAATGGAAAAAGAACCAAAACCTTGCCAGCATTATAAAGCTATTGAAGCCACTGCAGCACAAGTTCAATTCCCGGGCAGGGAGCTGACCCACATGGCGTGGCAGACCTCTCCTGTCCTGCCCCCTCTGCTCCCCTCAGCAGTGTACTTCGTCGATCTGCCTGTCCTGTTCCACACTCTGTCTTTGGTGAATCCTGTCATCACCCTGCACTCTGATCTGTATTCATAGATAAATAAATATTAAAAAAAAAGCAAATCATATGCAGATTCTTCAAATAAAAAAAGTTTAGTCCCATATAGCCAAACACTTATCACAGCTTCAGTGAATATTGCCTTCAATAACCTTAGATTACCCTTAAGGTATTTAAAGCTAAAGTAACATTTAGAACATATAAAATGCAGATTCTATAATGGTAAAAATTTATAAGCATTATTTGTCACTTAAATGAGACCCATCCCCTAAACATTTGACATGCAAGAAGGGTAGGTGTTTGTCTCATTACAGGTTTTACTCATTGAAAAATACTCATAGTTTCAGTTAATCAGAATGTATGACTTAGAAGTCTATTATATTTTTTGAGGAACATTATACACTAATCTAGCTTAGCCTCACTAAGACAGAGTTATTAAAAATCTCTTGCTTTTATGAACTCAGTCCAGACACCAGAGTTAAACTAGAGAAGATTGTCAAGCTGTGTAATAAAGCCATCTAAGCATTGAGAACATTTCTTGATGCTCTGAAGAAAATGTAAGGCAAGGAAGGATGTTTCTTTGCTAATTCTATTGCAGTTCTCTATTCTCTTACCTCTTTCCTCAGTATTTAAGTTGTTAAAGGAATAGGAAAGAAATAAACTAGGCTAAGTTTGCTTTTATTTCAATGCCTTATAAAGATGAGTGCTGTAATAGGCAGTGTCCAAAGGTTATTTTCTTTTATTAAGCTGTAAGGGAAAAAAGGTAGAGGGAGTAGTTGTATTGTTAGCAGTATTCCAGGTAGAAAATAGAGAAGAAAGCTTCTTATTTACAAACAATATTTAATACCTTCAGTGAAGATTGCCTTCAACACATATAGATTACCCTTAAACAGTTAAATACCACTCAGACCATATAAAATGTGTATTTTATAGTGGTGAAAAAAAAATCATCTTTTCTCAATCTGATAAGATAGCATTCTATAACCAGTAGAACTATATCTTGCTACTCTTTGAAGCAGAATTTTGAAGGCCACAGTGAATTGGAGTTCTTCAGGTTCAGATGGCTATGTTAAATCATATCTCTAAATCAAAACTTGCAAGTTAATGGCAGAATGAATAGATTAGTTATATAGGATGAAATTAATATGGAACTTATATAATAGGATTATTTGAAAAATTAAGTAGTAAACAATGGCATTTAAAAAAAAATTTATTTGTGCATACAGAACTGTGGTATAGGCCAGAGGTGTGGTGGGTGAGAGGATTCACCAGAGACAGAGTGGGGAGCAGAACAGGAGATCTACTGAAATACACTGCTGAGAGGAGAAGCAGGCAAAACAGGAGAGGTCTGCCACACCATGTGGTCACCTCCTGGTCAGGGATGGAAATCATGGGGTAGTGGCTGCAGATAGCTTCACAGTACTGTACATTACTCTGTTGTGCTACAAGGGAGGGCACTGCATTCTTGTATTAATTTTCAATTTCTTTCTTTAAAACACCTATGCAGTAGATATGGGTGAAAATGTAGTCTCAGTCTTATTCCTCAATCTTTGTTTCAATAATTACCCCAATTTTGGTGACCCATTTTCTGTAGCAATGAAATTCTGCAGTGGTTTGTGATTTTTGAGAGCTCTGGCTTTGGTATTATATGTGTTCCTAGTATTGATTTTGTAATTTACAGATTTGGTAATTGTGGGCCATCCTTTGTGAGCCTTGGTTTCTGCTGAAGGGGAAGATAGAGTGGGCATAGATGTATGTTTTAGGAACGAATGGAATTATATCAAGAAATTGCTGACCACAAGTGTCTGTTTTGTTATATAGTTTCATCATTGGTATTATTATCAGCATTTTCTCCAATTTCACAACTCTTAATCTCTCAGTATGTAATCAAAGTTTAAAATTTTTATATATAGCAGAATTTTGATTCTATGAACAGTTATTGTTACTTTCTATTTCTCAAAATGACTAATAATCAGTTGTTTATTGTTAGAGGAACTTTTGTGATTTTTTTCCGGCCCAAATTAAGGGGGGAAATCTTTTGGTTCCTTAGTCATGTGGTCCTTTCTTCTGATCACTCTTTGACTGTTTTCTCTGCCATTTTCCTCAGTGGTATCCAATAGCTTTTCCTGTTGGCTTGAAAGAATAACTTTTAGCCTACATGTGTTCTAAAGTGAACTTGCTGATATTGGAGATCCATGAGTATTACAGTCCCTGTGTTTTTAATAACACAAAATTTAATGTTTAATCATTTGACATTTATAATGGAATAGCCCATTTAATAGCCTATTTGTTTATAATAAAATGTCTGCATAACAGATGATGTAAAATATCCTCTGTATTTTTCATTTTAAAAATTTAATAATTTTATTTTTATGAAACAAAGAGGAGATGCCAAAAAATGATAATGCATAGTAACAAACAGTGTTTTCTTTGTTATCTAAAATTGGCAATATTTCTTTAGTGGGACATTGTACTTTTTTTTTTTGGTTCTAGACTTTTCTGGCATTGATAGAATTTTAGAATCCCTACGGTGGAGAGAGCTATATTATAAAGACATTGCTCTTACTGTAGTAGCTAGAGCCTCATTTTAGATATGATTGATGATAGTCTTTCAAGTTGAAACCAGATTATCAGTGAGTAAGAAGACAAAAAGTGTATGACTTTTCTCTAGCCTCTGTAGCTAGATCAGCAAATTACTTGACAAGGATGTTTCATTATAAACTGTTAATTCTCATGAAAGAAAGGTTAAGGTTTTTGACCATTTTTACATAAAGAAAGGATATGTGAAAATTTGTAAAATTAAACAGGGTTTTTGAAAATTGGGGAATGGAGGTTAAATTGAATGGTTTACTTTTGTAGTCTTGATGAGCTGATTACATTTCCTTTTGTGGATATCGGTTGGATTTCACTTGTGAGAAATCTGTTATCTATAACACTTTGTTAATAGTATCTTGACATTTCTTGTGGAAATTACTAAATATGGACACCAAAAGACATTTTAGTCATATTTAACTATAAATGCTTCCTAAAAACTTACACTTTATCTTTGAAAATTTTATTTCATGATTCTCAATTATCATGAAAATGGGTTATTGTCCTCAGAAAGAATGTACCTCAATAATTTATACAAGCAACACATGTCCTTTGATTACTTATTTAACATTAAATTTTGTCTATTGACAGTCTAGTGCTATAGTGTCCAAAATTTGCTAGTCAATTCATTTTCATGAAGTAGTAATTATGGCTCTATTTTTAAAAATTGTTGATTAATACAATGACATCATTCTTTTCCCATTTCAAATTAACATTTTACAAAAAAGGTGATGTCTTCAGTAAATTGTATTGTTTCAGTAGAATCTACCTGAGAATACACTACTGTGGGGTGCAGCAGGCAGGAGAGGTCTACCATCCATGTACCATGTGGATCGTCTCCCTGCCGTGGGGTGGACCTTGTGCTACAGTGGCTGCTGATAGTTTCATGGTGTGTTGTTTTAACCCATTGCGCCATCAGGGAGAGTCCAACTTTCATAATTCTTAACACATTTCAGATATAAATATTAGAACAATTAAAAAAAAATAGTTAACATGTAAATATTAACTCTTGATCAAAATAGTGATTCCAAGAGTCAGTAAGGCTTATTTTACAAATGAAAAATTGAGGTGAAATATTGCTTAACTTATTCACCTTGTAAGCAATAGACACTGAATCCCAGCCTGTAAACTTGACTGGAAAAGGGGTGTATTGATCTTATATTCAGGTATTTCTTAGTTGAGATACTTGCTGATTCTGAATTGATAGGAGCATTGAGATTTAATTCTCTCAATACTATGCTCAAAATATTTATTCCCATAAGAAAAGGGAGATAGACTTTGTTACTTTTGTAGTCCTTATTAATCATCGGCATACTTTCAGCAATTTTAAACACTTAATTCTTTCTGAGAAGAAGTGGTTGTTTGTTTAGTGTTCTATTGAATCCTTTTGAATTCACATTAGGGGCTTGGGTTTAAAAAAATATCTGAAGTAGTCTCATACACTGATTCTATTATGTGCTTAAACTCTAATGTTTTATTGCTGAATTCCGTGATATCTACTGATGGTCCTTTTTGCTTTGAAACTGTACAGCAATCTTCCAGAATCTGCAGGAAAATCCTTAGAAATGGTTCTACACAAACCAAATCTTATCCTCCCAGTGATCTTTTGCAACCCAGACCTTTCAGTGATTGATAACATGCTCAAATAGGTAATTTATAGAGGATAATGACTTCTTAAACATTTGTATGTGGTGATTCCTTAAGTTATAATACAAAGTGATACAGCAGTGTCAGGGAAGGAGATAGTATGGGCAATGTACAATAACAATTTTAAGGAATTTTTAGTAAATAGGGAAACTGATTAACACACAGATTACTGGGTCTCCTGTTGATTTCTCATAGTCAGGCCATGCTGGTACTTCTAGTTTGGGTAACTGTTCTTTGAGAACCAATTATCTGAAATTTTTATGTTATAGAGCATGAAACTAGACCTGCACCTCCCTCTTATCAAGAAGATTAATAGTCACTTAGTCTCTCATTTCTATCTTATTTTAGCAAAGGCAAAATTCAAACTTCTCCAAATGTCAGTTCTTATCTGCTATTTATATATCATTTTTAGCCACAAAGGTTTATTAAAAAGAAAAGAAAATTAAGCTGTTGGGTGTGAGCAAGTATGAGTCAGAGGTGAAATGATGGATAATGATAAGTCTTAGGGGGTTTTAGAAGTTCACTGAATTAAAATGCATTTAGTTAGTAAAGGTTTGCAGTAAGTAGAAAAAATGATTTTTAAAACTTTCATTAATATAATTTTAAGGATGACATAATAAAATATGTACTGTAATAAATTTTTTTTTGATTTGAGTTTGAATGTATATTATTCAGTGAATAATTTTGAGCACCTACTCTGTCAGGAACCATTATAGATTCTGGGCCAATTATTTCCTTATATTTGAAGTTAATATTTTTAATTAAGAAAATTTTAAATATTTCAAAAATAAAGAATAAATGAATGGAAACAGCCACTTAAATGAATAGCCATTTTCTTCAAGGCAGTTTATTATGAAGAATATTCCTAAAATTAATTTTTTACTTGGATACAAAGTATACACACTAGAGTAAGCAGCATGTTGCTACTGCCTACTAGAATAAGTAGGGCCCATCACTGGCACATTTTACAAAGCAGGGTCATTCCAAAGAGATGCCAATCAGTTACTTCCCTCTGTTTAGTTTTAGTGATTGGCTACATGAATTCATAAAGAAGTTCTTATGGCAGAATCTAAGTAGGAAATACATTTCTGCTTCTGCATCAAAGCAATTGTTTGTGTACCAGTTCAAATCGGAAGTTAACCTTTTCAAAATGTCAACACACTTATTCACCACCTTTACAATCACTGACAATTTGCATTAATACAGCAACTTGACAGCATGACTATTGGGTGGAATTCTTTTATTCTTTGAGAATGTATGTTCTAACTATGACCCAACCACTTCATATTTAAGACAGTTACAGACAACTGAAAAATATATTTGAACAAACATTGCATCTGTCTTTCAACATGCTTCTTACCTGGAGATAGAAGTATTCTGTCATCTTTGTTGATAGGTGTTTCTTTCAAAATGACTGTTTCCCCATATGTTAATTGCAAACATATGGAGGGTTGACATTGATTGAAGTTTGTGTGGGTGTTTCTAAATACATATTATTAAAAGGGAGGCTCCCCTCTAAAAATTATTGTAAAAAAATTAGAGGGCCTAGTTTATAGAAAACTGTACAAAACATGGCCATGCAGCTCAATTTGTATCTCCTCAAATATGTTAGGTTGGGCTTTTGACTCATAATGACATAAACATTGGAGAGTTAGATATGTTAGATTGCTCAGACAGCAAGTGATTAAACAAGATATTAGCATCTTTGTAAGTGAATTTCTCAGTTTTCCAAAGTGCTTAGTTTTACAGAAGTCAGATCTGAAAAACCTTTTTATCACTAAAAGTAACATAAAAGTACATGAGAATCATCCTTAAGACATAAGTTCAAAGATGTTAGGACATATTTTAGCAATAGAATTTCAATTGTATTTTTGTTATATCTACTGAAAGGAAACTTAGATTTTGCTTATTACTTTGCAAGAACTGGACAGTGTGGAAAGGGTCGCATATTTCTACTTTAACACAATATCGTTTGATTAGGCTCAGAATAAACAAGTCATGTTCGTTTTATTGTATTCTGTTTTGTTCACATGAAAACCTTTTTTAGTTGTAAAGGAAGCATAACTGATAAACGAAAAGCAAAATAAGTCTGCCAGTGTTAGGTGTCCTCCTCTTCTTCATGTCTATGATTACATAGATTGTGGGTTTATTAGACTAGTTGCTTTTTTTTTAATTATTTTATTCATCTAATTGTGATAACATTGACTTAAGTTATTGTTTTTATGGAAATATAGGATCCCTACTCTCAGTTATCATGACTATCGGGTACTCGCCATCAACACCCAGGGTCCACCACCTTTGTCCTTTGAGCTCCAGTGCCTCTTTTTCTCACCTCTCCTGCTTTGGATTCTCTCCCTTGTAATTACTATGGTCAATCCTTAAGATGGCTAGTTTGACAACAAAGACTGATGTAATCAGTTTTCCTTCTTCTGAATACATGGCATAGATTAGATATTTATAGAGCAGATTAGTAGTCTATTAAATTTATGGGTTGGGATAGAAGGAAGAGAATTATGACAGTTATATTGATTGAAAAGTTGCCTGTGGAAACCTGATAGGGGTTTAAGGAGAAGGTAAGGTAAAGGGTGAGACCAATGGAAGAAGGAGGAGAAGGAGAACATTCACTGAGATTTACTGACTGGGAGAGGAAGAAACATCATCCCCGTATTAGACAAAAATGTCCCTAAGCTATCTTTAAGCCTACTTTAAGCATTAGACCTATCCACTTTTTTGTAAATAGCATACCAGAAAAATTATTTCAAGCTCATGGAAGAAATTGTAACATATGTCAATTTTTATTTCATTTTCAGAAACTCCCTGCATCCTGTCCCCCTGAGTGAAGCACAAAGGATGTTTGGAATGTTGGATGGTGGCTGCTTTCCAGTTGCAACTCCTCAATAAGGTATGGAACAAGACTTCGATTTCACTCAATTTGTTTTCTCTGCTCAAAAATGAATACATGAATAGTAATACTTCTCTGCATGAGTAATACAGGCGTGCAAAAAGTCAATGCATTTGAGCTGGAGAGTCCCATGGGTGATTTCCTGTAATATATACATTTGTATGTCTATCTATCAAATACATGGCATTTCCTAGCAACTACCAACTTCTGGATGATACTATTATTAATTTGGGCTATTATAATCTGAAACTTTAAGAAGGATTCAAGGTCATATTTTGGTTGATCTTTATTTAAATATTCCCTCTCTTTTTTAACATATCAAGAGATATATAGCAATGATTTTCAAAGCTAAGAATTCCTCCTTGGGAGACATATAAAGAGTTGGAAAGCTGCTGTTTTGTAATCACCTTATTGCCTAAGTCTTGTTATGAGGGTGGGATAGCTGCATTTCTCCTATGTGCACTAAAAGCATTCCAGGAGCCTGGCTTTAACCTGAAGGCATTTGGTCATGCCCTTTATCATTAATGAATTATTTTGCTCAACAAAACAGCATTTCATCTTTTCCAATTCCTTTTTTTTTTTTTAGCAGAATGAATCTGTTCAAAATTGTTTTCCTGTGATCAAATATACTTTGTATCCTCCCTTTCATATTCCATTCTGGTCAACATTAATGCCATGCTTTAATTAATTTTAGTGCTTATGTTGTGACTAGGGCTATAATTTGGTAATGAATGCTTTGCTTTAATAATCAAAAGTTTCAAAATATTTTAGAGTATCAGGAAAACATCAGTAATTCCATGGTATCAGATCTGTCTTAAGAACAGTGAAAAGAGAGAACAAAGATTCTCTTTCAGTTAGGAAAGTGTTCTTATCCAAAGTTTCAACTTCAGGCTCAAGTTTTAAAATGAGTCTTCTTGGTAGTTAATACCCCAAATTTCTAATACCCACCTCATTGTTGAGTGTAAGTACACAAACAAAATACCCCACAACACAGAGAAACACTCAGTTAGAGGAATGAATGATTTCAGATACATCATGCCACAAAACTCCTGACTGCATTTCCTCATACAGGGAATTAAATTTGCGAGAGGTGAAGAATAATTGTGAAAGCTGGAGAAAGTATAAAAACTTGTTCTATATTTTCAATTTCAATTTCATTTTTTTCTTTACTCTTGGACTTTAAAGTGATTTATCCATATATAAAAAAATATAAAAATTTCATGTTCACTTTATCTGATACCCAGTTGAATTTTCATGATTGTTTTCAAAATTTCAACCACTTAAAGTAGGTGAGAACATTAGTCTTTACCAAATACTTGAGATTACAATTTATTTTGCATATAACTATGCTTTCTTAATCTTAGTACCCATAGATTATAAAAATATATTGTACTTTATTACCTTAAAAACAAAATTCCATGTTGCTTTTACCTGGGGACATGTTTAAAAGATGTTCTGATGTTATGGTAGGGATATATTTAAATGTTGATGATGTATTCCACTTGCTTTGCCTCTGATGTAGTTATGCAACAAGAAATCGGCGGGGAGGTTTCCGATTGCCATCACAATTGGCATTAACAAAACAGATGTGTCAAGTGACATTGCTTGATATTGGTGTTTAATTCATTGTTTATCAACAGAAGACACAAGGGGTAGCCAGGTATGGTAACTTTGATTGCTCTCAGGGGTAAAAAATAACTGTCAGTGAAGTTGTTAAGAACAATGGTAATTTAGAAAGGACAAAGATTCTATGGCATAAGGCAGAATTAAATAGACAAAAGCAAAGGCAAAATGAGCCGCTGCTACATATAGGTGTCAATATAAACATACATAATTTTATATAGAACTCCACTAGGAGAATGGTTTCATTTACATCTATGAAAGCTGACTATAAAATGACTCATTGGTTAGAAAGCATTTCATAAAATAATGTGAAAGTGTTAAAATGATTCTTATCAGTTGCATTCTTTTTGAGCAACATTCCAAGTGCCAAGTACCACTGTGATGCTCCAGTGATGGTATACAATTATAATTAAGCCTCAAGGCACACTAAAAGTACTAAATGGTTTAATCAAGGAGACAGTATTAGAGCATGTTTCTCAGCAATGTCTCCCTTTAAAATCTCTTATTCTTACCCAGATCCCTACTGTGGTGTTTATCTGACTCTTCTTCATCTCTGAAAAAGCCAGTGATTTTCCCAGAATGATCTTATTTAGGTTGACACTCTTCAGAGACTGAGTCTGTTCTCAGCAGGCTATTGTCAGGAGTTCTGCACAATTGAGCCTCTTGTGACCTTAAACTTCTCCTGGAAGTTTTTTTTTTTTTTCTTTTTTTACATGAACTGGACTTGCTTGATTAAAGTAAAAATTAATTTAGGTTTTTACTTTTTCAGCCTCTGATAATGAGTAGCTTACTTAGCTGTAGGATATAGTATTTATATTCTCTTTCAAGTTTCACATAAGTTTACAAACAAGAAAAGATTGATTATTTGATGATAATTATTTTTATATAATTGGTATATTTGTGATATTCCTCTCATTAATGAAGAACTGTTTCTAATGGTTTCAGCACTCTCTGGATTAGTCTAGTAATTCAGTATATTTTTGGTATATTCCTAAAATATTCAAACTTTTATGAAACTCATACATTATTGGAACTCAGTTTATATAGTCATATGTTTTTGTATAATAGTTCTGATTTGAGCATAACTCAATATTTGATTGGATATGCCTCTGGTTAGATTAGAATGCATATTGTTAATGTACTAAGCTTTCTAACATATGTTTTTACAATGTATATGTCATTATAATAAAATTAATGAAGAGGATAAAAACTGAAAGAACTTCTAAGGGAGGAAACATTTGGAATTAAATGGTTGTTCTATCACTTTACCCCCATGCAATTTTATAGAAATCAGCATGTAGTCTGTAATTATATACCCTTAAGATCAAGCAAATCAACCCTTAAATATCCTTAAAATCAAGAAATAACTGCCACACAAGGTGATTTTCTGTTATGAAGAAGATTGAGCAAGAAATAACATATTACCCCCAAAGTTTACAGAGAATAGTCCCACAACAGGATACAAATCCATATAGAGAACACAATGAATTCATTAGCAGTTTCTGAGAAATATTTTATTTAAATCATTTTCCTTTGTTTCAAAATCAAGTATTATCAAGTAACTAATCAAGAATCAAACTTCTTTTAGTAATTGCCACCTTGATAATTTTTTTGTAATGCTGACGGGTCAGCTAATTCCAGGTCATAATAATCTTAGTGGTGGATAATGGCACACTATTATTTCATTCCCTTAAGCTTATAAATGGTTGATTTCATGTAGGACTGGTGCACTCAGAAAAAAAAATCATACAAAGACACTGGGTCACACTGTTGTTACCTGGAAGGTTCTGATACCTAGCATATTAAAAATACATTTCCTTCTTAGTTTTCCAAAAATCTGTTTCTGAAAAGTACTATTAAAGAGTAAGGTAATCTATAGCACTCAGTTACAAGTTATACCTTGGCCACAACTATATTTCATTTTAAAAACAAAAATAAAGTATTTCAGAACTGTGACACGTTCACGTGAGAACAACTCTGAATTTCTGCTTCACTTTGTCTGGGAGACCAGTGTTTCATTATCTTGATTGTTGTATCTGGTTTCTTGCCTATTTTGTAATAGGCACATAAATAATCGATACAGAATATTTTAAAAGTTGAATAAATAATCAGAGCTTCTACTCCTAACATGTTATCTGTGCTAATTCCTCTTTGAACACCTCCAAATGCTACAATATGATAAAGCTTTTAGTTTTCATTGTAAGACCTCACAACCTAATATATGATTTTCTGGTCTTTACAAGTCACTGAGTAAATGTGGCTGTAATTTCACTATATAGTAGTGACCTAGCTTTCTTGTCCTACCTCAGTGGCACAATTTATCCTAGAGGTTGTGTTTTGTTACCACAGCTATACTAATGACATTACAGATCTTTGTGTTTGAGCATGCTGTTCTCTGCATTGTATATTATTGTTCTGGATTTCTGTAATAACATTGTCTGCAACGTTATTTCCTCTCTTCAGACCTATAATCTGATTCATGAACTGGTTCTAATAAAAACTTTAGTTCTCTCTCAGGTTTGCTTTTAACTTCAGGGCTTATACATATTGTTCCTTTAAGCAATGAATTTCCTGAGGCTCAGATTGCACACAATTCTCAGTTTAGGTTTTTTTCCAGTTGTTATGAGCAAAACTGTTTGCAAAATAGACCTTTTTCTTGATCAAAAATATCATTTATCAACCAGACATACTCTACCACCTGCAGGTTATTACTTTTTTTCTAAATACAAATCTATTCCATCTGCTCAACCTTAGTCTAGATCCCAACTGTTGTCATCTGAATCTGTATTCATAGCCCTTCATTAGTTAAGTAGTATCCTAACTCTATCCCTCTTTGAAGCATAATTAAATCAGCCATTCTCTCTGAATGAATTTAAGTTCTCTTCCAACTCTAATTCTCTTGGTACTATTGATTTACATTGTTTAGTATTCACTCATACATGACTGCTTCTGAATTAAAACTTTAATGTCTAAAATCAGGAAGAGGAAAGTTAGCCAATGAAAAGGTATGTAAATACTTTTGTTCAAATTTCCAAGATTGTAACAAGCAAAAACAAAAAAATGTATCTACCTTAATCCGATAGTTTAAAAGCAAGCTAGAAATTCTTAGACATACTCGAGGTAAAAACCCAGTCTTCCAAATAAGGAGGCCTTACTTAGAATGTAGATTCACCCACCTTGTGGAGATGCTGTCTGAGAATGTGCATATGTAATGATACTACAAATGATAGGTGGAGACCACTTTGAGAAACACTCAGGGATGCTTGCTGTTTACTTCAAATCAAAACAATTTCAAGTTTAATGTATAGAAAGTGTTCAAGTGAACATGAGCATGTTATTTATGAATAACATGTATTTATAAATATATGGATACATTTTGACAGCTAATTTTGGGACATGCATGGACAGTTTGCTTACCTTTCACCTGCATAACACATTTTCTATAGAAATAGAAGATATCACTTTATAAAAAAATACCTAATAATACCACAGAATTCATTAAGTCACTGTGGGCTTTAAATAATAATAGTAACTGTAGTGTTTCGCTGAACAACTCATGTTCCACACCTGTTCAATTTCTTTAACTGACTTAAGAACCTTGTAAAGTAATTATGTATGCACCCTGATTTTTTATTGTGTAATGTTGCTTTGTAACTCTGTATATGATGCAGAGATATAAGATTACACCTCTTCAGATATGTCACCATACTACAACTACCAGCAAAGCCCCTATAATCCTCCATCCTAATCCATTGAGTATATGCCTCTGCTTGAATCTCTACCTTCTTCCTATAAAAGGAAATCTTAACCGTACAGTTAGATTTCTAATGTCTGTTTGACTTTGGTTTTTTCTGTTATTTTGTCTCATTTCTTTTTTTTTTTTTAAAGATTTATTTATTTGTGCATACAGAATTGGGGTACAGGCCAGAGGCTCAGGGGCAATGAGAGGCTTCACCAGAGACAGAGTGGGGAACAGAACAGGCAGATCGACGAAGTACACTGCTGAGGGGAGCAGCGGGCGGGTCAGGAGAGGTCTGCCACACCATGTGGTCACCTCCGGGGCAGGTGGGAATCGAACTCATGCAGAAGCGGCTTTAGATTCTCAGTGCTGTGCTTTAACCCGCTGCGCCACCAGGGAGGGCCTTGTCTCATTTCTTAATAGTCCACATATGAGTGAAACCGTCTGGCATTTGTCTTTCCCCTTCTCCTTATTTTGCCTTAACTTAATCTCCTTCAGTTACATCTATTTTGTTTTTAATGGCAAGAGGTCATCTTTTCTTGTGTGATCAAGTAGTAGTCCATTGTGCATAAATGCTAAATCTTCTTGATTCTCATCTGTTGTTGAATATTTAAGTTGCAATCATAACTTGACTATTGTAAATAGTGCCACATTGAACATAGGAGTGCATGTATTTTCTAGGTATAGAAACTATAGTTCTGAGAAGTCATAACCATATCTAAAGTGAGTATGGTTAGTGAGTTGCTGAACCAATATTTAAACTTGAAACTCAAATTCAAACTTGAAACTTGAAAAATTTCAGTTTTTTCCTTTTATGTCATCCAGTCTGTTCTGTTTAACTGTTTTGCTACATAGTTTGAGTTTACCTCAAAATTTTTTTTAGTGATGGATATAAATCATATTGATCATTAAGCCAATTTATATTTGATTTTAGGGAAATCATAGACTTTAAAAAATAAGCATTGAATATCAATTGCATGGAATTGAATTTCAGATAATGTGAAATTGGTTTTTGTGGTGATTACACTTTAAGGTGTTCCCTGTAATTCCCCTTTCCAGTATTCTATTTTTTGTTTATCATCTTCTCATAAGTGTGGTTGAGAACTCTGATTCTAACATTGATTGTTTTGATGAATACATAAGGTATCATACTTCTATTTTTAGAATCTTTCTTACTGACTTAAAGAAGCAACCTTATGTAATTCCTAGTAGTTGAAATTGAGTTCTGCTACGAAGCTAAAGGAATTTAAAGCAGATTCTTCCCCAGTCAAGCTTCTGATAAGAATTCACCCCAATCACCCCAAAGAAGCACTTTAACTGAAGCCTTGTATACCTTAGGCAGAATACCTACATTATCCATGCCTGCTCTGCTGATCCACAAAAAATATAAGGCAATAAGCATGCTGTTTTACTCCATTAAATGTGTTGCACTATAGTAATTTGTTGCACTATAATAGAATACTAATAGTTTTTTATTATCCTTTGTGTGATCCGTTATCTAATCAGATACTGAAGTTTGTCCTTGCTAACACATGTATAATGAGAAAGCATCTTTATACTGAGAAAGATTTTTTTCCTCTGAAATTATTATCTATATGAGTATTTATACATTTTATCTGGTTGCCACTGGGTATAGTAAGCAATTAATTTTCCTGTTTTTTTTTCTTTCAGTACTATAAATCCCTCATTAATTGAACAGACTAAGCATACTTATATGCCTCAGTGAATCTATTTTACATTAGCTTTTTACTTTGTTTCCCTGCAGTGATTTTTTTTAATGATTTTTCAACATCTAGTAAAGGTGTTCATATTACTTTTTCCCCTGTTATTTAAGCTGACAAACATTTTCTCATGATCATTAAACTAGAACTCAAGGGAGCTCTCATTTTAATGGCATTCAGTTTTATGGTTATTCTTATCAAATAACTGGGAGAGAAGACATTATGCCAGTGAATTTCCTGACCTCTGCTAACCTTTTTCATGTCCTCAAATAATTCTCCAAAATCTTCCAAGTGGAATATAACATTTAATATTCATATAAATTATGGGTAGGGCATGCATGTATTTGCTATACATAAACACTACAAACTTTCATATAGACAATTTTAGAAGAGCTGATTTTCAATAAAACATGTTAATAGGCAATGGTGTCACTATTGATACTTTAAATTAATAAACATTTAAAATTTTCTCACTTTTAATATCTGGTACAGTAACTATGAATAGATATAACTCATATGAACAGAAGCTTTTTGAAGTGCTCACTGAATCTAAGGCCATAAAAAGATCCTGAGAACAAAATGTTTGGGAAACATTGCCAAAGAGCAATGAAAGGAGAGAACCTACCTAAGCAGTGTCTCTTGAGTCCTGAGATGTTAGAAACCGAGAGAGAACAACCTGAGTTCGAAATTGGCAAAGCTCCTGATGTTGATGAGCCTCTGAATCAGGTTTGATTTTTGAATGACATTACAGATTTCCAGTTTACTGGGGGAGACACTTTGCTGTGTTTCAAAGCAGTAATAAGTGAAAAAGTAGTAACCTTTCATTTAAAGCAACCAATAGCTGTCTTAAGCATTGAGTCTTAATAATTTCTGATTGAATCTCTTCAGTGGCCCCAGGTGATTGTGTAATACTGGGATTTCTGGCAATGGTACGAGGGCTGCCTTCTGAGTTAGTCTCGGATTTGTTCATTTGCTTCTTATTTTACTGCCCCTTTTCAGATTATTTTTCATCCATTTTTGTCATGCAAGTATATTTTACTTTATCACATACAGTTTGCATATTTATGCCAAGAATTCTTTTTCTGTAATTATTTTCAGTGAAGAAGCCCTGTTCTTCATGCACATTCCTCTAAACCAACTCTTCATTATGAAGCTTACTCAATGTGGAGTTTGACTTGCCTTTTTCTCTTACCTTTGCAGATCACATATTCTTCCAAAATAGCAATTACCTCAATAAATCGCATTTATCTTTATCCCTGAACTTTAAGAATCTCATTCACAGGGGCAGTTCTCTTTTTATGTTAGTATCCTCAATATATTGCATATTTCTTTGCACATATTAAACATAAACATCAATGAATAAATCATTTGTGGTAGATAAAAGGAAAACATAATGCTATTAAGCTTTGGGAGTCATTATTTTACAGAAGAATAAGATTAGGAAGAATAAGATTAGAAATTATAAATTGATTTTTATCACCTCTCTGCACATATTCAACATCTCGTTGAATCAGTGATAATGAAATACTTGATTTAATAGAGAGATTTTGCTGTCAAGTTAACAGAGCAAATTGAATAAAGGAGGCAAAATTGGTGCACTATTAAGAAAACTGATCCTTCTGAATTACAAGGTCAGAAAAACCTATAAGCATTAGGTCATCAAATTCTTTCTTCAGAACATAAGTTTATTTAAAATCATTTTCTGCAGATAATAATATACATGGATCTTGCTCATATTTTTATAATACTTTTTTGATATACTAATATTTGTAGTATTTCTGATTTGTGTTTTGCTTTTACTAGTATTTTTCTCTCACTTGAGTTCTCACCATGACTTCCTTTATCTTAGCTTTTTTTCTAATAAAGACCTCTATGCCACTTTACTATTACTCTTTATAAACCTCTTGTTCTTTGCCAGCTCTCCAGCTGTTTTCTGTTAACACCCTTGGAGATCTCAAGATTTTACTATTTAAGAGGTAATTTATATAGAATGAGTCATCATCTCTCACCTAGAACATTGCAATAACCTTCTAAGTAATCTCCCTTTTTTCCTCTCCCATCCTGTAGAGAAAGACTTGTGCTATTCCAACTACCAAAAACTGTATTATTCAAAATATTTACATGCTTCTCTTGAGGTTGCCCCTCTCCCTGTGGGAGGAATATCTCTGGGCTTTTAATGTCAGACTTGACCCCATGACTTGCTGTAATCAATGAAATGTGATTAGAAGTTTTAGTTTTTGACAGGAGCTTGATGGGCAACTCCTGGAACAGTCCGTCTTTTTTTTCCCTGGCCAGGAGACTGACACAGTCTCAGGTAAAACTGTTTTGTGTCCCTGAGAGAAGGCAGCATGGAAGAGAGCTGTAGCTGACAAACAGTGGCTGTATGATGAGAGAAAAAAACTTGCGTTTTCCTTTGCTTCTTAAGCCTCTGAAATGTTAGCATTTTGTGCTACCACAATATAATTTAGCCTCCCTGACACAATACATGAGCTCTCTTTGACCCCTGGTTTTCTCAACACAGTAGCTAGAGGGAGCTTTTAATTTGCAATAACATGGATGAAATTGAAGGGGATTATGCTGAGTGAAATAAACCAGATGGAGAAAGATTCGATGATTTCACTCTTATGGGGAATATAGAGAAACAAACAAAGGAACTGACAAAACCAAATCAAAATAAAGCCTAGAGATATGAATGCAGAAATGAGGCTGCTGGAGGGAAAGAGGGGTTGGGGGTTGGAATAAAGGTGGGAGGGAACTCAGGCCTTTATAGTGACTGTGAGTGCTTTGGTGGTGGGTGAGAAGTGGTGACTTCTAGGAAGTGTGAACTTTCCCCCTAACCAATTTAGTTTTGTAAAACAGTGATACCAGAATCAATTGATAAATACCAGTTTGTGGGATTTATCACATTTGAAATGCACCTCTGTTTCACATGAGTAAAAGAGAAAGCCTAACATAAGTGAAGAAACTGACCAATGTGTTTTCATTCTCACCTTAACTTCCAGAAGCCAGTTTACCAGTCCCCTTTCAGTCACTGAGCATTAAGACCTGTCACCTGTTCTTCATTAAATAAACTCCTATTTTAAGAAGTTTACTTTGATTGTCTAACTCCTTTGCCTCCCTCAAGATTTTTTTTGAAATATTACACCCTCAATGGGACCTACCTTGATCACCTTATTTAAAATCGAAATCTTCAAACCAACCCCTCCCTAGCCTGATTTACCTTTTTTTCCTGTATTACTGCTTATTGCCATTTTGAGCATTCTCTATAATATATAGTTATTTACTTTTAGTGTTTATTGTCTGTTTACAGAACATAAGCTTTGTGAGGTCAGCAGTTTTGGTCTTGCTGGCTTACATAATAGTGAACTAGAATAGTGCCTGATTTAGGGTACATTTTTTTTTTTTTTGGTGATAATCATTGAGTCAAACAAAAAAGTTCTAGCAAATTATGAGTTCTTTCATATTTATTTCAGTTAATCTGCTAAGTCATTTTATCAGCATCTTTGTAAAAATCAGTGCTGGTTGTAGGAAACTGTACTTAACTCTAAAATATTTGATAGGCAGTAGTATTCAGTAGTGTGAAGGTAGCTGCTCTGATGAGGGTCCTGGAAAAATTCCAGATATGAGAACTTTACAGTTAACTCTTTGCCTCTTATGCTGGACTCTTGCTTTTAATTTAATTTTATTTAAGAAACTGAGTGTAGATAAGTTGATTTCTTTTACACATAAAAACATAAAGGGACCGGAAATAACGAATGATACTCCTGTTGCCCTTTCCCTCAATCTAATCCTAAAGTCTGTAAAAAGTGAGGGGAAAAAGAGTAAAGTGGAGTATCCTTGAAAAATCCAAACATGGCCCCTCCCATTACTAACAATTTCACAGAGGAAGAGCAGTCCAAGAAAAGAGAGCAAGGATGCTTGGAACTAAATGAAAAGATAAAAATCACTATATTAGATCAGACTGGCTGGTGGTGATAAAAAAGGATCAAGCTGTTATCCTTGAACCTTATTGATTCCCACCTACACTATAATATGGTCACTTAAAAATGTTCCCTATCCTACGTAATGACTTTCTAATTGGTCTTTGCCAGTTAATCAATCATTGACCTTTTCTCTAAGGTTCTATTTTTAATACCAAACATACTCCATTTGAAGGAATACCAGGTAAAATCATGGGTTGTATTTTCTTAACTTTGCTTAATGATTGATAATCCCATGTGAAACATTAGCAAGAACATTTTTCCATCTTTTTTTTTTTTTTAAGATTTATTTATTTGTACACACAGAACTGGGGTACAGGCCAGAGGCTCAGGTGCGGC
>NW_004567103.1:36575736-36576207 GCF_000260355.1 Condylura cristata | reverse complement strand
AGCTTAATGCTGTACTTTAACCCACTGTGCCACCAGGGAGGGCCCCTCTATCTCTTTTTTAATGATGTCTTAATTGTCTTATTGTTACTTTTGGAGAGTAACCTCTTAGTTTATTTAAAATCTGGGATACTGTCAGTTGTGAGGTGTTCTTATAAACTGATGTAACAGTATCAGTTGCCACTGTAGTAGTGCAGTGCCCTGTACCTTTAAGCCTTTAAGAGAGCAGTCTTTTTTTTTTTTTTTTTTTTTTTTCAGATTAAACTATTTGGGGCGTGGGGTGGGGGAGGTGGATGCAAAAATATGAGTATACAATTATAAAAGTAATTATAGAGGTTTCTGCCATTATGGGAAAGGAAGGTGCTATTTAGCTAGTTTCACTTAGATCTTTCTGCGATGGCACTTCCAGGCCCAAGGGAAACTATAGAGGAAATAAAAAACAAAGGAACTGACAAAACCAAATCAAAATAAAGC
>NW_004567103.1:36475980-36575360 GCF_000260355.1 Condylura cristata | reverse complement strand
TTTTTTTTTTTTTTTAAAGGAATGCTTTTAGTATAGTTCATGCTAACCTCTTACATTTTCAAATATTTTATCATGGAAAAAATAATTTTACATTACTGCTGTTGTTTCCTAATAACCAGGTAAAGAATGGTTATTTACCCAAGGTCCAACAGGAATTCAGATGTTCAGCGTTTTATTTTTTGCTACACTTCAGTGCTTTCTTACTAGTTATGGGAAGGAAAGTGGTGAGGCCCAGCATCCTGCTCCTGGGGAAAAAATCTACAAAGTTTGTTTCTTTCAACCATAAAATTTGAGTGCGTCTTAAAGATTAAAATACACTCTGTTTGCTTTAGAAACTTTGCCATCTAATATCAGGTTGAAGGATAAAACCCAATTACCTTAGGTCCTTGAATGACATAACATGTTAAACTGTATTTGATTTCCAGATGTCTTTAACAAAAAGTCATCTACTTAGGCGTTTCCTTCATTAAAGTTGCAGTTTAGACAAAATTTGTCTTTGATTTACCCAGTCTTTCTTTCTGAATGTTTTTGTTTTACTTAATTTAGTATTTTTATAGATTTCTATTTAATTCATTTTTCTACATTAAAACTTTCATGAAGGATTTGACAAAGTATTAAAAATAATATGTAAATGTCTAATGAGACTTAGTGTCTTAGATCTCTCTCTGATATTTGCAATTACTTTAAGACAAAGAAATGTCAGGTATCAGCAGGCAATTTAAGAGGGATTTGAGGTGATTATAGAGACTTTCTAAATCACCTGAATTCATATCATAAAGTGGTTGCCTATTCAATTTAATGTCCCTGGCCTATGGACAGCATGCATTAATTTGTTCCAGTAGTTTTTTTTTTTTAAAGATTTATTTATTCATACAGAACTGGGGTACAGGCCAGAGATGTGGAGGGTGAGAGGATTCACCAGAGACAGAGTAGGGAGCAGAACAGGCAGATGATCAGAGTACACTGCGAGGGGAGCAGCGGGCGGTCAGCAGAGGTCTGCCATGCCATGTGGTCACCTCCGGGACAGGTGGGATCGAACTCATGTGGAAGTGGCTTTAGCTCCTTAGTGCCGTGCTTTAACCCGCTTTGCCACCAGGGAGGGCCCTGTTCCAGTAGTTTGTTGAGGCTGTTGGGTGGTTCAGAAGCCAAAACAAAACAAACCCAAAGATCCCATCAAAATATATTATGAAAGAAGCATCTATGGCCAATTATAAATTAATTCTAATAATGTGTGCTTCCCTGTAAAATTATACATCTTGACTCTGTTGACTTCTTTGCTCTAATATTGGAAAAAGAAATAAATGAAAAACCTAGAAACAACTTCAGTTTTTTTTTTTTTTTTTAAAGATTTATTCACCTGTGCATACAGAACTGGGGTACAGGCCAGAGGCTCAGGGGCGGTGAGAGGCTTCACCAGAGACAGAGTGGGGAGCAGAACAGGCAGACTGACGAAGTACACTGCTGAGGGGAGCAGCGGGCGGGTCAGGAGAGGTCTGCCACGCCATGTGGTCACCTCCGGGGCAGGCGGGAATCGAACTCATGCGGAATGGCTTCAGATTCTCAGTGCTGTGCTTTAACCCGCTGCGCCACCAGGGAGGGCCAGAAACAACTTCAGTTTTAAGAAAAATTGATTGAGGGATTTTGATCTCCAGCTTGCCTGACATTCCTTTTCACTTCTGGCAAAACTATTCTTCCTTCCCCTCCTCACATTCTGTGTGAAGTGAAATTTTGAGTTAAAAATTTGCTTTGAGTTAAGTTGCGTCAAACTCTTTTCTCTGAGGACCTTCACTGGAATACTTGAAATACACTGGGAAGGTTTAATCATCCCACCCGCCCCACCAGCATTGTGTTAGAACGGTCTATATGCTGAAAAGTATAGGCTGCCATCTCTTTACCAGGTTTGGTGCATTGAGAATTTACCCACTGCAAAGCAATACAGAGAATGTAATGGCAAGAGAGTCCTTATGAAATTGTTTGATTTTTCGTAGCCAGTAGTATATGAAAATATCCCTAGAATTTCAGGCAACATTTAAAAAAAATCATAATTTTGATTAAATGGCATTATGTTTCTGCTCTGTGTTACCAAATAACTTCCTGACTGGAAAATAATAGTATCTATATTTAATGCAGTTCATATTAGTCCAGAAAAACATTGTAAAGTCTAGGTATAGGTTGAGCAAAGAGGGAACATACAACTGCAAAGGGGTTTTCTGCTCAATGAGTATTCATTTCAGTATTTTTTCCCAGTTAATTCCTACCTTCTCTCACTCCCCAGTGCAATTGAAGTTTTTGTTTGCTTGTTTTATAAACTTCAAGTTATGACCAATAATTAGAGTGAAAAATACAAAGTACTGTCTCAGGAAGTAGTGAATTTATTTTCTTTCTGCAAATTTAGTATAATTTTCTGAGAAAATATATATAGTTATGTAACAGATATTGTCTATGATTACAAATTATTATGGAAAGTGATAAAAAAATGTTCTTACAATGGGATTGATCATTTACCTAGATATTTGGGGCATCAGAAATTCTGACCTCTGACCTAATACCAATGCTTTGTGATTTGGGGGAAAATTGCTTAATTTCTCACTAATAGTATCATCTGAAAAATAAAGGGACCGAATTAAATCACTTTTTAATTAAATGACTTTAAAATGATAAAAGCTATACCATAATTCTTACACTAGTTTTACTTTTTCCTTCTAAGTAAATGTAATGTTTTCCTTACACTTTTATGAATGTTTGTAGTATCTATAAAACAAAATCTGTCTTTGATTTCACTTTTGCAGAAGTACTACATACTTAAGCATATAGAACCAAGCAAGGAAATTAAAAATTGACAAATTGGTTTAATTTACATAATCTTAACTTTGTCTCCTAAGCATAACTGACTAAAGATAATGCTGACCTACTCACTATGAATTAGTGTACTGTGTAACTCTGTTTTATGTTGACACATTCCTATTTATCTCAGAGAAAGAAAAAAAAAATTGTGCATTGTGTTGATGCCCTGATAAGGGTATTTTTTCAGGCATTTCAAATGCTTAATTATAAGTTAAACATTTGAATCATGGTACAGAAAAGCAACTTACTCTGGGACCAATACAAACATATTATTGAACAAACTAGAAAGGATTGAAAGTGAATAACTAAGAGATTTCTTAAGAACTAATTTTCTATGCTGGATTAGTGAAGGTTCTTATGGCTTATTAATTTTTATTCCCTTTGGAAATCTTATTCTTTATCTTGTCTTACATTTGCTTGACTCTCCAAGCTAGAAGAAAAAGGAAATGATTTAAAAAAATGTTTTGTTGCTTAATTCAATAGAAATTGCAGATAAGGAAAATGCTGTTAAAACAGTTTTGAGTGTGCCTTTATTCCTGTATAAATCCAATAAATATTAATTTTCACACATGCACATACAAACATATCATTAAAAGATTTGGATGAAAACAGATAAAAATAAGGTTTCCTTTACAAACTTCAAGACTAATACAATAAGCATCACTAATTTGTATTTACTTGTTTCATATAGGAGCTGACAGTTAAATAATGGTCATAGTAACAATTATTAAACATTTTGGAACTTAATAAAACATATGGGCAGGTAGATAAACTTAGGAGGAATTCATAGAAAACGGCCTATCACATAGACCCTACACAGTGATAAGACACCTACTTAGCTTTAGTTTACTTAAAGGCAGGTAAAAGTACCAATCATGAGCTAGTCAGAGATTTATGCTATTGCAAGATATTTAAACCTACCATTAATGATAATATAGATTACATGAGACTGAGACTTAAAATACATTTCTTCTTTGACTCTTGTGGACAGTGTAGTTATAAAAATATACTCTGTAATATGATAAAAAAAATACTCAGTTGAAGTCTCATAAAAATATAATAGTGAATTTAATATTACTTTAAATAAAATGTTCTTTGGATTGATTGATGTCAAGACCCACAAGTGGATTCCAGTAAGAGTGATTCTGTGTTAAACCAAAATAGTGCAGCCTCTCTGCATTGATAACCATCAAGCTTTTGCACTGTTTCACTTTTTTTTTTTTTTTTTTTGAGAATGAGCTGTATTTTATATTATAGACAATTAGCCAAATGTCCTTCTCCTTTCTTAGCTGTATGCATGGACTTTTATTTGTACCACTCAGTGAGCTAGATGTTATTTTGTATACCATTAATGTCAAAAAACAAGCTTGTTAAGTCTCTGTTCATTAGTTGATTATAAAGATGGAAACCCCTGGATAATTTCCTCAGGAGCTCCAGCTTCTGCAGAAAGCTCTTGAGAGCAGAAGGGCTTGATTACTTGTAGGGGCTGATTGGCTTCTGTGTGACCTTATCCACAGAATTCCTCCTTTAGAAGCAGATGAATGAGGTAGTCTATTAGATAATCCAGGGAAAACTTCACTCCTTACTTCTTCCTAAGAGCAGCATGAAAAGTTGAATAAACTGAATTAAATTATATATATTCCCACCCACTTGCACAACTATCACAGAGAATTCTCTGAGACCCTGAGCATGAGGTAGAGTTTTAATTGGTTCCTGAGACATGCCTTCCATTTAGGACAATTGGCAAACCTTTATTTCTTTTTGACACTTTTTAGATTTTTATCTGAAATAACCTAATTGGGTCAAGACAATATTATGGGCTATATTCATTCTGATACTAGTGTTTCAAGATGGTACACAAACTGTT
The DNA here is from genome assembly GCF_000260355.1 of Condylura cristata. Taxonomy (NCBI): domain Eukaryota; kingdom Metazoa; phylum Chordata; class Mammalia; order Eulipotyphla; family Talpidae; genus Condylura; species Condylura cristata. The sequence continues at coordinate 36,570,649 of NW_004567103.1, read as the reverse complement.
TCTATTGCAGTATCTAAGAGCTATGAGGCAAGATAATTAAGCAAATATTATTAATCAAGTCATGGTTAATCAATGGCCATGTTCACATTGGCCATTAAATATAAAAAAATAATTTTGTGCAATTGAACTTTAACTAAATTAAAACATTTCACATAAAGTGAAATTTTGTTTTTAAGTATTGCATATTTCTTTCCCTATTTACTATTATTGAGGTACATTCCTTTTTTTGAAACATGAAGCAGCAGATGTATTTCTCTTAGTAAGCCATAGCCTAGTTGATCAGTTTCTATTTGTGCCTGATTACCCTTTATAGGAGAGGTTGGTGTACCAAAACTATAACATACATTCCTTCTGTGATTTTTGGTTAGAACTTCATCTTGTGTGGAAGTCATTAGGAGGGTTTCTTTGGGAATTCATTACTAATCAGGAAGCTTCTTATTACAGATTTAAACTGGTCCATGAGTCTTTAGTCATTTAGTAACATTTTACTAGTACCTTTAACTACTTAAAGAACATGCAAATAGTTTTTGTGAAATAAATGAAACAAAAAGAAAAAATTAAACTCAATTTTGTAATTACAGTAACTTTGCTATTAATAAGATATATGCTACCATAACCCAGTCACAGTCCACTGCTTATGCCAGTTCGATAGGATAATCTGTTAAAATTTCCAACTTTCAAATTTGATGCTTGAGACAGAATGAATGCTTTCAGAAAATATTGTGTGGTATGATATTGCTAAGGGAAAGCTGATATTGTCAGGGGTGTTTTCAAAGCCTTACTTCAGTATTCATGATTCTGGAATTTACTTCTGACTTTGTTCATTCATTCATAATATAAACTTGGGAGGAATTTACAAATACCTTAGGGTTGGATTTGAAAATTCTTAGGAATGAGATAGGTTGCACATGAATATGATCTAGGTCTTGGGGTAAACTGTCCTCTCTAGATAGTTATTTGTAGATACTTTGTTTATATAGAAACAATAGAGTAGGAAATCTATAATGCTCACGAGGAGTCACTGATAGAGAGCATTTTGAGCCCCTGTGTTAAATTACCCTGTCTTTTCCTATGTCTTGTGCTCAGTAACTAATGGAACATTTTACTTTAAAGCCATTGTTTTCAATGCCTAAGAATTACTTCTCTAATACTATTTCATACTGCTTGTTTTCCATTCAGCCATAATTAATAACTTTTGTCTTTAGTCTCTTAACTCTTAAAAACATTTTGTTTACAGCAGGACCACGGATATTTAAGTAAGTTGACATTTATTCAAAGTTTAGTGTTCAGACTGCTGTTGTGTAGGGAATTATAATAAAACTAGGAGATTTTGTTCTCTCTTCAAAATCTCATTATCTTAAATCATATATAGTGCTGTAAACTAACACTGCTTCAATTAAAAAAAACAATTTTAAAAAAGATAAAAGCTCATTATCTGATGTGGCAAAAACAAATAGGGAACACAAACCATTCATAAAGGATAATGGACAGAGACTTATATGAGATTCAGAAGGCTATATACTGAATTAACTAAAGATCTAACTTGAAACAAGCCAATAAATGTTCTCTGATTGTTTAGATTTCTCTTCAAAAGAAAAAAATAAACATTACTTCCATTGTTCCTTCTGTGCCTGCATATTTTATAACTTAATTGTAATTATCTGATCATGTTTTCTAGTTGGAACTGTGAATAGCTGTAGTTGCAGTATAAGATTTTTTAAAGTAAAGACAGAAGAAACTCCTGAAGTGTTAATATCACAAGCTATTTTTCTAAATATTTTTATTCTAAAAATGTGAATAATGCATATTCATATAGAAAATGCTCATAGTAGATTAAGATGTAAAGAAAATTTCAGGGTGTCCCATAAGGTATCTGAACCTAAAGAAATATTATAATTAAAAGACTATGGATATAACCATATACCCAAAGTCTAATAATAAGTGCTTTTACTTTGATGTCCTATTTTTAAAAATAATTTATCTATAGTTTGTTTTAAATAATTTACAAAATATTTGAGTCAAATATGTCTGAATACTTGAATACAGGCTTTGAGAATGTGAAAATTTTAAAATTCAATGACTGTTTTCTAGAAGGCAATATTAAAATATAAACCACTGTGAGCAGGTGCCTTAAGTCAGTACATTAATATTAGGGAAGAACAACATATTTGAGCAAAGCAGAAGGAAAGTGATGGAGAAGACAAGTGAGGTCATGTCCTTAGAAATAGCAATCATGCTCTTGGGATTAACTACACTTCTTGATGGCTCAGATCTCTTTTGTTGAGACCAGTAACTACACTTATGCATACTTTTGAAAAAATATAAATAGTTAGAACATGGGTTATGCTATATACTCACCAAAAGATGTCCGTGAGAAACTCTGACTGCAAGACTAACAGAGTCCAGGAGAATCTTGAAGCTGTTCATAAGCAACGTTTATAGAATTTCATGATCAATTTCTAGATGTATTCATTTCAGACCACATTTACCAAAAATATTCATCTCAGACCAAAGAATACTTCTAAGTAGCAATTATTATTAATCATAAGCAAACACTGTGGAAATAAGAAAATGCAAGTGACAACATAACCTTTGCTCATGTGTTATGCTGTGTTCTTGTCATTGGTTCCAGAAGTAGCTGTTATGGGAACAATGTAAGAAGGTAATTTGGTATTTTTGCATTTTGGAAAAAACTTTCAAAGGTGACTTCTGTATCTTAGAACAAGGGCAATTTCCATGCAGATGTGAGCAGGTTTTCTAATTTCTTGCTATATGGTGTAAGACACTTGTTTATAGCCTTTAGCTTTTCTTGAAAATAAATTTTTCTTTTTATTAGAAACTCATAGTAGGGCCCTCCCTGGTAGCACAACAGGTTAAAGTGCAGCACTACAAAGCTAGCCACAACTGCTTCAGCAAGAGTTCGATCCCAGGCCACATCGTGTGGCAGACCTCTCCTGCCTCACCCACTGTTTCCCTCAGCAGTGTACCTCTTCAGTCTGCCTGTTCTGCTCCCCACTCTGTCTCTAGTGAAACCTTTCACTCCCACACCTCTGGCCTGTACCCCAGTTCTGTATGCATAAATAAATAAATCTTAAAAAAAAAAAGTGACTCTTGGCACAGTTAAACCTTGTGTTACCATGAATAATAAAAGACCTGATGACTTGAGAACCACGATACTAGAAAGTCAAAAGGGAATTTAATACAAAAGGTGGGGTGGCTTCCTGAAGCTTATAGTTTGTCCTTAAGGCTGAACCAGTGTACCTCTTCAGTCTGCCTGTTCTGCTCCCCACTCTGTCTCTAGTGAAGCTTAGGGCTTCAAGAAAACTGTTAAAAGAGCTTCTCAAAGAGAGGAAATGCTAGTAGAGGCTGGAGAAAGGGTATCTGATATACGTACTGGCATATGATTCACTGGAACTGTCTCTAGTAGTCAATTAAAAAATATAAAGTTCACTTAATAATCTTACTAAAACAGCAATATGATGACTGTTGCCTAGAAGATGCAAGAAGAATAGAATGAGCTAAAGAAGGAAGTGTTCGTTTTTTTCAAGCAGAATTTAGAGAAAGTATGTAACAGGGTTTGCAAAGGAAACTGTTTCTCATCTTCATTCTTACCCAAGACTTTCAGCTACACATAGCTTCAGGGGAAAGAACAGTTACTAATAATTGTGGCAAAGTTAGACGTTCATAAGGCTGTGACTATGGCAATTTGCTGAGACCTTAGAATATTTTAAGGCCTTCCATAGTGAAGCTTCTGGATATTTTTGTCTTTTTCTTCTGAGACACTCTTAGAGGACCTCGTGGATCCTAGGACATGGCCCTTCAGAGTTTTCATCAGTCAGTGTTGTGCAAGAATCTTAAGGACATATTCCCATAAATTTCTTACCACCAACTCAAGGTAGAGAAGGACTGAGCTAAGAGCAAAAAAGAGGTGTTAGTTTTGTTTAATAGAGTGGATAGTAATTTGATAGACAAGAAACCATTATACTTTTAAAATACTTAAGTAAGTTTACACTGAAAGAGATAGACCTTTGGATTTCCAATGTCTACAGTGAGAAAATAGGTTATGAGACTGACACAGGTGCAAAGATAGCATGTCTTGTGGAAAAGACATAATAGCCAGAAGGCAGGTACTTACTTTTATGATTAGGATTTAAAAATTATTATGTGCATATGTTATGAGAATAAAAGTCATATTTCTCTTCACTGTTTAGACAGTGAATCTAATACCATTTGTTCTTTTTTTTTCAATTATTATAAAGATAACTGCTAAAGACTTTAGACTTTTATCAGTCTGAGTACAATGGCATGTGCCAAATAAAGTCACGAAAGCAAGTTATATTATTCATTGCATTCAGCTGAATCTATAGTCAACCAAGAAAAAATCATAATGTAGTTGTAATAATTATACTTATACTCAGCTTTAAAGAAATTGAATTCTGCATTATATATCATACTTGCTGGTATTTGAATTTATATCTGAATGAACAAGCAAATCTCTACTTTTCTTACAGCATCAGAATTGAATGACTAAATTAATTTAAAGAGAAATAAACACATTAATATAAGATAGTCATTAGTTTATCGCAAGAAAGAAGTGATCACTAAAATATTTCAATCATGAGATACCATCGGTAGAAGAAAGTTTGAAAGCCAGTCACCCATTGGTAGTTGATTCCTTTATCACATATCTATGAAACAGTTTCCCAGTCTGAGCTATTCTATGACAGGGAATGCTCCATGCATTGTGTAATAATTGATAATTTTTTGATGACTCTGATTTTAGTAAGTTTTTCTGTCTTGAGCTGAAAACCTTCTGTATACAATTTCCAAAATTGTATATACCGAGAACTCCACTCTGGCCTTCTAAGACATTATGGCATAGTGGAAGGGCAGAGGAAAAGGAATATTTATTAATAATTCTGTTTTATGTGAAAGGCACATAAAGAGAGTCCCATATGGAACTTCTCTTCCGTGGACAACCCTTCTTCACTAGTTTGCACACAGGTGTGTGACCTTGTTCATCTGTTTGACAAATTTTTTTCAGTAGGCCGACAGCTGTACTTGTAGCTTGAGATTGAACCTTTAGGGAATCAAAAAAGATCATATATTTTCCCTGTTGAACCAGATGAGAGCTAGAGGGATGGCCATTTTTATGTCATTTTTTATTATTAATAAAATGTTTTTTTTTTTTTTAAGATTTATTTATTTGTGCACACAGAACTGGGGTACAGGCGAGAGGCTCAGGGGCGGTGAGAGGCTTCACCAGAGACAGAGTGGGGAACAGAACAGGCAGATCGATGAAGTACACTGCTGCGGGGAGCAGCGGGCGGGTCAGGAGAGGTTTGCCTGCCATGTGGTCACCTCCGTGGCAGGCGGGAATTGAACTCATGCGGAAGCGGCTCCAGATTCTCAGTGCTGTGCTTTAACCCACTGCGCCACCAGGGAGGGCCCAATAAAATGTATTTTTAAGGTTAGGAAAATACCTGGTTTTAAGTAAGTTGCTAACGTACCCCCCTTGTCAGATTTGGTCTTATAACAGCCCACCTAAAGTGCAAGCTACAGTTTAACATTGCTGTGTCACATTAATTCAGCAGGCAGAAAGAGAAACAGACAGCAAATCTTTAAATGCTTAAGGGTTGAGAAATGTTGTTACTATACAACTGAAAAATTTGGACAGATTAGTTTGTCACACAGAAGAGTGGGAAAGGGCTGGGGCAAGTGTCCAGAAGTGCTAGCCCTTGGAAATACAGTGAGATTTGACTTCCCCCAACATCCACAGAGTACAGTATTGGGCATCTCATTTTAATATGAATTTCATTGTTCTTGTTGATATATATCAAACAAATCTTTTGTGTTTCACCACTTGAATATTTTTATTTGTTAATATTTGAAATTTAGTTATGAAAAAAGGTAATGTTCTAGCCCCTAATGCTGCAATAAGAGTATATGATGAGTATAAGATTAATATGTCAGGATTCAAAACTCATTCACTGTCTGTTGATTGACACACGGGCGCCAGGCATCTTGCATTTTCCTCTACAATTAACTCATCGTTTGGAGATAGCGTTATGACTTAAAAACTACTTCAGAAAAGAGCTGTCTTTCCTCTAGTCACACAAATATTAAAAACTAGGTTTGAATAGATGACATTGGACATGTTTTCTCATTTTTCACCCTTCCCTTACCCTTCCTGTTTATAGGTCTGAGAAGCTAATACCCTGATGTCTTCAAGCACTGATATAATTGTTCCAGTTTGTAATTTTTGTGCAGATTTTAGCTACTGATGGACAAAAAGGTCAAATTTAACTGGGTACCCAAATCCACTCCTAAAATTATTCTGAAATACTGCCAAGCCAACTTTTTGTCCTTTAACTACTGTAATTTGATGCTCCAAATTGAATATACTTGCTATAGGGCTTGCTCTCAGGGTAAATAACAAATGTCTGCTTTTAAGTGGTGGGTGCAAATTCATACATTTCCAAAATTCCTTGCAGCAATGCAATGCTTTGGATTGACTCCTGCAGCATATATGTATATATATTGGGTCCTCTTCTGGAATGTATTCAGAATGAAATTCTCTTATATAGCTTTATAATTCAAATGAAAAGATGCTGTAGATATTTTACGAATTCAGTCCAGTACTATCCCCTAAAACATTTAGCTGTTTTTAAAGAAAATCAGTCTTTCTGTCAGGCTTTGGCAGTTAAGCTGTGGTCTGCTGAGATGGCAGTATTTGACATCCTGCACTCTGCTTGCCTCAGACATTAAGTTTTGGCTGTGACCGTGCAATCCCATTTTAAACTCTTGTCTCTATATGTGTCAGTTATGACTTGGCAACTGGTTGGAACAAACACTTAAATCTTTAGATCTTGGGATTTAATTAAAGTACTCTATAATGAAATGTAACTCTGGATTCCATGGCTTGCAAATATAGGTTTAAAGATAAATAATTGCAAACATCTAAAATGTTGGTAAGTTTCCTTGGCTGTTCTAAATTTAAAATTAAAATGTGTGTCTCCATAATGTAAAAAGCCAACAGAAGTTTATAGGAGATTTAATGCTTTTAAGTCAGGACTCTTAAGTAGCCTACAGCTTTCTTCACTAAGGTCATTTGGCAGAATAAGAAATGCAGAGCTCAGAACTAATTCACAACTTTCTCTCTCACCTGGACACAGAGTTACAGCTCAGTCCTTTGCTGCTGGCTGGCTCAGCTTTGACCTCTCATACTGTTTCAGTCTCTTAGAAATCACTCTCATGAGAATGGAGTAAAAATGTGCTGTTTAGCATTTTAAGGAGCCAGGTGCACTGTGACCTCTTGCCGGCAGGAACTTACTTTCCTAAAGGTGCTACAGACTTGGTAGGAATTCACAAATGCCCTTTTGGGGACACTCTAAAAAACTGTATTGGAAAAGATTCTTCTGCAGTGTCAGCTTAGGAAAAAGTGGCTGGTTGGTCCTACAGAATTTTGGAAATGTGGATTGTCAAAGAGGGACAGACCTGAGAGCTGAACTTATACTTGAAGCCAGTGTTGAACAAAGAATCACATAGTGAAAATTGCTTTAAAAGCCCAGGTCTCTTTAAACTCTTATCAACTTACTGTACCTGTATTCAAATAGTATCACTATTATTGTTTAAACTGTTAAAAATTCTTTCATATAATTAGGATTAACTGTATTTTGGTGATGACTATATGACTGATGCTTTTAGTTTTTTAGTTTTTTTTTTTTTTAAGATGTATATATTTATGCATACAGAACTGGGATACAGGCTAGAGATTCAGGGGTGGTGAGAGGGTTCACTAAAGACAGAGTAGGGAGCAGAACAGGCTGACTGATGGAGTTCAATGCTGAGGGGAACAGTGGGCAGGTCAGAAGAGGTCTGCTGCGCCATGTGGGTCACCTCCAGGATGGGGATCGAACTCATGCTGAAGTGGCTTTTGCTTCTTAGTGCTGTGCTTTAACCTGCTGTGCCACCAGAAAGGGCCCAGGTGTTTTTTTTGTTTTTTTTTTTTTAACTATTGGAAATTGATGAAAGTGATTTTTCATTGTTCACATTGTAGCATATAAATTGAGCATCCTTCAGAGAAGAAAAAATACTGTTTTTGTGGTCAAAGTACCTTGAGAATAGCAAACTGTTTAAGAATATGGACTATAAACCAGATCTCCAAGGTTTGAACCCCTTGCTACTCTTCTGTTTGGGGACCTGAGCACCTTAACTTTACTGTGCCTCTGTTTCCTTTGTGTGAAACAGAAAGAATATTAGTAGCTATTTTATAAGGCTGTTTGAAGATTAAATTAATATATGTTAAGTGCTTAGAATGGTAGTTAATACATGGTAAATTTATATAAGGATTAGTTATTCCTACTGTAAATTGGATAAAACTGGATATCTTAATAAATCTGAGATTTAATTATTTGACCTGTAAATCAGGGACTTACTAATGGGATAGCACTGATGTTTCCTTTAAAATATATGTGTGGCTGTATTTATACATATATGTATTTGTGTATGCGTTTATATATGTGTTTTTATTTTTGAATGAATATACATGGGTCAAAAAATCAGTTTCAGAGCTGTGCAGTAGAAAGTCCATTAACCTATTCTTCACATATCTACTTTCTACAACTTACTACTGTAGTTTATGAATTTTACTGCTTGTATATGTGGCTCTCTGAAGTTGTCTTATGCAAACCTAAATACAGTTTTATTTTCTCCCTTTTCTTCACACGTATAAACTATTATACAAACTCTTCTGTATATTTCTTTTTTCATTTACTGTAACTTGGTGATTTTGATATCTGTAACATAGAAAACCCCTTTCATTTTCTTTATGGCTTTTTAGATGTCATTGGTATATAACATTGTATATGACTCAGGTGTATAGGTTCATACCTCTTCAAATAAGCGTTGCCATGCCATGCCAACACCAAAGCATGAGTAATCCTTCACCATAAGTCATTTGGACTCTTTTTTTACCTTTGCTTCCCACCCCCACTGTCCCCCAAGGAAAGCAGAAATTCTGCAGTCACATTTCTAAGGTTTGATTTATTTATGTCTGTTACTTTGATTTGTTTCTTTATAGCTTACATAACTGTGAAATCATCTAGTGTTTTTTTTTCTTAATAACTTATTTCACTCAGTATAACGTCTTTCACTGCTATCCAAAATAGAAGATTTTCATCTATTTTTTTTTTTTAGCTATTATTTTACTGTGTATATATACCACATTTTTTAAACCACTCATCAGTTGTTTTGTCATAGGTTGCTTCTATATCTTGGCTTTTGGAAATAGAGCTGCAACGAACACAGAAATACACACACACACACACACACACACACATATACACACCTTCTAATTAATGTTTCTATCTTCTTCTCTAGATAGATACCTAGGTGGGCTACTGCTAGATATATGGTAGATCTTTTTTGAATATTTTCAGAAAGTCCTATACTATCTTTCATAGTGATTAGACCAATCTACATTCCCAACACAGTATAGAGGGTTCATTTTTCTCTACACCATTGCTGACACTTGCTTTTGACCCTGTTTTTGTAGACAAGATACCACCATGAGTTAGTATCTCATTGTCTTTTAACCCTGCTCAGGTTTTATTGGTTTGCTATTTACTTACATAGTATGTAATTTGAAGACTATAATTTCTCACCTTCATGTGTATGTGCCTCACTTGTCTTCCACACACCTTCATTGCCTATCACCCTTTCACCTTCATTGCCTATCAGCTTGCTCTGATTTCATTTCCCTGGTATGGTGTGATTTTTTGTATTTTAAATGTGCTCTTGGCCTTTTGCTGCCTTCTTTGGAAGGATGTCTATTTAGATTTCCTCTCCATTTTCTGATGGGACCACTTTTTTTTAACGGGTTGTTGAGTTGTGTGAGTTCTTTGTAAATCTTTGATACTAGTATCATCAGATGTATGGTGTAGAGATATTTCTTCATTTTAATGATAGTTTCTCTTATGGTGTGGAAGTATTTTAGTTTGAGGTATTCCCATTTGTTTATTTTTGCTTTAGTTTCCTCTGCAATTTTAATGAGTTTTGAATGACGTCACTGAAGCTAGTATTTTACAGTATTTGCCTATGTTTTCTTCTATGTGGGGATAAGGGGGTTCAACTGGATAAAAATGTATACAAAATTAATTCATAAAGTCTGTGACATATCTTCTCCATTTAGGAACTTGGACATAAACTTTGTTCCAAACTTGTAAGCAATAAACAAAACTAATTCCACAGCTGTAGTTATTAGGTTAAAAACAAATCAGTTGCTTAGGAGAAGACAAACTCTTCCAGCCACTGGATTTGTAATATTATCCTTACACAGAAACAATATCATGAAGCCATCTACATTCTTATCTGAATCTCTAAATTGTATAAAGACTAGAAACATGTCCAAAAAATCAACCCATGTTATAATCTTCAGTAATAAAGAGTACTTACCCATGCCTTCTCCTGCTCTGACTGAATTGTATGAGTCTCTCTCACCATTATTTTTCTCCTCTCTGCAGTTAGTTTCTTGGTCAAAGTGGGTTCTCTCATCTGTACCAGTGCAACCTGCCTATTTACTCCATTTCTTGTGATTTTTTTCCCCAGAGTCCTGGTGATGTTAAAGTTAGGGGAATAAGTATATACACTTAATCAAAATGTGCAATATCATATTTTCTAACCCACAGAGAACAAATGATCTCTGCTTCAATTATTGAACCAATAATCTTACTATTTTAGTTTCCATTACAAGCAATAATTTCTTATTGCTTTAATAGAATTGTTTCTCTGTCCATTGAGTTTACATTTTATGGTTTGTGTAATTCTAATTAAAATTTATTTAGTTGCTATTAGAGAACACATCTGAATTAATTTAGGATTATTGTGTGTATAGTGTTTCCATATCACTAATTCACTTCAGATTAAGGGGCATGTAGGACTAATACTTTCCTAATATGTTTTTTCCAGATATTTGAAACTTCCAGTTTCCATAGAACTTTCTCTGCACCTGTGCTGTAGAGAGAGTTCAAGATTTAGATACAAAAACTGTAACTTGAAAAAGCAAGCGAGTGCTATTCTTAGGGCTATTAAATTTCAAATCATTCTCAATCTTCTAAAGATCTGAGCTTCAGAAGGAAGAGTTTATTGGGGTTATACTTTTTCGCACATATTAAAAGTGTTTAGGAGCTCTAGGAAAAGGTCCTTCCTAAATTGTCTTTACCTCACATTGTGATAAGTGCTTATATTACTTGGTATTGATTAAATGTTTGTTTAAATAGCTGAGGAGAAAACAGGAAAGAGATTGATTTTATGTGGTAGCTGTTAAAGTCTCTAAATTATTTACCAAGAGAAAAACAGTATTTTTATTTTTTGAGAAAACTGTCAGTTTCTCTGGGACACACATGCACACACATACATACACACCACCAAGTGTGTTTATTTACCTATTAATGTAGAATCTGAGAAATCTATGGAGATTCATTGAAGTATATAGGTATAACAGCACTCTGGGCCCACCCTGATGGTGGAACGGGTTGAAGTGCAGCACTACCAAGATAGCTGCAGCCACTTCAGCATGATTTCAATCCTCACCCAGGGAGCTGAGCCACATGGCATGGCAGAGCTCTCCTGTCCCACCCACTGCTCCCCTCAGCTGTGTACTTTGTCATTCTGCCTGTTCTGCTCCCCACTGTGTCTCTGGTGAATCCTCTCACTGCCCCTGCACCTCTGGCCTTTACCCCAGTTCTGTATGCATATACAAATAAATCTAAAAAGATATAAAGTCACTCTCTCCTAATGTACTTTTATCTTTATTAAATGCAACATTGGTAGTAAAACAGTATGTGAGTTTCCTGTAATAGTTTCAGGAGCATAAACCTTGGTATAGTTCTAAACCACTTTTTTTTTTTAAAGATTTATTTATTTATTCATACAGAACTGGGGTACAGGCCAGAGATGCGGAGGGTGAGAGGATTCACCACACACAGAGCGGGGAGCAGAACAGGCAGATCGACAAGTACACTGCTGAGGGGAGCAGCGAGCGGGTCAGGAGAGGTCTGCCACGCCATGTGGTCACCTCCGGGGCAGGCAGGAATCGAACTCATGAGGAAGTGGCTTTAGTTTCTCAGTGCAGTGCTTTAACACGCTGCGCCACCAGGGAGGGCCCTAAACCACTTTTTTTGCATAGAGTTTTGTATTTTTCTCATAAACACTAAACAGGTTTTCAAGAAAACATTCAGAAAATTTTGTCTATACTGATATTCAGAACATACATTTAGATATTTATACTTAATTATACTTAAAATTTAAGTTCATAATTGAAATTTTTCTTTAAATTGCATTTTTCCTGATTAATACAAATCTTTTACTGAATATTTTATTTTCACATTCTTTGATCTCAGTCTACAAAAACGTGAGGAGCAAATGAAAATTTCAGACCCTGTTTAAAGGATAAAAGTCTGATACAGGGAACTATATGTTCTTTGAAAAAAAACCCAATAGACTTTCACAGTTTAGAAAAGAAAATCTTATTATATGTTGTTATATCTTCTAAATGGTTCTTTTAATTCATTTCGAAGCAAAATATTCTGTGCTTGGATTTATCTTTAAATTTTATTTTACTTTTTATTATAATAACAGTAAAATAATCCTTAACCAACTCAGTCTAGTGGACTTCTCAATTTTGTGAATTCATTTTCTTTATTTATAGGGACAAGTTAACTATGACATTTAGACAGATTAACTATTGACCATTACTATTTTTGTGGACACTGAGATATACCACCTAGATCCCCTTTCCAGAAATAAATGATGCATCTCCCTAGTGCTCTGGGGGCTATTAGCACCTTCCCTAGGAAGTACCTTGACTAACAAAATCCATCTCAGTGACTACTTGCTTCTAGTGATGGGCTGTTAAATGCATAAAGATTAAGCCTTATATCCCCAACTCAGGATTTTCTGAAGTGTGATCCCATTCTGTAGTTTGTTGAAGCATTGACTGATGCTTCTTTATGAGACTAAATTACATATCAGACTTTTGATCTGTCTAATCCTCCTTCCTTTTCTTTTCTATATACTATAACCCCTGAGCATTCCCTAATAATTTCTCTTCATCCTAAATCCCATCTCTCCTCCTAACCACCATCTCAGTGTTTCCCAGGGAATTCAACCTGCAACACACTGAAATCTCTGGGCTCTCAGGCTACCCTCAATGACCATATATTTTATTACATCCAGATAGCCCTATGTTAGTGCCAGGTGTCCAATATGTTTAATCTGTTCATTGTAATTGGTTTTCTATTTATATATTTTGATGAGTATATAAAAAATGAAGTATGACTGTGAAAAGTTGTTTTTTTCTTAATGATGTTTTCTATCAAAAAAATTAGCCGTGAATTCATGTTTGGAAGAAATAACTGTAGGCATTTTAAATTAAAAGTTTCTATAAAATTTTTGCAAACAAGATTGATTTACTTAAACTCTAAGTTCCTTGACACTTAAAAGAAAGCAAAAGCTAAAGTTACAACAGATACACTTTGGGCGTATTTTCAGTAAGAAGGAAAAAAAACAAAAACAATGAGAGACTTATATTAACAACCCATACACACATTTCTTGATTTTAAATCAAATGTTTGCTATAATGCATGTTTATAATGTTTATAAAATACATGTTTATAATTAAGGACATGGATATTTTTTCCATTTAGGCTTTAAACTATTGGGTCTCAAATTTATCAGGTAGCAAAACTTGTATTACATAGTAAAATCATATGAAAGGTTATGCTGCTATTGGCTTTAATATACTTTTCAAAAACAAGGTTGAATTTATGGAGTACAATTTAACTTGAAGAGTTTTAAAACTATTCAAAATCAAAGGACCCACAAATGAAGAGGTGTCTGTAGAGGTGCTGGAAGATCTGGAGGCCCTGATACTGTGATGCTGCTACTTCTAGAACTACCAAGATTAGTTAAATCCGTTAGTATTTTTCTTAGTTCTTTTCTAAATTTGTCCCTCACTTCTAATAATGGGGTCTTTAATTGTTCTTTGCTTGTTTTACATCATTTTTAACCTTATTTTTGCCCTATTTTTCCTGTCCTGTTTCTCCATATAGAAATCTATTAATGAGTTTATGGTACTTGTAAAATTTTACTATTACATCTACGCATCACGTGGTTAATTCTGAAGTGAATTTTGATAGCATTTCAGAGTATAATTCAGAGTATAATTCTGAAGTGAATTTTGATAGCATTTGATAGACTAAAGCTTTCCTCATTTCTACAGATTTTAAGACTTACTGACAATAAAGTTCTATTGCAGAAACAAATTGCTAATCACACTAGAAGTGAAATAAGCATTAGTTGATGGAAATGAATGAGAAGTGTTGAGTAGCAAGATCTGACTGCAGTAGGAAAACACATTGCAGTGTAGTTCAGATAGTCACAGATAAAGTGATCATTCTCAGTGAACAGTAGATAAATGTATCTGACAGAAAATGCTATAAAGTTAATGCTGCATCTTGCTTGAAAGGGAGTCTAGTCTTGTTGTGACATTTTTTCCCACATGTTATGAAGCTAGCAATATCAGGTATGACAGAAATGCTGTCCTATTTTGGGACATGAGACATTTTTCTATTTTGGAGTGTGTATATTGGTTTATAGTTTCGTTTGTTATGAAAAGCTTGCACATGCTCATTCAATAGACTCTCTGTAGCCAAAAGAGTGGTTTGAGGACTGACTTCCAAAAATGGGGCTTTGAATTGACTTAAACAGCTTTAATAAAGCATATGACACTTACTAACAATAAGCGTTTTTCCTTTGAAATATGAAGAACAGAGTCAAATTGCTTTTGTGTTTTTCTTAACCCTGTCTTATTTTATTAAAAAAATGCAAGGGAAAATATAGCTCTAATTAAATACCATTAAAAATAATCTAGGAAAAATTATTAGAAATATATTTACATATTATTTTTACTGAAATAATATTGCATTGTAACATTGTCTGGTGTACACCATAGAGAATAAGCATGTGTATATACCACATACAGCTCACTGCTAAACATCCAATACTCCTTTAAAATAAAAAATGTGTATTTTTGAAATAAATCACTGAAAAGGCTTGCTGCTATTATCAATATGTTTTATGAGCTCAATTTTAAAAGCATTTTCATAATAGCTAAGACATAACGGGTATCAAATCAATTAATAGTCATCTCAGGAAAAAGAATTTCTCACGGCCTCCTGTTTGCCATATACTGCAAATACAACCTAAAAGACACTGCAAATTCTTACTGGCTAAATGATATAACAGTATTAAAAAATGTAAAATAGGTCTTTTGAGTTCATTTAAGACCCAACACACTGATTTTCTTAAACATTTTATCAAGCTTGGTAAGCTCAGACATTTTCCAAGCTGAAAAATAATTTATAATAAAAACTAAAACAACTTCTAAAGTTACATGGCTCCATTATAATGTTAATTCAGAATATAGGTTTGAGAAGTTAATGTTGCCTAAAGACCAAAAGTTGACAGTTAACAAGATTGCATAGACATATATGATATTTTCGTGGAGAAAAATTCTTAAAGGCATACTTTTTTTTAACTGGTAACTCCTACTATGTTAACTGGTAATTACCTAACTGGCAATGCCTACCTTGTATATCTCAGTACTTAATTGTCTTTCACCATAGATTGTAATATTTTATCCTTTTTTTTATATAGCAAACTATGTAAGATACCACATTTTACCATAGCATTTGTTGTCCAGTACCACCTAGTAACTTCTACTGAGATGATTTAAGATTTGGTTGGAGTGAAGGAGAGAGTCTTCATGGACAGGTAATACTTGGAAAAAGAATTTAACATTCTGAGATGAATTAGTGTCTCATACTCTCTGGCACTTGTCTTCAAATAAATAGACTTCAGCCCCAGCTGAAAGTTGCTAACTTCCTAGCATAAATAACTTTATCTCTGACTTCTACAACAATGAACTTCTACAGATCTATAACTAGCTTTACAGATAAGATACCGATAAGAAAATGTAAAAAATGCTTTTCCTTTTTCACACCCCACGGTGAACTGAATTTTATTTTAAAAAATCTGTTTAAAACTGATAATTAAATAGCTATTCAGTTCTATTGAAGTCTGGACTCTCAAATTATTTGCAGATAAAATTACATTTATTTTTTTAATCACTTTGTGGGTTTTACTTCAGAGATGGTGGTCTCACCAAAATGCTCCAGTTGACTTATCCACTGGTGCGTTCAAGAGATGTAGATGTAGCTCATGGCTCTGTGCAATTAAGTCAGCCCTTTTTGGCTCCATCCAGAGGTAGAAGTTTTCCTCTTGCTGTAGATTCTGTTCCACACAGTGGGGGATGTCTGATTCTTGGGGAGGTCTGGTTCTCTTTTGACTTCGTTGGTGATTATAACTTCTATTTATGGTAAAACACTGGGAGACTAGTTTTGATTACTGGATATGATTATTGGTCTTTGTTGGGTAACAATGGCAAAACAGACAAGTTTTTCTTAATATTGTCACTTATATTAGTCCCTTGTCTTAACAATTCAATCACCTCTCTTTTGCATATTCATATTTGTGGCACCAGGTTCTAAGATGTTATAAAACAGAACTTGTGTGATCATTGGCTTATATCAGTTGGGAGGTTGGAACATTGCCTACATCACTTTGGTCTTCAATGGAGAAGCTATTTTTTCTTTCTGATTTTTAATAGAATACCGTGTTCTTTTAACTTGTTTGTATACTATCAAAAATAATAATTTATATAAAACAAACCCAGTAGCTTTGCCTAATAGCATAGACAACAGATAGTTGGTCAAGTAAATTATAATAAATGTGTCATAGATACTTAGTACTTCCTTAACTTATCAGATAGATGAAGCTATGTGAGTTTTGAGGTTTACCCATGACTAAACTTGTAAAATTGAGTCTGACTGTCTGTATATATGTGTAGTTGTAGGAAAAAAATATTTTTTCTTCTTCCAAAAGCTTATTTTTGTATTCTTTTTATAATACAGCTTTGGAGGAGGGTCTCCAGTTGGCATTCTCCCCTTCTTGTTTTGGGAATTTTGGATACTAACTGCTCTTAAACATTATATCATTTTTGCACAGTAGTACAGTACAAACATTGCACTGCAGTGTAGAAATGAGAATTCTCTGATTTTTGAGATACTGATAGGAAGTTTCAACAATAGTATAAATTTGTGAAATAAATTGTGAAATGAAATTGTGAAACAAGTAAAATGTAGCTGAAAAATGAAAGATCATTGTTGACCTAAGATTTTAACCTAACTATATTTTTCCTCTCTTTTATACTTAAAAATATAGAAAGTCTATAAAATGCCAAATTGACATTAGTCAGTGTAATTATTTCTACACATATATGTCCATACTTCAACCCACTGGCCATTTGTACAAGAATTTAAAAAAAAAAAACAGCATCCACTGGGTATAACATTGTCCTGGGGTCTCCTGGTATTTGGCCTCTGGACCATTGCATGACCTCTATCTAGGACCCCACTCGGTGGTAGATGACTCAACATCCTAGAGAACTCAGTCATTTCCAACTTGCCTTGAGTGTCTGAGCCTTAATATGAACATAAGGATTGATATTCCTTTTTTTTAAACACTGGGGAAATTAATAAATTAGGTTATAAAGCCTTTCAGAGCTCCTGATCTGATTGACTTACACTCACTAAGAAACACTCAACATAAATCAAAGTTGAAAAAGCAGAAACAAAAGGTAGCTTCGATAATCCTAGAAATAGAAAAATGTCTGAATGATTTAAAAGTGCTAGGTCTTTAATTTTAAAAAAGTAGCTCAGGGAAATGATCAAGTTATTGATGAAGACTGGTTGCCAGTTGCATACAAAACACAGAAATTAAAAATTGATAAGTCTAGTAAAGAGGAGAAATTTGATAATAAAATTTAAGATTTGAATTTTTTTGTAATATTTCTAGTCAAAGTGAGTATTTTAACAGGTTAGTCTGATTACATAGTATTTATTTCTTTCTGATTTTTATCACTATGCAAATATATAAGTGTAATGTAGGTTAAGAGAGTTGGGTGATTATTCATAAAAATCCTAATTGACTTGAAATAATTTTTAAACATATACTATATTTTGTTATAATAATTTATAAAATTCATTTAATTTGAAAAATTATCAAAACATTATTTCCATAAATTCATATCATTTTAAATAAAAAAATTTGTAAAATTTATTGTTTAAAATATGTGAATAGAATACAAATTACTGCCTTGAAAACAAAATTATGTGAATAAGTTATGCTTCTTTATAAAGATCTCCTTAAATATAAATGGAAGATCCTTAATTTGCATAAAGCTTTTGAACAATACTCAATTTTATCAATATATAAAGTTAGTTTACTGTATAATTTCCAAATAGATTTCAATTCAAAATAATCGAAAATACAAAATATCCCAGCACTGAGGTTCCAAACTGCGTATGTTTTTATTGATTCTTGTTATCTTCATACACTGTTAAGGAACCATTACTTCTTTCTAGAGGATATGTAGGTTATGTGGCATTTAAAAATGTGTACATATTTTGTGTGTGTTATTTGCATGTATATATACTCACATATATACATACGTGAACACACATACTAAATTTTTGAAGAATTCTTAGCCATACACACACAAAATATTGTGAGATGTGAGGTAAGGGACATGTTTACTAACTTCATTGTAGTAATCCTTTCACAATGTATATATGTGTGTGTGTGTGTGTGTGTGTGTGTGTGTGTGTGTGACATCACCAGGTGTCCATTTTAAATATACACATTTTTTTTGTGTCAGTTATGCCTAAGTGTACCTGCAAAAAAAATACGTGTACATATGCTGTGATGTTCTTCCCATCATGAATTAGGGCTTTATTCCCTTCTTGTTGTGAAAAAGTTGGGCTCAGCCACTCATTTCTCAAGGATAGAATATTGCCAACATGGAATGTCACTTCTGCAATTAGGTGTGCAAAGACTTGTCTCAGGACCATTGATTTTGGGAGAAGCTGGCTGGCAGGTGTGGGCCGCCTTGTGGAGGGAGCACATCATGTGAGCTTGACTATGTTAATTACCTTGAGCCAGACCCAGTTAGTTAAACCACTTCCATATTTCTGACCTTCAGAAACTGTTGAAATGAGAAGATTTTTAAAGCTGCTAAGTTTGGGTTATTTACTTTATAGCAATAGATAACTAATAGTATAATGTTCTATCTTTTTTTTTTTTAACTTTAAGAAACAAATACTATGTGAAGTTTGCTCATGAGGCAGTGTCACCTCTGGGTATGTGGTTTCTGAATATAGTAAGTTTCTGTGGGACTCCTAACTCTGCAGACAATTAAATTAAAAATGGATTGCAAAATTTCTGGAATCTGGGAGGTAGAGTTTATAATAATTTATAGACAAAATCTTACAGAAATAGAAGAATGCACTAAAATATTTACCAATTAGTGGTATATTAAGATTCTTCATAAGTTCAGTCACATTTCTTCCTCTTCAGATTAGGATCTATTCATGTTCTTTATTGTCAGTTGTATATTTACAGCTAATTTCCTATGTCATGTCCAATGAAAATGATAACAGTACTATTGTAACTTACAAGCAATGTTTTTAAGGAAACTATTGAAATAATGTACATCTTGCCTCTGCAGTTCTGATACTGTTTATTTAAACCTGGTTACACCATTACTCATGATGCTATATCATCCATCATCATTGTACCCCCTGTGAAAACTGGCTTCCAATAACACTCTGTGATTTCCATTGTGCTTCATTAATAATGGCCACAAATGTAACTTGCTTAGAGTACAGAGTAAAATGGGAATGATGTTTTCTGGTCATGTTAAATTTATCATTCAAAGTTTTATAGTATAAATGTAGAACGGTCAGTTGTCCATTACTTCTCTTGATAATTAAGCTATTATCACAACCCTACCAGAATGTGGTCTCTTTTAATGTTGACTCCACCCCCTGCCCCAGCCATCTTCTGCACACTACCACCATGAGAGAGTTCAGCAAGAAGCACAATAAATGAAGACTAGTACTATCTATGCAAGGCATGCTGTGGCTCCTTGGGTTGATGTAAGACCATCCAGGGAAGGCACAGCATCACCATTTGAGTAAAACAAAATGGTATTTTGGGAAGAGTTCATGGTATTGCAAAACAACAAAAATCCCTATGTTTCTGCAGGAAATGGGCTCAGCCATTCCATGAGGATTCCCTAGTATGTGGTCTGGAATTGGAGGGGATGAAGTGACCAGAGTACCAGTGGACTGGGGTGACAGCAAGTATTGTCATTCTTACCACCCATGGGTGTTATAAACAGAAACATAGTCCATTGGCAACACTGATAAGTAAACTCATGCATGTGATTTAAGCCTAATGTTTGAGTGTAAGCTCTTATCTCCCAGAACTGAGGACTTGTACCATGCACATGAGAATCACCACAAACATCTTCATCATGGCAGCACTTTTCTGCTGGTCCAATCTTAGTTAATTCTTTGGAAACAGTGATGCATTGATTTGCAGTAAGGAAAATATTGCCAGAGTCAAATGATGGGACTGGAAGATAGTCTAATGGAGTCACATTCCTGGGATCTGGAATCCAGGCATGGGTGGAAAGTAGGGGAGTACTTTGAAGGTGCAAAACTGAACCTGGCTTCCATGTAGGATCTGGAGCTCTAATGCAACAGTAGGTCAGATCCTAGCTTGGTCTTGCTTGAACAGTACTGCTAATACCTGCAGAGCCTAGGCAAGATGGAAGCAGGTGACTCAAAATGGGATGAAGGAGTTTTCTCAGGCCTTAAAACCTAGGGCTGCTTTCCGAAGATTGTAGCCTACGAGGGCTGAACTATGTGTACTTAGTTTAGTGATAACAAAATAACAGATGTTTTTGTCTGTTTTGTAAGTGAAATGTTGAAAATTTAATATGATTAATTCCCTAAATTAATGTATGCTATTTTCCCTAAATGAAATTATAAACTCCCTAACTTTAATTTTTAAAGTATATTTTATTTCTAGCACACATATATAGTATATATTTAGTATATATAACATATATACTAAAACTAATGTCTTTTAAATATCATTTAGTCATTTGTGAATAAGTAAACATGAACTGCTTAAGCTGTAAGTCAAAGAAATACATAAATGATAAGAAAAAAAATTGCCCTTTTAGTGGACAGTTTTCTTACCAAGATCAAGTAGGGGGAACAGCTACATACAACTTGATAAAACAGACATACGTGTCTGTCTTAGGTTCTGTTTTTTTGGAAAAGCCAGACTAAAGCAAAAATACCAAGTATTTTGCAGAGTCACTTTTCATGGAAATACAGTTATTTACAAACGATCAGTATGAATTTATACTATTTCCCAAAAATATATAGCTATAAAACAAATTTGTAACCATGGCTGCAACAAATATATCACATTTAAATATCCTCAGAAATACCACTTAGCTAGGTAGAATAAGATTATTAAGGAAGGGTTACATAAACTCTCCTAGTTCGAGAATGCCTCACACCTATTCTGTGGCTTATGGAATCCAAGTCTGTGGTACAAAGTTGCAAGGTGGAGGGAAGAAGAATTACCCTTCAAATTAGGAATACAAAAATGTAAAAATGCATTTGGTAATTTGTACCGAAGTCTATCCTTCAGCAATTTTCTAGTATGGTAGCTTCTAGATCTTTTTATAAATATGAAACAACTATAGAAAATTTTTATAGGAATTTTTTTCAGTATCATTCATTATAGTAATCATCTAGATACAATCCAAATATTCATCAATTTAAAAACAAGAAAATAGATATTACAACTGTGTATATACTTCATGACTATATATATGCATACACTTGTACCTTTCACATATGGATACATCCTTATATGAAATGTATATGAAATAAAATATGTATGCATATATATATTTACAATTTATATATGTCCTGGTGTTATTGGACTTACTCAAAAAAGCAGAGTAAAAGTAAATAATTATTTGTAATTATATTTAGTTTCCATTAAGACAACTATGAAATGTTGCAATGCCTTCAAGAAAACAGAGGACACTTGAATGTATTTGGCATGTACTTTCTACTTCGTCTTTTTTACTGTTGTTATTTATTTTTTTAGCTATAACTATATATGAATTCCTGATTCTTATAAAAATCTGATAAAAGTAAACTCAATAAAAATGTTATACCAAAATTAGCACTTGGGACTGTGTCTAGATAAAGACAATCCCTGTTTCATTATTTTTGAATACAATATTGTTTTCCAAATGCAATGCATGAACTAGGAAAAATATAAAGACACAAAAAAGGAACATTTTCTGAGTGATACTATCATGTTAATCCATTTTGAATGTTGAGCTCTTTGTTTTCTAGATGTGATTAAAAAGATGGGCTAAAGCTAATTTATTTTCTGACTTTTTGTAGCTACCCTTGTCTTTGTTTTTTTTTTTACTGTAACATTGAGCTATTTAATAAAACAAAATCTTGGATCTTTCAGTTTTGATTCGGTCGTCTCAGTTTATAGTTTATCAGTAAATTGAAATTGGTTGGTAGACATGCATTTTATATTTGTTGCTGTCACAGAGCAGAGTCTCATACATGAGGATCCTTGTGTGCTTGTCTGTGTACACCCAAAAATGAAGACCTAATCATGACGTTAGATGCCTTAGAAATACAGATTTGTGGTAAAGAAGAATTGCTTTTACTTTTAAAAGATGTTTCTGTTTTCTCATTTTATAAGTGATAGTTCAGATTTTTATTTCTACACACATTGTATCTAGTACATGCTTGTCTAGGGGAACCTTTTAAGTTTATTCAATTTATATATTCCATCCAGGCATGTTTTGCTCAGTTACTTAAGGTGGCTGAGCTTGCAGAATTAAGATCATAGGTTAATTAGGAAGCAGTTTGTTATGAGGCAGCTGAAGACATCCTGGGTAGCAGTCAGTGAAAGCCCATTGGGTCTCAAGTGCAGGCAGTCAAACTGAACAATGAGGACAAGTGGTTATCATGTGGAAATGATCACAATTGCTCCACGTGTGGGTGGGGGATTACAGGTTGGCTTGGTAGTTATGAAAGAATCTAAATTTGAGGGTTATCTACAAGTAATATCACAGAAGCTTAACAATTATTAGTGCTTTGGGCCTCCTTTAAACTGAAAGTTTCTTTTATCAGCTTTTTGCTGCTACTATAAGCAATCAACAATACGCTGTTAACCAAAATAGAATTCCTTGATATTATTAGTACATTTATTATAAAAACTGTTCACATTAAAGGAATTTTTACTAAATAAGCATGAGGCAATGACAAGGCATTGCCTTGAAGTAGGGCAAGTAGAGTCAGGTTGAGAATGTAGAAATGAAAACCAGCATTTTAGTATTAATAAGAAGTTAGCATTAAGAATGATCACCTTTTTTGATCCCTGGGTTAAAAAAAAATGATAAAAATTGCTGTCAATGGTAGCAAAAGAAGTGGAACTGGAAGGGATTATTTGAAGCACAGTGAGCTAGAAGGAGAAAGGTAAATACAGAATCTAGAGTAGCCAAACAAACGATCAAACTGTAAGAGTGACCATTTGAAGTGGACCTTAGACCGGAAACACTCTGGAGGGGGAGAGGAAGGAGGGAGGGTGTAGAAATTTGGGGGATTAGACATAGTGGAGCATGGGGGGTAGACTGTGGGCACTTAAGTGGCGGCAAACTAGTGCAGAAATGCTATATTGTGAAAAATAAACAAGGTTGTTAAACTGCACTAAAGGATTTCATTGTAATTCTCACTGTTGTAATTGTTTTTTCATTTTTTTCTTAAAATAATATCTATCTATGATTTTATAAGGAAGTACACTATGCTAAAACTATTTTTAAAATCATATACCAAAAACAAATGTCTCATTTTAATAAGTCAATATGACTGTGAAATACTATGAATAACTGAAAAATATCAAATTGTATTTACATTGCAATAGATAAGTGTGAAACTTTCTGCAAGTACTGTTCTTAAAACATTGTCATTTGTAACTTATGACTGTGAAATACTATGAATAACTGAAAAATATCAAATTGTATTTACATTGCAATAGATAAGTGTGAAACTTTGTGCAAGTACTGTTCTTAAAACATTGTCATTTGTAACTTATGTTCAGGTCTTCATATTAGAGATGAAGAGGAGTACCTGTTCCCTTTGCAATATTGCTTCCAATAATTATTACATCATTGTGTTACTCAAAACCTATTTTCCTAAATAAATTTCAAAGTCTAGGAAAATAATTTGATGACAATGGTGCATAGAGATTTTGAATTATATTAGATCTATTTTGTGTTTGTAGTCATAAATTTTTTTAAAAAGCAGAATAAACCCCTTATCAAAATTTAACCTCATGCCTTTGTAGCAACCTCTGAAAGCTTATAATCATTATAATATAATGATAGTTCATGAATGCTTCAAAGATAAACTCAAACCACCCAAACACACTGAAAATGAACAAGTAAGCAAGTCAAAAGCTAATTGAAACTAGTGATGAGGAATTCAGACCTAGATTTTGTAAATGTATCTTTGTAGGTATGGTAGTGTAAATGGTGAAATAGGAATCTATTTTGATGGCACTATCTGCTGGAATTTTTGTGTAATTGTAATAGGAAGAAAATGGTATAGACACACAAAATCAACTGCCTTTATATTTCTGTCTCTGGACTCCCTATTTTCCCTGCAGGGTTACTTCCTCTAACTTTTATTGACAATTGTTACATTTTTCATTTCCCAGAGGGTGAATCCTTTTTGACATTTTGAAAATTGTGTGCATTCTTAAAGATTCACTGTACTCTGTGAAAAAGAATAGTGAATTTTAATCTCTTGGGATGTTTCCAAGTGTGTCTAAGAACCAGAGATAGTAGATTAATGTTGATTTATGTTATCAAAACAAAATAAAAAAAATCAGCGAAATTGTTGGTTTTCTAGACATGACTATTATGTTTCTTCTTTAGAATCTACGACTCTGCGATCATTACTTTGCCAAGTTCAACATATTAGATATTGCAGTTAAAGTCATGTTGAACTCTCAGTCATTATTAAGACAGTATTATTAAGCGGAAAAAATAAATAATTAAGAGGGGCAAAACAAAGCCTTACAATGGTATAGTCCTTTTTTTTTCCCCTAATGGGATCAGAGCTGGTTTAAATCAATACTGCATGCATAGTGATAAAATCAAGGATTCTGGATTCAACAAGTTGATTCCAACCTTGCTTCTACCACTTACTAACTGCTTGATAGTGGACAAATTATGTAACTTCACTGTGCCTTAGTTTTCTCATCTATAATTATATACAATAATTATACTTATTTCATGGGAATAATTGACAATAATAGACAAATTCATATTTTATTATCTATGGACACTTAGAAAATATAAAAATATAATATATAACTGATGGTAATTACACACTATAGATTGTTTGGTTTTATTATCATCATTATGATCATCATTACTACTGTCTAGCTTAATCAAATCATTTTACAAATGAGCTAGGAGTGTGACTTTTAAGAGGTCAAACATCCACATTAGCTATATAGATATTATTGAAGAAGAGGACCAGAGAGAGAAACTAACCTCACTAGAAGTTAGATTCACCATTTTCCTTTTCCTGAATTCAGCACTTTCTCTGTTGGTCTGTTGGTCTGTTGGTCTATTGGTCCTTGTATCTTTTTTTTTTTTTTTGCCTTTGCAAGAGCAAAACCCACACAGAAGTGCTGGTCTAGAATTCTGAACAAGTCATGATCTTTAGATTTTGCCAAACAGTCTAAATCCATTGGAAAATGTACTATATTACAATCTGAAAATAAAATGTCATAAACCAGTTTCCACCAAGAAAGATTGATGGCTCCAAATGTGTGTATCGGCATCACAGGTCCTGAGATCTAAGTGTGAGTCACAAAGATCACTTTGATTTCATCAAATTATAGATGCTCTGTTACTTTAGTATTATCATTTTGCAACACATTGTAGTTAAATAGTAACTTTTGTGCATTTAAATCTTAGCCCTGTCACTGCTTACCTGAGGGATATATCACAGGCAAATGACTTAACTTTGCTGAAAATTTCCTCCTATTCGTTATAAAATAGGGATAACCCGAGTACTAACCTTTTAGATGCGTTGTGAGAACTGTAAATGATTTAGTACAATGTCTATCATATATTTTCTTAGTGTTTAATACAGTTACTATCAGCTCATACAGAATTATTAGATTTTAAATATCATTATTATAATGGTTATAAAAATATAACATCAGAAAACATACCCTTTAAAAAAGGTAATCGTTGACTCATTGTGTAGTTCAGCTTTATAAATTTAAAGGAAACTTTGCAATTGCAACTATATCTGTCAGTACATTCTTAGAAAAATTTCTTAGGTAATTGGTTTCAAGGAATTTTGCTGAGTTTGCATATCTTCATCCTTCATAATACTTTTGAGATGAAAAAATCTCAGAGACAGGTTCTTTTATCATAGATTTATAATAATACATTAATAATATAAAATAGCATTAATTTCATGCTTGCCAAATTACATTGAGAATGCTCAGTTTTACATACTGCCAATTTCTCTCTCCTAGGAATCTTTTGATTCCTTATTAATGACTAATTAATGACTAAATATAGAACACGTCTTTTCCACACTCCCACCCTTGGAACTAGTCTTTGATTTCAAAAGAACCACACCTGGGTACTCAGAAATCTGGTAAATTTTGTCAATATTCCAAAGAAAGGGAATAATTTTTTTTCCCTCATGTATTGCCCTTCTCTTTATTCCTCGGTGTCTGGCTCTATCCTCTTCCTATCATATCACATGGAGAGTGATCTCCAGCCAGATATGAGATTCCTTTCTCTGTGGTTACTCCAAAAAAGTTGCTTGTGAGATTTCAGTTTTCTCCAAAATATGTAATCTTTTAAAATTTTTTTATAATTTATATTTACAACATCATTTGTTTTTGTACAATGTTTGCTTTCTTTCAGGTGTAGTCCTTACAAAATTCCCACTAACAGTTCACCTAGGCACCATAGTCCCTGTGTTCTTCCATTCCTGTTTTGATCCTTCTCTCTCCCCCTCCTCTGCAGAATGTGTCTGATTTATACTTGCCTGTTGTTATTTTTTTTAAGATTTATTTATTTATATATACAGAACTGGGGTACAGGTCAGAGGTGCGGGGTGGTGAGAGGATTCACCAGAGACAGAGTGGGGAACAGAACATGCCGACTGACAAAGTACACTGCTGAAGGGAGCAGTGGGTGGATCAGGAGAGGTCTGCCATGCCATGTGGGTGACCTCCAGGGCAGGGATTGAACTCAGGCTGAAGTGGCTTTAGCTTCTCAGTGCTATGCTCTACCCAGCTGTACCAGTAGGGAGGACCCTTCCTGTTACTTTTTTAATTTATTGTTATTACTTTTCTGTGATCCCTTATTTGGGATCCCTATATTCCTCCTATAATGTGAAAACATCTGATATTTTTCTTTACCCTTCTGATTTATTTCATTGAGCATAATCCCTTTCAGCTCCAACTATGTTGCTGTGAATGTTTTTTTTTTTTTTTTGATTGCTGGACACACAAGTATTCCATTGTGTATATATTCACCATATGTTCTTGACCCACTCATTTGTTCTGGCATTTGGGTTGTTTCCCTAGCTGATCTTTGTAAGATCTATGCCTTAATAAACATAGGATTACAGTATTTTTTGGAATTAATGATTTTGTGTCCTTTGATTAAATTCCTAGGAGTGAAACTTGCTGGGTACCTCCAATTTTTAGTGATTTGAGGAACCTCCACACAGCTTACCTTAGTGGTTAGACTAGGCTGCACTCTCCCTGTAGTGTAGGAAAGTTCCTTTTTCTCCACATACTCGTCAAATTAGTTGTTGACAGCTTTTAAAAATATGTACCATTTTCTTTTTTAAAAAATAACATAGTAGTTTATGTTTACAATGTGCCATTTTCAATGGTTTAAGTTTCTTTCTCATTGTGGTTTTTGGATTTCCCTGGTTATAAGGAATGCTTAACATTTTTTCATATACATGTTAGCCATTTGCATTTTCTCTCTGGAGAAAAGTTCTAGCTCTTTTACCCATTTTTCAACTGGATTGTTTACTTTGTTTTTGTTGAGTTCTGTGAGTTCTTCATAGATCTTTTTGATCAGTTTCTTATCAGTTGCATGGAGTGCAAAAATTTTCTTCCGATCAGTAGAGTGTTTCTTTGTTTTGGGTTATGTCTTTCTTGTTGTACAGAAACTTTTTGTTTGATATAACTTCAGCTGTTTATCTTTTCTTTCACTTCCTTTGATTTGGGGGTGAGTCTTTAAAGATGTCACAGAGATGTATGTTTTATAGTATTTTACCTATATTTTATTCTGTATATTATTGTGTCAGGTCTTATATTAAATTTTATCCACTTTGGGTTGATTTTTGTGCCTGGGGTGAGGTCATAGTCTAATTTGATTCTTTTGCATGTGGTGGTTCAATTTTCCAGTGCCATTTATTGAACAAATGTCCTTGTTCTAGTCCATATTTTTGCAAAATATTCAATCTTTTGGGGACCAAAGTGTTACCTAGAGATGTTTGAGATTTTACCATTGAAATTACCTTACACTCCTTTTGAGACTTCCTCAGAGTGTTTCTTATTTGAACACTTGTGATATGTTCTCTGTCTGCTAATTTTATTTTTTGGTGGATTGTGACAGGAAATTTCTTTTTCTCACCTTAATTGGCTTTAAACCCTTCCTAAAATGTGCTGGGTGTAATTCTGTGTTTTTTCTTTTTTTAATCAAGTTTTTTTTTTAGGTATATACTATCTCATTGGTGCCTTTGTGCCTGTTCACTTGGCCAGTGCACTGGTCTGGGAAGGGTAATAGATAGGAAGTATCCATGGCTGTAGGTGGCCAAAATATCACTGCTAATGAGTAGCAAGAGTTTTTACATTTTCTTCTGTTATGTGGTGCCTATCTACAGTTATCTCTGCCTCTATGCCAAACCCTTGGCCAAAATGTCTTGTAGAGTTTCATTCATTCTAGCTTCATCTTCAAAATTATGGTTAAACACTAAATATGACCCTAGATGAGGAGTAAATGTGAGCTAGAGTCACAAGCCAGGAGTTGTTTTTTTGTTTTTAAAATAAGGGGAATCACCTTGGAGTATTAGTTCTTTAAAGTCTGGACCCTTAATTTGTGGTTAATTTAGAGCATACAGTTGTTTTGGTTTTGGCCCTCGGTAAGGGGAGACAGGTGATTCAGACATCAGAGCTTACAAATGGTATTATCTTCTTTCACAACACAAAGGTAGTATGATCCGGTTCTCCCTACCTGTTTCAGATCCAGCTGTTCAATATTGGTGTTCTTTGATTCAAGACAATAAGCATCACTTTGCAACCTTATTCTTGTAGTTCTCCAATAGTATACCCTGTCTTGTACACCAACTCTGTGTTGTGATAGAATATTTTCTGATAAAATTGGTAACCACAGGTTATTAACCTGGGCTGTGGGCTTTCTGTTCTGCTAAGTCTCCTCACCAAACAGAATCAAACATCATAGTCGATGGCCCAAGAATCTGGTTCATAGTGTTAGTCATGGAGGTGAGAAGAGAGGAGATTGCTGCTAAAGACCATTTAGAACATAAGCCTCTCTGCTGTAGTTGTTTGAGCTGTGGAAGAGACCAAAATCACTGTGAACTGTCAGTGAATTCCTGGAAGACTCAGACTACAACTGATGCCTTAGGTTCTGCCCAGCTCTGATCTCTGCAAACCTACATGCCAAATATTCTCTGAGGCTCAGGCAGAACAGAGTACACGGGGGACAGCAGGCACGTGAGGTGCTCTCTCAGGGTCCAGTAGGTTGCTCAGCAGCTTTCAGCACTCATATTGGGAGGAGCAGATTTTTTTTCTGGCCCACAGGGGTTGGCCTTTGGCAAGGCAGCCATTTGCCAGGTGATTTGCAGCTTCGGTGGGCAAGGTCAGGCAGTTGTGTGGGGCTTATGATGGGGTGGCATGGGTGCCTGCCAGAGACTGCAGGCCATTGCTGTGTGAAAATCTTAGAAGGGAGCTCTACTTGCTGTGTCTCCGAGGAGCAAGACCCATAGCTGCTTCCCTGGAGGTCCCAACCACCAGCAGTGATGTGACTTGGTACAAACCTACTGACTGGAGTCCAAGTTGCAGCGTAATAATTTCCTGATGATGGACAGCACATGTTATCTGATATCAGTCAGCTTGGCTTCCTCATTCAGACTGAGGACTCCTTAGAGAAAGCATTTTTCAGTCTCAGTTCAAGGAGATACTGAACTTCCCCTCTGATTGTCACACTGAGGTTTTAGTTTCAGCAAATCCAGTTTGCTTAGATAGGCCTATATACAACTGATCTTTGCTCCTTAGCTAGGTCTATACCCTCTACACAGATCTTTGCTTCTGGGCCCCGCTGGATCTCAAGGAAGAAGGAAAGCTAGTTCCTGCTTCCCCTGGAAAATTCATTCCCGTCTCTGGTGCAGCTCCCAGCTCTCAACATAAGGGCAAGCCCTTCAGTCTCTAAGGTTGACTCTGTGCCCCTGACATCCCTCATATATTGGGTCTTAAAGCTCCCAGTGGTTCCTTCTGGGGTGCTGTCTCAGGCATTTCTTCCCTTTTTTATGGTATCTGTCTCTTTTCACTATGGAGACTCTGATCCTGAAATTTCCAGTTCATTTTTTTCAAAGGAAGTTCAACCTATGTGCTGGATTGCTCTGCCATGGGGGCGGGACTGGCAAGTTCAGTTTCCTCCCGCTCCCCTGTCACATTGTCCCTCCCTCCTTAAACCAGTTTCAACGTCTAATATGACAAATATTGATAGATAGAATCCCAAAAAGTCATTGGGGTCCTTAGTAATAATTAAGAATGTAAAGGTTTCTGATTTTCTGTTTGAGCAGTTTTGAGAGCTGTAGTTCTAGGGACTAAATGAGAGCTTATCTCCAAGACCAATGTCTACACAGAATAGGCATATAATAAATGTTGAAAATTATTACATTGGCTGTGATATGGCAGGACTTAGTAATTTTATTATTTTTATAATTAGCTAAGTAATATAATCACATAAAAATGGAAAACTAACATTATTTCTGTATGGAGGGTGATTGAACTGTAAATATGATGATGACATTTTGATCAAATTAAAAATGTAAAGTTCATATGTATGTTTTGTTATTTCCTGCATGTGCTAAGAACTAGAAAACTGTAAACTCCTTTTATGGCAGAGTTGCAGTTTTGTTTTTTTTTTAAGATTTATTTATTTATGCATACAGAACTGGGGTACAGGCCAGAGGTGCAGGGGCAGTGAGAGGATTCACCAGAGATAGAGTGGGGAGCAGAACAGGCTGACTGAGGAAGTACATTGCTGAGGGGAACAGCAGGTGGGCCAGGAGAGGTTTGCTGCGCCATGTGGGTCACCTCTGGGGCTGGTGGGGTATGAACTCATGTTGAAGTGGCTTTAGCTTCTTAGTGCTGTGCTTTAACCCGTTGCGCCAAAGGGAGAGCCCAGAGTTGCAGTTTTTAAATAACAGCAAAAGTCTGCTTAAATTATTTGAAAAATAGAAGTGTTCCAAAATGGCATAGCTTTATCCAGTTCCATTAACTTCATTATTATGATTATTTAGCTTTAATTCAGTTATTTGACTATTTTTCCTTTCAATCAACATGTGTGAATAGATGACCTATGGCATGTCAGGCACTGTGATAATTTATGGCCTGCATCAATGCAGAGGATATAATTTCTGTTCTTATCAACATTACTGTTAAAATAAGAGTAAAAGAAAGTATTGTGAAGGATAAACTCTAGGTTCTCTAACTTAATGATAAACTTAAAAATAGGAAACAGTTTAGGTTTTTTTTTTAAATGCATTTCTGGAAACCATGAATATCATGAAGAAACTAATAAGCAGTGGTGAAACTAGGATTAGATGAGGGGAGAGCAGGATGATAGCAAGCCAGCAAATGATGTGCTTTTGAAAAACATGAACACAGGAGATGAAACTGTGACTGCAAAGATCCTGTATGTTTGCAATAATTAGCCAGGTGTGGTCCTGCTGATAGTGTTTGGCAGAATTATCTATAGAACAGAAATGCAGTGTTCACAGAGGATTCTAATTTAAATAGAACAGCTACTCTGTGTAGGGAGAAGTGTAAATAGGGAAAAAGTGTAAATAACAGCTGGCAGTATTTATATGTCTCAAAAATCCAAAGAGAGTTTTGCTTTTGAATATAGGTTAAAGCAGATCTGATACGCCAGTACTTTTTTAAGGTTTGGAATCCTAGAATTCAGTATAAATGGGCTGGTGTGGTCTTATGTTTTATAGATTGTAGGTGCTTTTGGTCTATTGATATGATAAGACTACCGTAAACTACTGGGGAAAGTTATTATTGGAGGAGCATTTAATAAATTCAGGCTATTCCTTCCTCTGCATCCATTTTTAAAAAGTCTATTCCTATTTCTGGTCATGGAAAAAGTAGGTCTATCACCATGTCTATACTTTATTGTAGTTAGTGATATTATCACACTGACTTTTTCAATATAGATGACGGTACCACTTGAAAAGCATTTGAAAATTTCATGGCTATTTCCCTTCACTTACAATGAACAGTAGTCCTGAAAAACAAGTTCTAATCTATTAAAGAATATGACTCAACATATAGCACTGATTATTCATAATAAGCAACTTTAGTTTCTTTAACTTGTATTTTGCAGGCATATCTATAGTTTGTATTCTCACAAATAAACAAAATATGTGATCCTTATTAGTTGATATAAATTTTATTTTAATCTATACATTGACAGTGTTTAGTAAGCAAGGCCTGAATGACCTGAATGACATCTTTAATTTTGATGATTTTCTAATTTAAGAAAGAATTAACATTATATGTTTTTTTCTTGTGGAATGTGAAAACAGACCCTTTCACAGATTATAAATGCTTGTTATTAAAAAAAAAAAACTCAACATCATCATACTAGAGTCACAATTCTTAGCAGATGGAAAGAGTTCAAGGGACTTGTGTGCAACAAATTAAGTCAGAATGATAACTTTCTAATAAAGAAAGTTAGTTTTCTAGTGTTAAGAGGACATGGGGAGAGAGAAATGGTGAAAGAGGTATAAGGGATGTTAGGACAAAACTTTTATTTTTTTTTTTCCAATAAGAAATAACCATTTTGGTTTGGGTTACCTAGTCAAGACTTAATTAAACAGTATGTTTGACTACTGAAAGAGACTCAGGAGTAAAAGAAAAAAAATTAATGAAGAGATAAAAGAGTGAAATGGAGGAAAAGCAAGTAAAGTAATAAGAAAATAGTGGAAAGTTTGGACCAAGCTGGGGAGATGGGGAAAGAAAACCTTAAAGTCACATGAATAACTACTACATTTTTTTTTTTAAGCTATCTCTCCTCTTTATCATCTTTGGAATAAACAGAGATTATATATTTAGAATCATAGACCTTTACATTCTAACCTCAAATAATAGAAGCAGAACCAGGGACATTTTAAAAGACCGTGACCTCTGGTAGTAACTATGTCTCTTTCCATGTCTGCTCCTCTTGCACTGTCTTATAAAGGAGTTTGCTTGTTTTCTATCAGAATTTCTTCATTTAACAATAATTTCCAATAAAAACATTTTTCCTCCTTATAAGCAAATAAAAATATTCTAACATATATTTCATAATATAACCCGATTTAGTTGAAATTTTCCAACATGCTAACTTGATTTATTTTCTTGCTGTTAAAGAACCATCAAATTGAATCTCATGCCTCGTTACTCAGCAGCGCTGCACTGAAGCATACAATGTAACCTTTGCTAATCAGCTTTAATTGCAATTTAAATGGGAATGTTGCAGATGATATTTTTGCTTTTGTTTATTTTTTAAAAGTCAGACACTGTTTTACAGGTGACAAAAAATGCCAGTAGTGTAATGATTGACGTTTTTCTTAGATAACTGAGCCTCATTTTTCCTTTCTTTACTTCTTATATGTTCTGTAACAACCAAAATATTAGGGTTCTCATGTTAAGATGTGGTCTCTCCTAATATAACATCCAACATGTCAGCTGTGTATTAATTAGTTTCTGATCTTTAAGTAACATCCCCAAGTACTTTTTCCTAGTATACAAAATAAATTTTTGCCTTAAACTAAGAAGGTTAATGCAAAATTATAAACCCATTCATAATGCAAAATGGACTTTTAAATATTAACAAGTTTGTGAATCTTTTGGTAAGGTTTTTTTTTGTTATTTAATGATTTAATAAGCTCTAATCATTCAATTTGGAAAGTGTTAATAAGCTTATAGCAATATATTAACCTCTATGTGATTGCTGATTGTCAACTTTTTCTCATAACTCTAATTTTGTTGATTGCTTGCAGAACAATAGTTGAAAATAATCATATACTCCTATTTGCTGTAGCCTCATGAAATAATAGTTTAGCTTTATTTGGAAGAGAAAAAGTAATGTGTTTTTTGATAATCATATGATAATCCAACCATACTATTGCTATATCTGTGTTATCCTTTACATACTTTCTACTTTACATGATACTTTAGTCTTACCCCAAAGGATTCTTAAACATAGAGCAACTGTTATCTGCATTTGTATACACAGCAAACAGAGTAGCCCTTGTTCCTCTGAAGTTCAATAAAAGCAAAGAGCATTCTAATTACCTATTGTCCATCAGAGGCCACCCAGTTGTCTCCCAAACCCAACATTTTCAGCAGTTGTGGAAGTACATACCCCATTCTTTCCTTTTGTGACTTGGGTAGAAGCAAGCGTTATCATTGATTTAGAGGCTCTCAGCAAAGATTATCATTGAAGAGAGTAGGAGAAAGGAGAGGATAGGATGGTCTACAGAGAGGAGAAGAGAAAAGAATAAAGGAGAGGGAAAAAAGGCTGGCTTGGAGGAAATGGTTCTTGTTCTTTTCATAGGCCATGATCTTTTCCATAGGAATGCTTTGGGCTGCAGTGGCCATCTTCCAGTTCTGAGAAAATTAAGGCAAAAGGCTGAAGATTACAGGGAAAAAGAAGGAACATGCATCCTTGATGATATTGTCAGTTTCAGCAGCCTTAGACCTAATTTACCTTAGTACTTACTGTTTGTGAACTATCAAGTCATTTTACTGTTTATAAATCTAATATAGTGTAAACCCAACTCTTCATCTTAACATTAAAGCCCTTAATTTCTAACCATTTTTATTCATTCATGATTGAAACTTTTTTTCATTTAAATGTCTTTCCTTAAACTTCGTCTTTATAAACTTAAATTCATTTTTATTTCCTTCTCTCTCTCTTACAAGGGGAAAAGATGAGCAGCACTAAAAAATAAAAGGATGATAAATTCAAAGGAAGGATTCAGGTGATTGTAGCTCTCTTCTTCAATTATATTAAATAGTGTTGATTTGGTGAAGAATATTATAGAAATTAAGAAATAGAAGCAATGTATTTTTATTATTTTTCATATCACTGGCCAATATGTTAAGTGCATATCATACTAAGTACACATTATCTTCCTGAAAAGGGTACTATTTCCAAGAATTTTGTTAAATAAAAAATATATTAAAAAAAGTATTTGACCATTTTTACAGCCCACAAACTTAGTAAAGCAAAAAATATCGCTCTTTAAATTTTTCTGAAAACTGAGTTTAATCTCTGTCTTGGGTTCCATTCAGCTTAATGGCTGAAAACTTTCCAATCTCTTCTCAGAAAACTCACTTCTAAGGAAATTCATTGAACAGAATGTGTATTTTAGAGTTAAGCTTTGTCATGTTCAGGCTTTTCCCTCTTCACTCTTTGTGTTTATGAGGTTTTCACAGCCTTGTGATATTTTATGAAAGGATATAGCCATGCTTGTTCTCCATTGGCCTCTTATAATAAGTAGAATTAGCCCTGGTAGCTCTTCACTGTGACTCTTGGCATTACATTCATTTTCCTCTTGCACTGTGTGGTGATGCCCTGCTTCATTCGCGTCACCTGATTCTCTAGCCCATTTGAGACACTGGCTTGCTATCGGTACCTCCTACACTCTTAATGGTCCATGGGTTAGTTTGCTGCCTTCTTTCAAGCAGGACATTTAAGGATATCAAGAAGGTCTTTATTCCTAACATTTTTACAATGGTCTTATTCCAGACCAGAATAGTCACTGGATAGGTAAGGCTCTCTCCAAGTCCCTTTTGACATCCAATGCTTTTAGATAGGAAAAAAAAAAAAAATCTGTACACTACATACTTAAAAATTTCACAGAGAAGTTGACTTAAATACTTAAATGAGCATGTCTGTGAAAATACAAGTCAGTGAAAATTCGTTATTTATTAACTTTGCCACTACTAGACACTGCCTTGAAATGAAATGTAAATACCTCAAGAGCTGGAACTAAGCGAGCCCTCCTTGGTGGAGCAATGGGTTAGGACATAGCACTGCAAGCGAGCCACAGCTGCTTCAGACCTCTCCTGTTTTGCCCACTGCTCCCCTCTGCAGTGCACCTTGTCTTTCTGCCTGTTTGGCTCCCTACTCTGTCTCTGGTGGTTTCTCACCCCGCCTGCACCTCTAGCCAGCACCCCAGTTCTGTATACATAAATAAATAAATCTTGAAAAAAAAAAAGAATTGGAACTAACAACACTTTTTTAAGTAAGGAAATATCTTTCCTCTCTTGCTTCTACTAAATCCAGTCTTCCCTAGCTCCTCTCAAATCTTCCACTAAACTACGCAATTCTTAAGATTCCTTCCATATCAAACACCTTCACAAGGAACTCCTGCTAACAAAGAAAGCAGACTGTTGACTCTATCTGGATTAATCCTAATTGGACACCTTGGAAATATTCAAATTTGCAATTTTGTGTAAGAATTTTATTCTAACTTTTTCTTAAAGTAGAAAATTTAAAATCTTATTAGTGGTCCGAGCTTAACCTGAGTGATGAAACATTTTGGCCTAATATTAATATTGTTATGACATATTAGGGTAGGGATATCACATGTATTACTTCTTGTATAGTCCTACCATTTTTTAAATCTCATATTTTTTTTAAGTCAGGAAAAAATGTAAAATATGTGACTGTTAATGCAAGTTAATAAGTAGAAAGCACCAGAATCTGAGTGCACTTTTTTCAGAAAAATAGATTTCCTATATTGTGGTAAACTTTGTAAGTACTGTACATTTCTCGAACAATATTTGTTCAAACATTGTACTGTTTAAATATTGTTACTTTTAATTAGCATTAAATTACCAAGAAAGAGATAATGGAGCTGGAATTAGATATCATCACTGTCAGCTATTTCTGCCCCCCCAAGGGGAAATTTTTTAAACAACAAAACATATCATTC
The DNA here is from genome assembly GCF_000260355.1 of Condylura cristata. NCBI lineage: Eukaryota > Metazoa > Chordata > Mammalia > Eulipotyphla > Talpidae > Condylura > Condylura cristata. The sequence goes on along the minus strand of NW_004567103.1, from coordinate 36,533,264 downwards.
CTCTTTGAAGCAGATTTTTGATTGAGGCAAAACCTGAATCTACCTGGTAATCTGCAGCTGATACTAGTGGGATAATGTTTGAACTTTGCCTAATAGTATTTTGAGCATAACAGCTGCCTTTCTTTTTAGCTTCTCTGTATCCTGGGATTTCTATTTCTTATCACAAAAGAAACAAAATTGAGCCTTAGAAGCCACAGCTATTCTTGATTGTGGCAAGCATCTCATATGCTGAATTTCTGAGTATATTTTATTGTCAGAGTTCAAGTTATCTAGTACTGCATCATCTGATGTCAGTTTTCCTGTGCTATAGACCTGCATATTTTACTCATTGGAACAACAGAGGAAACACACACATCTGTCCCACATTTCCCAGATTTCTGGAAATCTGTATATCTCCTGACCACCCCCTAAATGTTTTCTTTGCTAGATTGCTACTTCTTTGTTCTTTAATCCTCAACTGAAATCTTTGCAGCTTCCTCATCTTTTTAAATATTCACTGTGTTGTTGATATCCTAGGAAATACTGTAAATGTAGATTAATAAGTAGTCATCAAGTTATATCTGTTTTAAATGCAAATATATAGTCTTTTTTTTTTTAAGATTATATATTTATACATATAGAACGGGGGTGCTGGCTAGAGGTTCAGGGGCAGTGACATGCTTCACCAGAGACAAGTAGGGAGCAGAACAGACAAATAAATGAAGTACACTGCTGAGGGGAGCAGCAGGTGGGTCAGGAAAGGTCTGCCGTGCCATATGGGTCACCTCCTGGGTGGGGATCAAACTTGTGAAGTGGCTGCAGCTGGCTTGCAGTGCTGCACCCTAACCCATTTGAGCCACCAGGGAGGGAGGCAAATATATAGTCTTTTAAACTATTAAAGAGTTTTTATCTTTTTTGTTAGAAAGCCTCTTATTTTTTCTGATACATCTAAATATTTTCAAACATGTATGAGTAGTCAATACCAGATTGGTACCAAGAAACAAGTCATTGCCTCATCACTGCATAACAATGAACATTAATTGTTTATGAATTTGCAGTCAGTTGGGGTGGGTAAAATGCTTCATTTCATAAAGGATGAACTTTATTAAAACTCTAGAGTTTGCATGGGCATTGGCTGACCTAACTTGTCTATGGCTGCAGTAATTAGAATGGTCAGCTTTAACTAGACAGTTTACTTTCCTTAGCAAAAAGCCAACCACTTGTTTTGGCTTTTCACAAAAGTGTGGCAGACACAAAAGAATGGCGGAGATGAATAGACTTATGTAAGTGTCTTCAAGCATATAGTTAGTAACATTCCACTAAAAGAATCCATCTAAAAATTGGGGGCCAATTTTCAACTCTGTATATAAATGATGAAATCAGCAAGCTTTAAAAGAGAGCCTGTGAATTTATCTCCACTTCAAAAGTACTGGAGAGACTAAAAGGAGAGTAAAACATGCATCTGCAAACAAAAGCTTATATTTATTGTTATAGTGATGCTAAATTTCTTAAAGATTTTTGTTTACTACTTGCATAAGGCATCAACTTTCTGCATGTCTGTTAATAATTGACCCAGGTTGATTTCAGTTTGATTAGTTTTTCAGTGAGATCTTATGAGAAAAAAGGAAGTCCTAAAGCTTATCACTTGACTTAAACCCAGAAGTGAAGCAAAATGTCAGCCTAAAAAGTTTTACCATGAAAGTGAAATTCAGTATAAGAATCTTTATAAGATAAATCTAGAAGCGTGATTTCCCAACCTTTCTCTTTATTACGGGTATGGGAAGTAGTCAGCCACCATCCTCCAAAAGTAATGGACAAGCTGCCTTTCCTAAATGGAAACACAGATTACACCTGAGAAATCTGAGTGTCTGTTTTGATCAGTAGACACCAAAATTTGAGGTAGACATCAATCTTATATCACCAGTTTAAAATGGAACGTAAACATTTTCTCATCATTTGTACTCACATTGTGTGAACAATTCATAATGTACAAGTATTTCATATCAAAGAAAAAAGTCAAATTAATGCCAACTTTAGTGGTCTATTTAGAAGTTTGTGTTTTCATGATGTAAAATTGCATTTTCATGGCATTATTAATTTGAAAAATTAATGGCTATGAAGTTGTGATCATTGTGATTTTAATTTTATTTTCTCTGAATACTAATAAAGAGCCATCTATATATTTTGGTGTAATTACTTTACCAAAGACATGCATTATATTTTTCCATAGGTTGCTATTGCTTTTTCATTTTTTGTAATTATACCATTTAATTTATTGAAGCTCAGATTTTTTATTTGTTAATTTCATTCTTTTTGAGTTCTCATTTCTAAATAAGTACAAAGAATATCAGAACAGTTATTTTTTTTCCACATGAAACAACCAAAAAAAGAACAAAATAAAGCAAAAAGCAGTTGGAAAGACATTGGCTATCAGACAGTAAAGAAGCGTGATCCTGAAGAGGTGGAAGACAAATGAAGAGAGCCCGAAGATTCCCCCAGTTATAGCCTCAATTGTTTGAATGGCCTTCCATGGCAGGTGTGTATGGGGGAGGAGAGGGGAAGGAGGCCATAGGTGAGGCCAGTGCACTCTCTGAGTTGATGACATGGAACTGGAAATTGGAGAAGAATAAAGTGACTGGAATTCATAGAACAGAGTATCAGTCAGGAGAGAGTTATACTGAGAGAATTCTGGAAATCTGAAGATACTTCCCTTTGGAGTCTCATTTCAGTACAAATTAGTTCTTTTGTGTGAGACAACTACCTGATCTTGGAGAAAGACCCATACAAAATGATTTCTGTGACAGGGCTCAGTTCTCTCACAGGAATGAGAATATTGCCTCTTCTGATCAATCAGACTGAAAAACTTCAAGTTTCTTGAGGATTTTGATAAAGTATAGAAATAGCTTGCTTTAGCAGTGGGGATAAAATGTCCAAGTGTGTGATGAAAAATATACTGAATGGGATTCAAGTATGATTAGATATTGAAGAAGAAAATAGAAAAAATCTACAATAAAACATGGGAAAAGTAAAGCACTAGTAAATCATACACCTCAAGTAGCTTAATATATGTTTAAGTGGAGGAATGAAAGGAAAGAGAGGGGCAGGAAATAAGTTTGTAGACAAAATGACTGAAATTTCTAAATATGATAAAGCATATACAAAATTATACCGGAGAATACCTTAATTAGGTTTCTTGATGCCAATTATAAAAAGGCTGTCTGAGAAGCAGAGAAAAATAATTATTTTGGATTTGGACAAATTCAGGCAAAAATTCCAAGTAGGGTCAACATTTTAAAGGTGATGAAGTTCTAAATGTCATTTATAAAAGAAGGTGAAATACTCTTTTGGGCATAGAAAAACTGATAGTATTTTTGACCAGTTTACCTGCATTAAAATAAATATTTAATGGAGCTCAAGAATCAAAAAAACAATACCACAGGAAAGGCTAGTTGTATATCAAAAATGAAGATCACCAGAATTAATTGTAAGGATGGAAATATACAATTTAAAAATTTTATTAAAATATACTTTGCAGCTTAAACAGAATGATGATAATTGATTTTGTATTTATAACATGTAAATGTAAAAATATGACAATAAGACACATAGTGGAAATGGAGAAATATTATAAAGTATTAATGTTCTTGTACATGTACAATATAATATCGCTTGAAGATATTGTTATATATTAAGTATGTATAAATTTGACTCAAAAGCAATCAATACAATCACGCACAATTTTTGGTAAATAAGCTTAAGATAAAGATACAAGTTAAAGCAAAAAGACAATTACTTTATTATTTAAAGAAAAGAAAAGAAAAATTAATGGAGCAGAAAGAAAATAGAAAATAGATATGTCAGTCATATGAAAAATTAAATATAAAGGACGTAAATATTAAAGGCTGAACTTGTTAGATTGAATAATACACAAGTATTATGCAAATATATGTTACCTGCATTGAAATAAACAAGATAAACACATACAAATAGGTTAATAATAAAAGTCTAAAAGACAATAGCATGTTAAAAAAATTAGTTATTCTGCAAATACATATTCATGTGTTTCTAAGGATATATATATATATATTCTTACAAGAGTTAAAAAGTCTGGATAAGTTGATTGGCAAATGTGAAAAAAAATGCAGCACGGTAGGTTAGAAGAAATTGGTATTAAATGTAGATAACAGAAGGAATAATCTGTTCTTAAAGACATTGATACAGGACTACATTATACTTACTATTATCTAAAATTTAGCAATGTAAAACAGTCTATTTGAAATTTAAATAACTGTCATTGACAGAAACTGAGCTTTCAATTCTGCCTTCTTTAGATCCTTCAAAGGAAAGAAAGGTTAAAATGTCCATGTTTTACTCCCTTTGCTCATTAATTTTTAAAGTCCTATCTTTGAAACACCTGCCTTACAATGATGTTTCACCTGATTGGTTATGGCAGATACATTACTGTCATGTCACTAAACATGATGCTTCAAAGAGTTGATTAATTTTGAATACTTGGTTAGAGATGAGAAAACATTGATAGGTTGATTTTAGAATGAAGAATCTATGTGGAATTAATAATGCAATATACAAGTGCAGCAAAAATTGCCAATGCACAGCATTTATGTTAATCATAGAATAGCTAGGTGATTTGACCAAAAGGCATATTGATAAAGTAGCTAAATTCTTTCAGGCATCTGGGGCATAATAATTACTGTTTCATTTATCTTCACCAAGCTGAAAAAAAATTTACCTATAAGCCAATTCTTGGATCCATAGGAAACATTACTTTATATATATGATAGGTTCTAATTTTAGTTCTAATAATAATTTTTCAGGCAATAAAACAAACAACTGCAATCATATTTTATCGTTTTCAATGTTCTTGCAAGTATATAGTTTGCCTCATGATCTTTTTCCATTTATGTCTTAAAATATGGAGCTTCCATTTGGATGGCTGTTTAAGTATATATCATGAGATCTGGAAACATTTATTTACAGTAATAAGGAAGTTGCTTTGGACTACAATACTTAAAACACCATCTCGTTTGAGAAAATAAATGTGCAAAATAAAAGGGAAACAGAGCTAATAGAAATAAACAACAGCATTATAAGAAATGCAGGAAAATAAGTCATGTGTGTATTAGCTCCTTTCCCTTCTCCAAAGACTTCTTTTTCATTCACCTACATCTTTTGGTGCATTCTTCATTCTTTGAGTTACATAGATTAGACTTCAGAATTCACATCTTTAGTCAATATACTGGATTCAAATATCTTGTGACAATAACTGAAACTTCACCAATCATTACTAAGTCTACCTCCTCTAAATTTCAAGCACAAACTTTAGTTCCTTCATGGGACATTTATCTTGATTGTATAGAATATTTACATTTTTTTGTTGTAATTTTAATAAAGGTGTTAGATGTGTATTGAGAATAAAATACTAATGTAGTCTGCAAAGTCTTAAACCACTAGTACTAGCTATGAACAAGGTGAAGTTCATGTAATAGTGTATAGTTCTAAAACATTAATCACATGTTCTTAAAAGGAATTATCTTATTGATATAAATAACTACCCTGGACATTTAGCTTGATTTACCAAGCTAAGACATGTTTACCACGAGTCTACACTATCGTTATTTGTCATCAGTGTTCTCTTTATTAAAGATCTAGAGTTAAGCGCGCTGTATTCTCTGAGAATGCATTCCAAGGGCAACCACAGGACTTTTTAGTAAGGGTAGATGTTAGAAATGATTTACTATAAGACCTAGGCTACGATAAGGTGATTTGGGGGACAGTCTGATGAATCAGGCTCCCTCTCTGAATTGCAGCTTACAGAAATCAAAGTTTTCTGATGGGATATCTCAAAAAATCTTATCCACACACTGGGCACACTAGAGTGAAGCTAAAGCTGTAATTGTGAACTAATTGGTAGTCGCTTGTATTTGCCTGGAGTAGGAATCATTGACATTTTGTGTTTTAGGACAATGTTTGTGTTTTGCTTGTGTTCAAACGTGATAATGGAATGGTCTTATTTTTGCATTGGTCCATCAGATCACCTTGTCTGATGATGATGTTCTGTGAAAAAATTTTATATTTAACAGGAATATAAACATAGATTGATATTAGCTCAGAATCTGATTTGAATGTCAGGGGCTGTTTTTCTTTCATGTAAACATGGAATCTATTTCTTAGTAGTTTGTCTTAGCTAAGATATTTTTTCCTCTCTACTAATGACATCAACATAATTTATAGCTATCTCTTCTTTTCATGCCATAAAAATGAGATTTATGATGGAGCAGACAAATAGGCAAATAAAAAATGAATAAATAAATGAATAAACATTGAAGCAGATACCAAAGGTCAGACTAATGATAAATTGGGAGGTTGAAGGGATTACACATAGTCAACTAAACTTTGGGTTCTAATGTATCACTATTGTGCACATATTTTACCAAAAAGTGAATAATGACAGGAGTAAATGTTATTTGTTTAGAAGTTACTATATCCTGTGCACTTTGTTATATTATCTATTTGTTCCCCCAAAACAACTTTTTAAAGAATTATTTTAACCTTGAACTAAAATTTGAATAATTTTATCAATATCCTGAGTTAATACAGATAGTAAGAGTAGATGTGGGATTCTAACCTAGGGACTTCCTTTCTAAAATCTATATTTCTTCATCTTGAACAGTTTTATTTGTCATTGATTACCCACTACAAATGCTAAGCAGACTGCTATTAGTCACCCCATTGTATTTTCAATAGCTTCTTTTCAATATGTAGTATCACTTTACTGAAATAGCACTTGATTCTCAAATCCCTTATCTCTGCTGAGTCTATGGCATCTGAATTGCTCTTCTCCTGCCTCTTTCTACCATGTCTTAAATTGTTAACATTAGTCTTTCAAGTTTATTACAACTCTTCTCCTTTTTATTCACTCTATGTATGTAATTTCACTACCCACAATTTCAATTAATACTTATTGCAACTTGGTATCATCAAATCTGATTTTCATCTGAGTTTCAGTTCTCTCTCTCCCTCTCACACACAAACCCAGCATGGCATTACATTAATTTTTCTCTCTTCCAATTCTCTTATGTGAGTCTATGTATTTGCCTAAACATATACTTACATGCAAGAACAATCTATAATCCTATTTGTCATTTGCAATTGGTTTCAAATTTGTCATTTCTATCTCTCACATACAACACTTCATTTTTGGGTACTTACAAGAGCCTTCTAATGGGTCCTCATCTCTTCAGTTAAATTGTCTCTTTCATTATATTGAAAGCACAAATTTGAAAATTCAATTGTGTTTCCACTAAAGTCTAACCATTGGTCAAAGATTATGAGCCATTTGATCCTAACCTGGCATTCTAAATTCATTTTCATGTTTTCTAATTATACTGTCAATGTTCATGATTGAAAAAACCAAATACTTTCACTTTTTTTTTATCATTTGAATTGTTATTGTATTAACTTGGCCCTTTGGAAAATTTTGTCTTCAAAACTAATATTTATTGGATGTTTCTTATTTTTTGTCATTATTCTAAGCTTGTTACATGGGTTTTATCATTTAATCTTCAAAATACATTTATGTGTGTTTGTGTGGAAAGCATGTCTATATTCCAAATTTGCATAAGATAAAGCTTTATGTTCTTAAATATCCTGCTCATAAAATCATGAAGCTGGTATTCGAAGTGGTGTTTTTTCACTAAAAGCTGTGTTACTCCAGGTGCTAGCTTATCTTCCTTCTCTGTGGATCCTTTCCTATTCCCCATCTGTCCTTATAGTAGTAATAATTACAGAACATACATAAAAGTTTATATACAATTTGAATGTTTAGACTGTAGTCAAAACTTACATGTAATTATTATGTCTAGTAATTAAATTTTAGCCTCTTGATGACAGCTGTTATAATTCATTCATACACATATCCAATATTATCTCATGGTAGATAGTAAGTCTTGTTGAATGAATACTAACTAAAAAGAAGATCTATAGTGAAAGAAAATATAATTTGTTTGCCAATATACAACAGTTATCATGTATTTCTAGTTTGAAAACAGAATGATGAAATATTAGGGAAATGATTATTTTTTTTCCTATAAAAATTCTTATAAAAATTGCATGTGTTCTCATTCCTTTCACATTTCATTTTTTAAGCATAATAATCAGGAAAGGGGAGAAAATGGTATAGAGAGAAGATATGGATTTACCTTGTCCTTATACTATTAATTAGATCACAGCAAAACAAAGCCAGGAATTTATGCGAGTTAGAGAGAGAACTGATGTGTACTCTGTGAGTAAACATTCAAAGAAGCAACCACAGCCTGGCTCCCAGCTGGCCACCAGCCACTAGACACAAACCACTAGCATTAGGATCCACACACCAGCTCCCAGTCATAAGAATATGGCTACTGGCCACCAGCTGGGGACGCTGGCTGCCAGTCATCAGCCATGGAAGGTGGCCACCAGCAACAGGAGCCAAACACAGGCCTGTTTCCTCACTGGCTGTTCTGTGTACAGAGATGGGATTGATTATCTTTGGGACAGGAGAGACCAATGCAGACTTCAACAGAGTCACAGTGAGGTGATTCATGCTGGATTGAACAGGCACTGGGTGGACTTGGATTCCTGGGGTTATGGTCAGGCATGGAGGACAGCAAAGACAGGGCTGATGGCTCAGCCAGGCAACTAGTAGGGATGTATATCCCTGAGAGGGAGGTGTGTGGAAAGCCAGGCCCACATCAAGAAACAAGAACTCAAATAATCTAACCTATAGTTTACAGAACTAGGAGATCAAATGAAACTGAAGGTCAGTAGAAGGAAGAAAACATTTTAGCAAAAGTAAATGAAATAGTAGTAAAAAATATTAGTGAAACCAAAATAAGGTTCTTTGAAAAAAATGAACTAAGTAGATTTTTAACTAAACTCATGGTGGTTTGGTGATAGATTTAATGAAGTATAAACCTAATCTCCTGGGTTGTATTCCATGTTGTGAATCAGTGTTACCTCAACAATAAAAGTAAAGATAAAATTCAAAAGATAAAATATAAAAAGTTTTTGGGAAAACAAAAGTGAAAGATTACAAATTACAATCTACTATAAATAAGAAAAAAAAGCTTTAAGAAAAAAATTCATTAAGCGATAAAGGGAATAATCTTAGGAATGTCTAGGGTCCATTAATATTACTCTCATTTGTTATTATTAAACATTAATTTAAAACACTTTTAAACTTTTTATTACTTGCATTTTCCTGACAGAGCTCGAAAATCTATGCATAAAAATAGAAGAATTTGGAGTTGCAGTGTCAAAAGTTGCTTTCAAACATCTGTCAGTAGACAGACAGCTAACTCTGTTCTCATAGTATTTATCTTCTGACCACTGTGCATTATTATGCAGGGAGAGGATTATCTATGACATAGAAATATCACTGTTTACAGTACCTCTTCTCAAAGCCTGAAATATTTTCAGACCCTAATCACCTGGAAAGTGGAAAACTGATTTTTCTCTAAGTTGACAGGGAAGTAAATTTATAATAGGTTCATGAATCTATACAGAAGTTGTCATATAACATACAAAGTTTATCTCTTTCTTGCTCATCTCAAAAACTTCATTTTTGCTAAATGGTATTAGTCAAAGAGAAAAGAAAGTCAAGGGGCCGGGACTTCAACAAACCAGTCTTGTATGACTATAAAGATTCTGAAGTGGTTTCTAAAATCTGGCTTCCACCAAATCACTTAGGGAGATTTCAGCATTCATATTCCTGAGCTTCAATTAGGACCTGAGGAATTGGAACAGAATGATCAAAGAGGACATTCACATTAATATTCTTCATCTCTTTGTTTCAAGTTCTTCTGCCCTTCAACTGATGTTCCCAATTGCAGTTCATTTATGACAGAAAATGTGAGAAATCAGAATCCTAATTACACTGACAGTCAACTATCAATGTACTCTTTAGAATGGAGAGTGTATCTCCATATATCGGGGAAAAACAAATACTAAAGTTACCTAATGTTTTTAAATTCTTAACTACAAAGAAGACATTTTTCCTCATTCTTTACCCCTGAGTTGAATTGTCTGTTTTGCTTAACTGTGTCATCATCTATCTGACCTGGTTTATGAGACAGGCTAAAGAGAATTAGACTGAGTAGTCTGCCTTTACTCAATGGTAAAGATAAGGAGAAAATTGATCAACATTGTCCTTAGGACAATTTTAGGTGCATTTAGAAATGATAATTCCAAATAAAAACTTGCTGGTTGGATATGGGAGGGGGAAGGATAAGAGGAATGGGTTGATGGCACAATACACAGGACAGTACAGGGCAGCATGTCTTAAATCTGCTTGATCACCATCTCTCTGACAAATCCCCAAACAGATCTCATCCATTACTGTTCTACTAATAGTTTGATGTACAAAATCTCATTAATCAAATTCTCTAAATCGGTATACAGGAAAATTAAGATAAAGTCTATGGAAAATTCCTTTGTACTTTCCAGAGTGTAAACATTTCAAATACTTAGTTTTTTTTAATAGTAGTAATTAATGAATTTTGTGTATTTATTATTTTTAATCAGATTTACAGAGTGCCTATAAAATAATATGTCAGAGTTTGTTGGAAGAGTTAAAATTGCTCAATAAAGACAATTATCCAAAACTATATATGTCTAGCCCATTATTAATAGCCTAAGCTATTTACAAATAACTTATTGACTCATTAAAATATGCTTTTAAAAAACATATACTTGGAAGAATTTCTGCAGTTCATATTTTGATTGATAATCTCAAATATAAAGACTGTCCCAAATTATTTTTTGGATTAGTTTGTTATATGTTTAATTTCCAAATGTCAATTTTTAAATTCATATTTCCTAACTTTTGGGAGAAGTATCTGCCCACTAGATATGTTCAGATTATGTTCTGAGATTTAGGATTTGTAAAAATCTTCAGTAGTTGGTTGCAGTTGTGCAGCTTCTTGGTATCAAGATGACTCTTCTCCTTCTGGGTATTGTAGGTGATGGAGGGTTTGTGACTGTCCACCCATCACCTGCTCTTGTGATATAGGGGGATATAATATTCAAGTCAACAAATATTCCTGGGAATTTTCAGGCCAGATTTTCTCTCTATTACCCTATAATCCCAATAATTCTTTTACTACTATGTCAACATTGTTTTAATATTTCTATTAAAATTTAGTTCTTGAATTATATTGTTGATTATTTTTACCTCGTTGTGGTTGCTGGGAAAATGGTAATAAAAGAATTAAAGGAGAAACAGAGAACAAAACAACATTCTTCCTAAATGCCTATAAAACATTATTTTACCAATATCCAAACTTTCCCTATTAGGGAAGTTAAGTAGATCTGCCTGTTCTGCTCCCCACTCTGTCTGTGGTGAATGCTCTTAATCCCCAGACTTTAGCCTACCCCCTAGCTCTTGTATCCATAAATAAGTAAGATAAAATCATTATTTCATTAATTTCCAAACTTTTCTTATTAGGGAAGTTAAAATATCATACTCAATCTTCTTAAATAATCTTTTCTTAAGTAACAGATGAGTTATTTCTTTAGGAATCTAATTCTCAAGCCTGTACTGTTCTAGAGCTTTCTGCATAGTCCACAGTGACTTTGACTTTTCTACTTATTTAAACTATTTACTGTCTCATGAGGCAAGCAAATGACACAACATTTCTTTACACACACTTATTTCTTGTTTGCTTATTTCACTTAATCTATTTGACCAGAGAATCAAATTTTTGATGTTCTCCGATATCACATTTTATATTCATAGAGAATTTTTTTCCCCTGTCTCATCATTGAAATATTTAAAATGGGATTTAGAGTTAATTCTGTTTTAGAAGATAAAATATGATATAGTTCTTTGTGGTTACTGTCCATATTTGGTTTCACAGTTAAGCTAAATCCACTTTCATAGAGATTTTTATCTACCTTTACTTGAATTTGGATTGTTGCAGTTATTAGCTAAGTGTATAAAAATGTTTTATGTAATGTGGCAGCAAAATTGCTCTAAAATAAGGTTACTGTTGTTAACAGATTTTTTCCAAACAAATCACAGTGTAATTGGAAAGAAAGCAAAAGGAACAATTTCCTATAAATGCTACCCATAACTTTTCAAATATCCATTGGTCTTTTCTCCTTATGAGCTTGAACATGCTATGAATCTCTCAGGGTCCATAGCTGTTACTCTAATCCTCAGTCCTATTTTCTCCAAAACATTTCTCTCTCTCTTTTTTTAGGCTGTGGATTCTTCTCTTGAATCCACAGTTAAGAGGACAGAAAAAGTAACTAGTATCCCTTTTTTGTTGCAAGAATTTCATATATATATATATACATTTCAATAGAAACCTTCCATGCTGCCAGGGGAGGTAATTTGTTTCATTACTCAAAACTTCTTGTTTTATAAACTTAAAAAGACCTTGAGTTATTGGCAGGGACTCATGGGTAGTAGGCGGACGAATGTATGGAGAGATGTAGGTATCAGAGGTGGGAAGAGGGGGATTACATTTAGGTAATAGTGGTGGTGTTGTTGGAGAATTGAAACTCACTTTGGTACAGGGAAATAGGGAAATAACAGTCTAGTTACTTATTTACAAGACTAATCATAACTTGGAAATGACTGCAACCTCTAGGAAACCTAATTAAATTGATTCACTTACTTATTAATGAATATTAAGAACTTCCTCTGTGCCTGGCACTATTCGAGAATAGCATTACAACAGTGAGTTAGACTAACTGTGCTTTCATGGGGCTAATCTTATGGAACTTATATTGATGTGAGAATAAGCTGTCTGTCCTACAGAGTTGAAAATGAGAAAAATGCTTGAATAATGAGAATCTGATTTTTTTAAAATGCATTCTTATGTTAAAAGAAAATCTATTTAAGGAAATGGAAAACTTTGTTTAACTGTGTTTCCTGTTCCTAGAATGTATACAATGTAGTTATCCCATGGATAAAAGCCTGCCTATGGTTTTCTAGGTAGGAAGATAATTGTGTTATTCTTATTTTAGATGGTATCAGAACTTGACTGTACGTTCTGGAGATAGCAATAGGAATAGATGAACAGAAAGTAAAATGTCTACATTTTTTCCAATGGTTTCTTAGGTCACATTTACTAAATAATATGGATACTAGAGTTCTTGATATATACCTCACCGAAGCTGGACATTTATTAACATTAGCCATCTTTGGCAATATTATGCTATTATTTACTGCATTATTATTAACTTTCCTGAGTTTTGAGAATATTCAGGTATCATAAATGTGGCAGTTAACAACTTATATGTCTTAATGAGGGCACAGATGTTGGTAGAGCTATTCATTTGGGTACCAATGTATAGTATAATTTTTGTAAGGACAGGTAAGACAATGACCACAACATGTCGAAATTTTGCCATAGATATAGCTATTGAGCTGGATTTACATTTTTTTTTTAAGATTTATTTATTTGTGCATACAGAACTGGGGTACAGGCCAGAGGTTCAGGGGTGGTGAGAGGCTTCACCAGAGACAGAGTGGGGAGCAGAACAGGCAGATCGATGAAGTGCACTGCTGAGGGGAGCAGCGGGCGGGCCAGGAGAGGTCTGTCAGGCCATGTGGTCACCTGCGGGGCAGGCGGGGATCAAACTCATGTGGAAGTGGCTTTAGCTTCTTAGTGCTGTGCTTTAACCGGTGCCACCAGGGAGGGCCCTGGATTTACATTTTAAGTTGCATAAGGTAAGCAATTAACTACAACGACCTATTTTAAGTAAATAAACTTTGTTTTGATACTTAGTTGCATAAAGGAAATTAGAATATATTTTGTTAAAAACTTTTTTTTAAAAGATTTATTTGTGTATACAGAACTGGGGTACAGGCCAGAGGTGCAGGGATGTGACAGGATTCACCAGGGACAGCGTGGGGAGCAGAAAAGGCAGATCGTTGAAGTACACTGCTGGAGGGGAGCAGCAGGCCGGTCAGGAGAGGTCTGCCATATCATGTGGATCACTTCCGGGGATCAAACTCAGGTGGAAATGGCTTTAGATTCTTAGTGCTATGCTTTAACCCACTGCGCCACCAGGGAGGTCCCATGTATTTTGTTAAAAACATTTTAAAAGGTTCTCCCTGGTGGCGCAGAGGGTTAAAGCACTGTACTGAGAAGCTTAAGTCACTTCCGCATGAGTTCGATCCCCGCCTGCCCAGAGGAGCTCCACATGGCGAGGCAGACCTCTTCTGACCCGCCCGCTGCTCCCCTCAGCGGTGTACTTCGTAGATCTGCCTGTTCTGCTCCCCACTCTGTTCCTGGTAAATCCTCTCACCCTCCGCATCTCTGGCCTGTAACCCAGTTCTGTATGAATAAATAAATAAATCTTAAAAAAAATATTTTAAAACAATATGTGCATGTGGTACTTTTAGAAATTCTATATATGGTAGGCTAAGGAAAATTTTACTTACTGAATTAAAATTCTTTTTGTTTTAAAGATTTTATTCTTATAGAACTGGGGGTACAGGCAGAGGTGCAGGGGTGTAGTGAGAGGATTCGCGAGACAGAGTGGGGACATAACAGACAGGCTGACAAAGTGCATTGCTGAGGGGAGGAGCGGGCTAGACGGGAAAGGTCTGCTGCACTGGCCGGGTAATCGAACTCTTGTTAATGAAGCTTTGGCTAACTTTGCAGTGCTGTGCTTTAACACCTTTGCACCTCCAGGGAGGGCATTGAATTAAAATTCTAAGAACATATTCTTTATAATGACAAGGCTGTTCATTTGTTTCAAAATGAGAAATAAATGATACAACAAATATTACTCTTAAAGACAAAACAGAGAGGTGAAAACATTTTTAATCAATAGCAATTATTTAAAAATAAACATGTCTTAAAGAGATGTGGAACAAATATATATGTGTCAACTTAACTAGCAACAGCTTACTGTCCACAATATAATTTTATAGAAAAAAGCTAAGTTTAATTGCCTAAATCAGTTATACATTTAACCATATTTTTCTGCAAGTAATATAAATGAATTGTTTAGCCATTGGAATACTACCAACATTGGCCCTCCCAGGTGGCGCAGTGAGTTAGGAAGCAGCCCTGAAAGCTAGCAGCAGCTGCTTCAGTGAGAGTTCCATCACCAGCCCGGGAGGTGACCCACATGGCATGGCAGACCTCTCCTTTCTCGCCGGCTGCTTCTCTCAGCAGTGTGCTTCATTGGTTTGCCTGTTCTGCTCTCCGTTCTGTCTATCGTGAATCCTCTTACCATCCCTGAACTTCTGATCAGTACCCCAGTTCTGTATGCATACACAAATAAATCCTCAAAAAAAAAAATACTATCAACATTACTTTCTAACCAATTTACTTATAATGTAAGCTTTTTCCTTTGACCACTTAGAAAATAGAATTTGAGTATATTAGGAAAGATCCAAAGTGGGGGAAAAAAAAGTCGTATGTACAAATATATTCACTATAAAAACTTGAAAATAGTCAAAACATTTCTTCTTAAGAATTTTATTAAATGAACAAAGTTGTTTTCAAAGAATACCTATGCTGAGCATATTAAGTCACCACCTTTACTGCTGTGATCTGCAGACACTTACAGCAAGTTCTCACTTTGGGACTGTGAAATTGAACATTGTTGTGAATTACTGCAACCCAGCATATTTCTGTGACCTAGTCTCTCACCTCTAATAATAAACTTGTTATAATTATACCACAGAAGTGTTAATTTTAAAACATAATATTAAGAATTTGCAATTTGATATTCTAAATAAAAAATATGCATAAACCTTAAAACTTATGTAAGCCTTTAAACAACTTAACATTCTCTTAATTTCATTTGAAAATTTCCATTCAAACTCTTTTTCTGCCTTCTTAAGGGTATACTTATTGTACTAAGCAGAATCTTTTAAGATTTCTTTCCAGATAACACTGTAAAACTTTTGTAATAATATTGTGTGCATGCTACATTTCTAAGAACTTGCATATAGTTTATATGTAATTAACACAACCTATGTGAAGTCAAACATATAATGATGAATAAGACCAATCATGGGCTTCCTCCCATACATTAAACCACTATTTTCCATATAAAAGAATGGGATATAAAACATTCATTTATGGCTTTTTTTTTTTAATTTTTGGGAAGGCCCTCATTCATAGTTTGCTGAGCTCTTATAGATTGCAGGAGTTGGTTATATTAAATCTCGTCTTATTTGAAGTACACTGGTACTGTAGTGGTAGATCAGATTGACCAAAGTGAAGATACTTTTGTCACAGAAGTCAGAAATCCTTGCTACAAATAAAGGTTGTTCTGTGTTGTTTTTAAAAGTACTAGTGTATCAGCACACCATGAGTCTCCTGATCTCCTGAGAAAGGTACTTGAAAAATAAGTTCTATTGAATCTTTGTTTTGCCCTATTAAGAAAATGTTTACATTCAGACACATGCATATGTATACCAAAATTTTCATATACATGTATATCTTATAGATGTTCCCTTCAGAATTAATATTTAATGTTAAATGTTAATTCCAAACTTAACTTCTTGTAGTCATCACATTAGGGATTTATTTATAGCGTTTCATAATTTTAGATTCATGGTTTAATTGGCTATTTTTCATTTATCTGACAAATGTTTACTTAATTTCCACTATATGCTAAGTACTGTTCTGGGTGGTTGGGGTGCATTGGTACAGCAATTAAATGTAGGCTTCTGTCTGAGAATTTACTGTCTAATATGGAAAGATAATAAATAGTATATTAATAATGAAAAAGCAAATTAGATAGTATGTTACGTGATAGATACCCTGGGTAAGTTTAAAATACAAATTAAGATAAAGCAGATCTGATATTCAGAGTCAAGGACAGTGGGTTACTTTCAGTGCATAATATGATGGTCAGAGAGCTTTCACTGAGCAAAATTTGATAGTAGTCAAGACTTTTTTCTTGTGTATATACAGTAAAGACAATTGAGTGCAAAGTTCTTGTGGCAGGAACAAACCTATGTGCAAAGAAATAAAAAGACTAGTGCTATCAGAGCTGAGGTAACAAAGGTAAGAGCCGTAGTAGTCAAGGTTAAAGAGATGCACAATTCTTTGAGAGCTCTCCATCTTTTACTGTAAGGCAGGTGGAAGGGAATAGCAGGCTTTTATGAAGAGAACTGACTTGAAGGAATTCTCTTTATTTAATGGCCTACTCCTCCTGGGTTCAGAAAAGTCTGTGAGGTTATGGACAAAAATGAGAGGTGACCACCCTGAAATTCTTGTAGCTTTCTAGACCATATATTAGGATGGTTGTAGTAAAAATGGTGAGGGCTTGCTAGATTATGAAGATATTAGATTGTAGATAACATTGGATTTCTTGATGGAATGGATTTGACACATGAGAAAAATAAAGGATAATAATAAGTATTGACTTGATTAATTTGGATGTATGAAATTGTGATTACCTGACTGGGAAAGGCTATTGGGGAAACAAATCTCTGGGAAAAGATCAATGAAGTTTTAACAATTTGATTTTGAGAATTTTATATTGTGTACTTCTATAATTATAAAAGATAATTTTATATCACATAGCTCCAAGTGGATATGTGTAAGTCATTTTGCAAACAACATCTTGAGTTTTGTGCATAAATCTAAACTATAAGTTAATTACACAGGAGTGAAAAAGTTGTATTTTGGGGGGCCAGCCAGTCCCAACAAACAGCATAGCAGGGTCTTTGAATGTGGGAACAGCATGGCAAGCAGAGATTTTTGGAGGGCAGGGGGAGTGGGAGTGGGAGTGAATAGACAGGGGAGTCAGTATGGGGTGCAAGTGTCTCCTGCCTCTGGTCTCAGCAGGACTTTATTTATACAAGCAAGCTATGGGATAACATTAGAATTTTTTTTTCTAAGAACAGTTTGGGGTCATTTTGACCTTCAGCTAAATTATAACATTTATTATTCTTAAAATCAATCTATTAAAGTTAAAACAGGTGTGTAAATTCATAAAATACAAGATGAACATTCTTATAGTTACCACAGTCAAAGCTTAGCTAAAATGAAGCTCCTTTAAGCCTAGTTACTATTTAAGGACTTTCATTCCCATTAAGACATCCTGTAGGTGAAAGAGATGAAGTAAAGCCTAGGGCCATGGTGGAAAAGTTTAGAGTTATAGTAGAGTTCCTGTTTAAAGACTGAACAAGAGAAAGCCTAAGTTCCTCATTGAAAGATTGAACTAATGAAAGCTTATGTAAAGTTCCTCATTTAAAGACTGAACAAAAAAGGATTTAAGTAAGATAGTAGAGTGATGGGGTTTGAGTTATTGGGTCCTGGGCAGAAAAAGAGCTCTGGTTATTTTTTAAGATCTTCTTAGTACTGCCTTGTTTTAGAATATTGATTTTACTCTAACAGTCAATTGCTTTTATTAAACAACCAATTGTAAAGTCTTTTGACTTCATCAGATGCATTCAAATGAAGAAGTTGTTACAATTACAGCAGTGGCAAAAATAAAATAAAGGAGCCCAGCAGGAGCAGCTTTGGGGCTCCCTAACTTTTTAGGAATGTGCCCCCCCAAACCTCGGACCTTATCAGAAAGCATATGATAGCTGGCCCACACCATTGTATAATAGATATTTTTGAAAGCAGGGGCAACCAAAAGCTTGGGAAATTAGGAAATTGGGAAAGCATTTATTTCTTGCTTGCACGCTCTCTGTCAATCTATCATGGTGATTTTTTTGGTTGTTAGTGTTTTCATTTGTTATTCATGTTCTTCCTTGAGCATGGGATGCCCATGAAGTGAGTGCATATCTGCATAGCTGCCTAGATAATAACCCTTTAAGGTAAATATATCAAATATGAAACCTCAGTCTATAATTTAAAATTCATCTCTTAATTCCTTGGCATTTCTGTTAAATTTACTTATTAGAATATTAGTAGACTCTTTCTAATTGTTTTCCCACCTACATGACAGTTTATTAATGTGTAAAGCCTAGGTTAAAATAAAACTATTGCATAACACATTTATGCCATGCTAATTAAGAATGTATAAAATGTCTTCTTTCTTACCTGGCTTCATTTGTGTTGACATACCTTAATTTCTAAAAGTTCATCAAGGGGATGTAATATTAAAAACTAAAAGTAGCAAAAGTGGCATGTTATAGAATTGAAGTAAGGAATAAAGAGAAGTGGTGGTATTGTGCAAAGAACCTTTATAAGTATAAATAGATTTCAGGAAGTAAATTATTCATCAAAGTAATTCCAAAATTAAGTGTAAGAATTTTAAACTGTGTCATACTTAATTTTCTGAGACATAAACATAGTTCTGTATTTTAAATAATTCCCTCAGCCCTTTAAAATGTATGTGACTTGAAATGGACATGACATTTATGCAAAGTAAATTGTACTACAAGTTTATTAAGTTGTATGTAATTAATGATTTATATTTAAAAATTAAAATTGTTCATATGCAAATAATGCTTTGATAAAAATACTGGTATAAAAGTCAATCTTGAAAATATATCAGCAATATTGTTTCATTATGTCCGTGTCAAATTAACATGTCATAGAATCTATTTCTGGTTTTAAAGCTCATTTATTAAGCTTACTTCAACTATTTTAAAGCATGATTATATTTGGAGATTGACTTAACACAACCATTTTAATATAAAGCAAGAAATGACCAAGACTGTCATTTCCTTCTCTCGCGTGCGCTCTTTCTCTCCCTCTCTGTGCTCTCACACTCCCTACTTCTCTTTTCCCTCTCCCATCTTTTTTCCTTTGCCTCATCTTGTTTTGCGGAGAACAAGCTTATATTTGTTTGAGAGATCTGTTCTAGTAATGTGTTTTTTTTATGTATTTGTGTTAATTTTGCTGGTATATAAATATAGCAGTATTTATTTTTGTGTTTTATCAAATTGAGTTTTTCTTAAACCTTTCTTCAATTGTAATACAAAATGGAGACTTTTTTTTTAAGATATATTTATTTATTCGTACAGAACTGGGGTACAGGCCAGATGCGGAGGGTGAGAGGCTTCACCAGAGACAGAGCAGGGAGCAGAACAGGCAGCTCCACGAAGCACACTGCTGTGGGGAGCAGCGGGTGGGTCAGGAGAGATCTGCCATGCCATGTGGTCACCTCCGGGGCAGGCAGGAATCGAACTCATGTGGAAGTGGCTTTAGCTTCTTGTGCAGTGCTTTAACCAGCTGTGCCACCAGGAAGAGCCCAAAATGGAGACTTTTATGATAAGTATTTTGTATTAACCTCCAAAAATTATTGAATATTAATTCTGAATGGTTATCATATAGGTTTTGGTGTAATGGAGGATAACTATTAGAAAAGTTACTTGAGTACTCACGTTATAAGCACTCATCTCTTTTAGAGATAATAAATATTCTGTACAGCAGAAATAATGACTAATAGTTGAATTACTCATTATGAAGGACTTAATGCAAATTTATAAGATAATTACTGGTGAATTGTTTGGTTAGTCGTCATTGGTCCATCATGGGAATATGGATGTTCTTTGGATAGGCAGTTGTAGTATCCCAGATGTGTTCTACCTGTTCCCATGCAGAGAAGTGCTCAAGAATTCCATTTTGAATTAAAGTCATATTCACACATATGAACCTGTCAATCTGTATGTCCTCAGAAAGTTTTACCTCTTGCCCACAATTTTAGGAAAAAAGTAATCTTTATAACCAATCGATGGATATTTAATTTTTTAAAGTTCTCCATGCTGTTACAACTTATGATTTCTTTAACATAGCAAGCTTGGTGCTTCTATGTGAAACTGAAATATCCCAGATTCTTAAGACTTATAATTTAGGCTCATTTCCTCCATTTTCTTTTAAATTGAAAGCACTCGACCCTGGGTATAAAAATCTCTTCTATCCAAAGAAATAAAATCAAAATCATGCCTGTCTAAAAGCAGAAAATTTAGTTGTATTGTAAGTGTGACCCATTTAAAGCAGCTCTATTTTATGCCTTGCAGCTTTAAATGGACCAACTTATTTAAGTAACTGAACATAGAGAGCCTTAGAAGGAAAAACCTAACAACTGGAACAATGTGATGATGATATCTTGTAAATTTCCTTCCTCTGTGATCCAGACCTTGTTTAAGCTTTATTCTTATTTTTTTTCCCCCTCCTGTATGGAGGTTATTTTCTTTAGAGGTAGTAGGAAAAAGTGAGGGTTTTTTTTATGTTCTTGTTTAAAAAACAACAAACAACCCTCTGTTCACTGTCAGTGTTTTGTTCTGCTCTTCATTAAAATGCATATAAACTTTATTGGTATTGCCTATAGCATAATAATACAAGACAGAATTCTTGAAGTAGGTGAAAAATACATTTATTTTATTTTTAAAATAAGGCATCAATGTTTATGAAAATGATAACTGACTACAGTCGCTAGTCCAGTGCAAATTGCTATTTTTTTTTCTGATAGAGTGTCTGCTGTGTTAAAATTCTGATGAAAAGCATTGTCATCAAAGGTCTTTCTAAGGACATGCCACAAGTGAGGTCAAATTAAGAAAAGCAGGCCCATGTTCAGGGGCCTGCTGCATGCTACCGCCGGTAAAACAGGCCTGAGTAAAATGCCTGGTTATTGTCAATGTTAGATGAGCTGTGTGAGTTTGCTTAATCTGACACACTAGTAATATTATCTTTCCAGAAGAGACAAGAAGGATAGAGATGTTATTTTAGTCAGCATCAGAAATATCCTCTGCTTAGTCATTCAGAGCAAAAATGTAGCAAATTTCTTCAAAACATACATTTCCTCCAACAACATTAGGTGCCACAACAGCTTTAGACAAACAACTGGCACATTTATTCTGACATTGCCGCGTCCGGCTGATCGGAGCCGAGTCCGGCAAGGGACGATGAGGTTAAAGAAAACACAGGACGCCAAGGTTCTTCATCCAGGAGTCTCTCGTTTATTTCCAGCGATCCCTTTATATACCATTAGGCAGTAGGAGTGGAAGATTAAGGCGGGAAAGGAGGAAGTAGGGATTTTCTCTTGCCACACCGCCTGCAGCTGCCAGATGCTGACACTCCCTTACAAGGGAGTGTGCTAGGGCAGAGAAAGGTCAGGTCGTCCCTGTGGCGTCCTAGGCAGATAAACACAAGTCTGTGATGGCTTTATCGGCCTGATCACCTGGCCACCTTGACACGCACAACAGGGGGCACACCCCCCGGAGCCCCCGGAGTAATGTGCTAACTCGGCACCAACATGACATAAAAAATGAACTCAACCAAAGTGATGAAAAGCACTATAATTCTGGTCTTCCCATCATGGATCATTGCCTTGGCTTAGAGTCTTCCATTTCTCTTTACTGAAGTACCAGCAGTGAGAAAAGCCAAAATACGGGGCCTTTCAGTAGTGGCCGTTGAATAGTCATGGCCTTACGTAGGCAAAAATGTGTCAAAGTAGTTGGCATATAATGACCCAGAACTGTTATGCCTGTTGGCAAAATGCAGGCTGGCATAAGGTTGCTCCATATGTGCTTCCAACGAAACACTGATTTGTCAGATTTGTCAACTAGCCACATACAGATTTGAGAACATATTCATGCATCTCATTCACATTGGGAATTTATAACAATGGTAAGTGAAATGGTAAAATAATTGTCTTCCCTCACATTTGAACTCAGGACAAAATTCTAGGTCATTTAAAACTTTGCCTTCATAACCCTGTCAGAAATCACTTATTACCTGCAAGTTATTTTTAGTTTAGATAGAAGCAGTTGACATAAATTCATGTTCCTCGTTTTGACATAAGGAAACCGAAATATGAGAAAGATAAGTGGTTTCTGGGAAAACAATTGTTGATTTGGGAGAGAGACAATAAATAAAATAATTTTAGATAGAGAATAAATATTCTTGAATTAATCAAACAACCAATCAATCAAATAAAACTTGCTGAGGGAATGGGAAAGACAGTTTTATATTTAGTGTCAAAGAAAGCATTTCTGAGAAGATGATTTTTGTGTTGCTATTAGTAAAAAATAAATTGGTCTAAGACATAATCTTGGGAGAATATTATAGATAAAGGAGCCCAAAGTTTTAAGGCCCTAAATCAAAATAATCCTCTGATAAAGACCCAGAAAGAAAACAAAATTAGCAAGAGTAGAGCTGTATTCTATTTGGCCTAGGATTTTAATACTGGAAAAAAATTATAGCTACAAACTAGACTTATTTTGGATACAAATTTGAAAAAATTATTGATGGATGAATTTTAAGAAATATGGGAAAGAAATGTACCAAAATAACTTCTGGGATTATTTGGTTTCATTAATGTTATTTATTAATATGGAAAAGACAGGGCCCTCCCGGTGGCACAGCAGGTTAAAATACAGCACTAGGAGGCTAGAGCCATTTCCACATGAGTTCGATCCCCGCCTGCCTGGGAGATGATCCACATGGCATGGCAGTCCTCTCCTGATCCGCCCACTGCTCCCCTCAGCCATGTACTTCGTCAGTCTGCCTGTTTTGCTCCCCAAGCTGTCTCAGGTGAATCCTCTCATTGCCCCTGAACTTCTGGCCTTTACCCCAGTTCTGATGCTCAAATAAATATTTAACAACAACAACAAAAATAAATAAATAAATAAATAAATAAATAAATATATATAGAAAAGACAATGCAGCAGTAATTTTTGTATAGGGGTGGGGAAAGATAATGAAGAGTTCTATTTTGGCCATAAGAATATTGAAATGGTCATTCAAAACCAATGGAAAAATGCAAAGGAGGCAGTTGTGTATAAAACTGAAAGTCAGAGGACTAATCACTGCTACCCAGGCAGCATAGTAAGTGTGGGCATTTGTTAGTCATAAGCTAGAGAAGAAAGAGTGCTTCTAGGTGAATGAGTTGCTGACGGTCATTGCAGCTTCTAGAGTTCTCTCCTTAAAGTTCCCTAAATTTGAGCACACTTTCCTTGCTTCTGCTGCTCATGATAGGCTTCAACAGATTTTTCAGTTATTCTTTATTTTCTGAAGATTTTAAGAGACAGTTTACTTTATTCCAGTAACACTCTTTTCATAATTATTGTAATTTTTCAATAACTTCATGGGCAGTCCTTCCCAGATCCAAGCTTCTGGATTTCTTGACCTGAAATGATCTTCTCTAACAGACCTACTTGCTTAGTCACTAACTTATAAACTGCTCCAAAGACTCAGATTCAAACATTCTGTTTCTCAGTCACTGTCTCCTCTTTTTACAGTGGCCTTGCCTCTATGTGGATTCCAGGAGTTATTTCATTAATATTTCATTGATATTCCTCCTTTTCCCTACAAAACTCTTTAAAAATCCTTCATGACTATGTTCTTTCCTTCACTTCCCCTTTGATTGTGCATCCTCTGCACCATCCATCTTCCAGGCTTGGTGAGCTTTTAACAAAATTTATATCCTCCCTTTTTCTTCCTCAATACCTGCTTCCCAGCAGATGAATATGGTTGGAAATCAACAATGATATAACTTGTCTCCATTAAATTCATAGTCATTGAATTCAGATGACCTTTAGGTAGCCTTCTAAATTTTCATTACAAACTTACTCTTCCATAGTCCCAAGCAATTTTTTTTTAACAGTATGTCCTCTAACATTCAGCAAATCTTTATTTCCTTCTCTCTTAACTGATGGCTCTATTTCTGTTTCAATGAAGAAGAAAAATGTCAGGAAAAACAATGGGAACCTCTTCCACAGTAATATACCAACTTCCCAAAACCAGCATCCATATTCCCTGCCACTCCTGTTACTGTGAAAAAAAAAATAAATAAATAAAAACACCTGTGTGCAAGAACGAAAGGCCAGCATATTTGTGCACTGAAACCCATTCCACCATACCCTGTTCAAAGACATTTTCCAGCAGGTGTCATTTTTCTGCATTATATATTTTGTCACTCCTTATTTCTGGTTAGCTAGTCCATAAAGTAAAACAACAGTCTGTATCTCTTTGTGCTCCCTGTCTACAATTCTATTCTTTCTGTTTTCTTTTTTTTCTTCCAGTCCTACCAAAATATAATTGACATATAAGACTGTATAAATTTAATGTGATGGTCCTATACATACACACACACACACAAACATATGATTATGATAACACAGCAAACAAATACAATATTGTCAGCTACAGTTACCATGTGGTTACTTCCCATGGGCTTATTTAAAGTTTGTAACTTTGATCACCATTTCCACATATTTCACACATTGAAGTCCCTGACAACCACCATTCTAATCTCTGTTCCTGTAAAGCTGACTTTTTAAAGAATCCATCTATAAGTGAAATCATATAGTTTTTCCCTTTCTCTATGTGATTTATTTCACTTTGCATAATGCACTCAAGGTCTGTCTGTGTTTTGCAAATGGCAGCAATTTCTTACTTTTATGGGTGAATAGCATTCAGATATAATGAAAAACTCTACATTTTGATGGACACTTAGGTTGTTTCCAAGGCTTATTTGAAATAATGCTGCAATGAACGTAGACATATAAATTTTATTTTGCCATCCTGTTTTCACTTCTTTTTGAGTATATATCCAGGAGTTAGATTACAGAACCTATTACAGATCTATTTTTAATTTTTTGAAGAAACTGGAAATGAAACTTTTAGTTTTTAGAATTGTTTATTCTAAGAGAATTATACTGATACAAGTTTGTCCCTTTGTAGTCAGAAAAGGAAGTCATTGATTACTTAGAAATTTAAATAAGATTATCTCATTATGGAAGCCTCTCTATACCCCTTATTTTTTGTTTGTAAACTCAAGTAATCTTAAGGGGGTGAGGCATTCTTGCAATAATATTAGCAATGCTTTTATTTTTTTATTTATTTTATTTATTTATGCAGACAGAGCTCGCGTATAGGCCAGAGGTGCAGGGGTGGTGAGAGGATTCACCAGAAACAGAGTGGGGAGCAGAACAGACTGATGAAGAACACTGCTGAGGGGAGCAGCAGGCTGTCAGGAGAAGTCTGCCGCTCCATGTGGGTCACCTCCAGGGCAGGGATAGAACTCATGCTGAAGTGGCTTTAGCTTCTTAGTGCTGTGCTTTAACTCGCTGTGCCACCAGGGAGGGCCCAGCAATCTTTTTAGATGCAAGCTTCTTAAGGACAGGGATCTTGTTCATTCCCTAGTGTATCTCTTGCCCACTGCATGATGAAACATTTACCAACTCTTACAAAATATTATTTAGGTGTTTGCATGAGTGACATTCATCAATGTCTACACTATGGTGGCAACCTTTTTAAAAAATGTGTTATGAGGGCCTTCACTGGTGGTGCAATGGGTTAAAGCACAGCACTATGAAGCTATTGCAGACACTGTAGCATAGTGAGATTCCCACCCTGGAGGTGACTCACACTGTGGCAGACCTCTCCTGACTTGCCTGCTGCTCCCCTCAACAGGTAGTTCTTCAGCCTGCCTCTTCTGCTCCCCATTTTGTCTCTGGGGAATCCTTTCACCCACCCCCCCACCTCTGGCCTGTACCCCAGTTCTATATGCATAAATAAATAAATTGTAAAAAAATGTATTATTGGAGTACAGCCATACTTAGGCATATACATATTGTTTAAGCCAACTCTCATTTTATAGTACATGGTAGTGACTGCTTTCAGCAGGAATCATGTAGACTGCAAAGCTTAAATTATTTTTATCTTCTCCTTTATAGAAACACTTTGCTTATTCCTATCTTGCCCTCTTTGATGATATTGCTTACCATCTATGATTTGGTCATGATACAGTTCTACCTTAGGAAAGTTTATTCATATTCCCCAAGCCATATTCAGATGAGCTCCATTTTTCTAATTGCAATTTACCTTTTCCTTCTTAAATTTTGCTTATCATATTTCAGTCTAGTCTCTTCCTAGTCAACTCCACCCCTCCCCCATGTTGTATCCATGTTGTGTTATAGAAGGCCAGCATCAAGCTGTATTTATCTGGGAGAGTTCATAGAGCTTATCGAGTAATTTGCCCCATAGCAAACATTCAGTTTCGATATTTAAATAAAGTGCAGTATGTTAGAGATAATTAGATTCTTTGCCTAGTATTTTTTTTTCATAATAAATGAATTTTGCTAGATTAATACTTAGTATAATGAATTTTTACATGTAGTATGTATTTTATTATAAATAGTTTTATGCTAAGAAATCAAGTGTTATTCAAGAAACATTTAAATTGAAATATCTTGAACATTTTAATATTTACTTTATGAGTAAAAGCTAGATCTCTGAAAAACTCTCTTTAGTTTGACTTATTTCCTCAACATAGGATGAGTGAAAAGATTATCTCTAAGTTTGTATCCTACTGTCTACATTTTATCATTTTTAGGCTGTAGTTTTAGTGCTACCTGCTGTTAAGCATATTCCTTTAGATACTAACAATGGTTTTGTGGATACTCACAGGGACTTCAGGATTGCACTTTTCTTCCTACCATATGTTTGTTCTAAAATTATCAACTGACACTGCATAAACTTACTGCTTTTTCCATTTTGTGTTTATATATATTAATGAAGTATAAATTTTAAGTCGCATATCCAACCATTAAAAAGAACAAACACACAACTGAAATAATGAAGCTTTTATATTAAATTATCTAGGTTACTATAAAGGCCTTACTTTGTTTTCACATGAAAAGGAAAGTTATGGAAATTTCAAAGTGAGCAAGTTGATTTATAAGTGAACAAAAAATATTTTTTGAAATTTATATTTGCTAGTTAGATTTCTCCTGTTTGCCTCTGAATTTATTTTGGCTCATTATATTTTGCCTTATTATTAAGAAACTAACCCGTTCTGTATTGTTAGAAATGTTATTCTTTCCACTTAGACTTACAAATTTTTTAAACTAAAAATATTTAGGTTGTCTAAAAATAAAATTCACAGGTTATTTCAGCTTAGTGACATTAAAAAAGTGAATTTGAAGTGACTAAGTCTGAACAAAAATTAGCCTGAACTATCCACTGTATTTTTTTAAATTTCAAATAAAAACTACTGATTTTTCTTTTCTAGTATATGCATTACTCTGCACTGACGGTTGTATTTCTTTAGAAACAATGTATTTTTAAATGTCCTTTTTAAATATCAAACCCATACATCTTAAATGTTGAGCCAAGATGATTTATCTTTTAAAGATCAGAAGATGGAATCCCTTAATATCACGTATATTCTTAAAGCTCCATAAAGCATTCTTTTAAATATTTCAATTATGATTTTATGCAGTTACAAAAGAGATTGACTTGAACCAATCATAATTACTATACTTTTATTAGTTAAGCCTAGAATATTTGTAAAGCCATCATTTTTCTAGTGATTCCAAGATAAGCTTAGATGTATCCAAGATGTGCTACTTCAGTGGGAATTTGCTCTTACAACGGCAAATTTTGTAGCCAGAGTGGAGTAACAGTGAGATAGGTGTAGTCAAGCACTTAATTCGTGAGAAAAGAACAACTAGAGCACATCAAATATTCAAGCCTGAAATGAGAAAATGAGAAGAAATTATAAATAAAATCTTTCTTCCCAGTTCAATTTTGGTAACTCAGTAATCACTTTCTCTTCCTATTAAAAGTAACCATTTAGTTCCATATTGTTTAGTACTTGATGACATTTATCTTTTGTTCTCTGAATTTGCATCTATTGACCAAAATTACTGTATTGAATTCTGTCTAGTTTTTTTTTTTTTAAGAGAAAACCTCAGTGAGTCATCATGAGACTTGAGTTTGGTGGGGGGAAGCTGGAAAGATGAGACAAGTAATATTAAGATTGCAGAGGAACAGTAAGTAATGACTAACAAAAGCAATTTATAACCCATATGCTCCATCTAAAGAAGAGTGGAAAACCAATAAATATTTAAGGAGTTCCTTCAAGAGGGACAGAGAGGTTTTGGTAATAGGTTAAATGTAATAGCATGGCCCCGGGCCAGTAAGTAAATTCACAGTAGAACTTAAGCAAGTAGGTGAAGGTCTATAAAGTAGAAACTTGTCTCCTATTAATTGGTATTAGAGGAACACATGGAGTGAAGTTATTACTGGTCACTGAATTGATAACTAAATATGGGGTTCAAGCTCCAGAGAAACTGACATGCTAGAAATGAGAAAAAAAATAGGCCAATGGTAGTTAAAATAGATTCCACTTTAAAAAAAAATG
Organism: Condylura cristata; assembly: GCF_000260355.1. NCBI lineage: Eukaryota > Metazoa > Chordata > Mammalia > Eulipotyphla > Talpidae > Condylura > Condylura cristata. Next base: position 36,504,191 of record NW_004567103.1, on the reverse strand, counting down.
GACAGGCTCAGTTAAAACATAGATGGAAAGTATTTGCCTTCACAAATACAATAAATTTGTAATCAATACAAACACAATACACTTTCTAGAAAGTACTGAATGCTAAAAATGCAATGTCCCATATGATTACCGCTTGTCATATGTAGCTATTTCATATTCAGTTTAAATCAGTTAAAATAAATCCATTTCATCAGCTTCAGTAAACATTCCTAGCTTGTCAGTATCCTTTCATGGTTTTTGGCTGTCACATTTCCTCATAGATATAGACTTCCATTTTTTAAGAAAGTTTTACGGGTATTGTTTTAGATGATGTGCACTAGTGACTCAGCCTTATGGTGGCCTGAGATAATTTTTATAATTAAAATATAACTCATACTAATTGAGTACACTTGAAGCAATGAAGTAACATTCTGAAAAACTACAAATATATTTGTCCATATTTCCAGGAACATCTGCTAGGGTAGAGTATTTCTCTCCTAAAAATACATTAAACAGAACAAAATATAAAAATAAAAATTCTATCACATTGAAATAGTGCATTTATGGAATTATCTTACTGGAACCAAACAAGAATGAATGAATTCTGAGATCTGATATGTTCAAACAAGAAATAGACTACAATACTACTTAGAATTTAATACCTTGCAAGTTTGCCTTGGGTTAGCAGCTTATAGCAGACCACTGTTCCTTTTTCAACAACTGGAAAATGACAAACTAAAATAATGCCTGTATTTTAAATACAAAATATGAATATAGAAGATGTTTGAAGGAAATAAATTCCAGTAAAGTAAGCCTACTTCCTTGTGAATACTGAATGGCAATCACTTGATGATACTGTTAGGTCATGGGAGAGGTGACCTGAGGATTTTGTCTGCCATGAAAATGAGCCTCTGTTGGAATAAAGACACTAAGAGAAGTTTCATTTTTTTATAGTCTGTTAGGCATACATTTGCTTTTTTACTTGTATTATGTATACAATATATATATGTATACACACACATGCACACACACACATAATTTATGAGTGTATTACCATACTATACCCATGCGTTAACCATCCAGAATCTTCCATCATATTCTGTTGGGCCCACTGTCCATTTGCTTCCCATCCTGTTGGACAACAATTTCACTGGACATTGACTGCTAAGCAGAGAGGTTTGTGGATATATTTGTTATAAGTGGGTTGAAAGTGGTAATGAAGGAATGGAGGAAGTAACTAAAGCAGGTCTGAGCAAAACTAGACTACTAGCCCAGGCAAGCACCCACCCCTTGCCCCATCCCCCGGAATGCAGGATAGGTTGAAGAGGGACATTGTACATTTAAAACTGATTGGATAATGGCAATGGTGTGGCCCAGGCTGATTGTATCTGAGGCACCAGGAAATGAGACATCTAGTCCTGGAAACCTGTCATTGGGTGGTTGAACTGTGACCCAGGCTGTGATGTCTGTTAACCCTTGAATCCATTTGCTAAATTGAATCTGTGCGGGCTCTGACGTATGTAACAGCCAACAAGGCCAATATATTCCCTGACTTTCCTTTGGTTGGGGTCTTGACTGAATCCTGCGTGTCTGGCAGGGAAAGGCTTGACCCTGGCTAGCCAGCCCAATAAACTCTACTTTGCGAATTGCATTCTTGCCTGATGCTCTGTCCTTTGCGGTAATCGAGTTCTCAGACCCTAACATTAATTGCATCTTTTGTTTAGTAGGATTGTTTTATATTAGGATTGCTAGAAATAGGAACTATCCTTGCTTTCAGTTAAGTTCTCCAGGAACCTTGGGACGGGTCCCTTCAAAAAGGTATGAAAAGCTTTTCTCAATATACCCACAGCTGGTTTCTTCCAGTAAGTGTCATTTCCTATGGAAAACTAAAGGGTGATAGACTCCTTAAGCCTTGGAAAATCAATTGCCATTATTTAAAGAGTATGTATTGTTTTGAGTTGAGAATATTAAGGAACCTGGAGGCTAAGGAGGAGCCTTATTAGTCTTTGCCTGAGTCCTTTCCCTCACCTAATTGAAGAGATCATCACTAAGCCTTTGACCTTTTCCTAATTAAAGAAGCAGTCACTCCTTCATTTTATGCCTTAGCAGAATGTAGTCAGGGGCTCTCATTCAGTTACAGTGCTAGCGGGAAAAATGACCTGAGATCTCTCACACCTGCATAATCTAAATGAGTTTTGTCATCCGCTATAAAAGGCAAAGCATGTTTTTAATGTGTAAAACCTTTAATACAAAGTAACCTTAGTAGGATTATTGCACATAGCATAGAAAGAATAGTTCCCAGCAAAATACCTAAATTTACCTATTCTTTGGGGGTAAATGTACAATGGCCCCAAAGTGTAGCCACTGAGGCCCCAACGCTTGACACAAGTCTAAGGCATTTTCTGATGGGGAACTATTGGCAAGGGGCAGAAGGGGCCAGGCATTTCTTGAAAAAAGGAATGAAGTCAAAGTACAAGTCAAGATTATGGCAACCAGTGTCTGTCTTCCATGGGTCTCTCACCAATGTCTCAAGTATCTCCTTTCATGTATTTCAAATTCCTGGTGCAAGGATGAGAAGCAAGGGCAGCTTCTTTATGTAAGTTTCTGTTCCAAGCACCTCCTTCTAAGTCTTCTCTCTAAATGTATTCTCAAAATCTTGTTTCCCTGTCGGAGACTTTGTCCCTGATCATGGATTATTGGGGGCAGAACAGGCAGGTCTCAAGGTGGGAGTGGTGTTGGCCAGTGGAGATTCCTAGAAAAAAGGGAAAAAAGGGGAGTGGGAGCGAGAGTGAGAAAGACACCAGAATGGGAGTTGGGTGCAAGTCTTCCTGCTCTGCCTTTAGCAGAGGTTTATTTTATACCCTTCAGGCAGGCAGAGGGATGACATTAGCATATGAAATGGGCTGAGATCACAATCACCTTTTTGCTAAGAATAGTCTGGGGTCTTTTGACCTTTAGTTGAGATTATAACATTTTTAAAATCAATCTATCAGGGTTAAAACAAGTACATATGTTCACAGAGTTTAAGACTAATATTACTATATTTACCACAATGAAGATTAACCAAAATAAAGTCCCTGAAACATTATCTATTACTTAACAACTTTCATTCCCATAGAGACATCCTAGGGGTTAAAGTAAAGTGAGGGCAGGAAGAGGAAATTTCTTGTGAATCAAATTAAGGTAAGGTTCTTTGAAAAACTTGTTAGAAAGTTTAAGAGAGTTTTTTTTTTTGAAGTCTAGGTGGTAGAAAACCTGAAAACCTGATTAAGCTCTGCATGGGAGACTTGGGTGAATTTCCATATCCAAAGACTAGACAGTAGAAAGCTTGAGTGGTTATTTGGAAACTGAATAGAAGGCTACCTGAGGTAGAGTGATAAGATTTGGGTTTTCCTCAGTCTGGCAGTTAAGAGAAACTTTGCAGTAACAGCCATTTGTTTTTATTAATCAGCCAGTTGTTTAATGACTTTTAACTTTAAGAGGAATTTCTTATCCTGATGCAGTACTTGCTTATCAGGGCCAAGTAGCGCCTCCTGAGGCTGAGGCAATCCAATTGTAAGCTGAAGGTTGCTCAGAATATTTTGATATTACAATTATACAAAAAAGGGAGGTCATAACATAAATTAGCATGGAAAGTTTGATTTTTCAGAGCATTTCCCTTCCACCCGTACCGTGTTTGTCCATAGAGGTTGGATAGCTTGTGTCATTTCCCAAGTCCTCTTCAGCCTCCCCTTGACACTCAACTCCATCCTTTTTTAGGTGGGGCAGGGAATATGGAACCTCCCCTTTTTAAATTACACTATTACTATAGGTTTATCAGAGAACATGTGCTCTCTCTTTCAGAGGATCCTCCGTATTCTCAATGAGATGAGGTTTGCCCTGTTTTTGTCTGTCATGTGAAGTCTTCCTGCCCTCTCTCCTTTACCCCCACATTTTTAAACACAGAAAAAATATCCCCAATCTGCTCCAGCAGTTTTTATAGTTTACAACCATGCAAATTCCTCATATGTATCTTTTTAAGCTTTTTCTCCTACTACTTTTTCTTGTGTTGATTTGTTCATATAGTTACAGGGCAACCCAATGTGAATTGGGTTGCCTGTCTCTGGGTCTTCACCCGTGCACTTACGATTTAATCGTATTATGGATACACTCAAAAGGTTAAATAATGGATTTATTTATAAGGAGAAAGGTAAAGGAATAACCCAGGGAAAGAGGGGGAGAAACACAGGTTAACTAGGATGTCCCACCAGTTCTGCTGACTTGGACTCCACCGGCACGCTGAAAACCGATTGAGCACCAAAACGATCAGCTGTGAACCACCAGGTTTCCCCTAGAGCCCACATGTCCGGTTTTATCCCAACCTGGCTGCTCAGCTACGCCCTCACGTCCAGGGGTGCTTCTTCTTGGTACTGATGAGATTTGGAGTTCCAGCATCTGTAGTAGGGGCGGAGTCCATGAAACCTGTACCTGTTAACAATATCCCTAGCATTAGAAGGACCTGAAAATGGGGGGTGGAAATTTCCTGTGAGCCCTGACAGATCTTAATAATGTTAAGGTCCCAGAACTAGATTCTCTTGAAAGACAGAGCGTCACACAAGAATGCAATTCGCAAAGCAGAGTTTATTGGGCTGGCTAACCAGGATCAAACTGTTCCCTGCTGGATGCAGGACCGAGGGTTCAAGTTAGACCCCGACCAAAGGAATGTCAGGGAATATATAGGCCTTCGTGGCCATTACATACATCATAGCCCACGCAAATTCAGAGCCCGCGCAAATTCAACTTAGGAAATGTATTCAAAGATTAACAGACATCACAGCCTGGGTCACAGTTCAGCCACCCAAGGACAGGTTTCCAGGAATAGATGTCTCATTTCTTGGTGCCTCAGGTCCAATCAGCCTGGGCCACACCATTTCCATTATGCAATCAGTTTAAATGTACATGGTCCCTCTTCCACCTATAGTTTTCTGTTTTTTTTCTCCTGCATTGGGGGGTGGGGTGGGGGGTGCTTGCCTGGCCTAGTTTTGCTCAGCCCTGCTTTACTTCCTCCATTCCTTCAATAGTTAATAATATTTTCAGTGCATGAAATAGAACAAAATGAAGCAAGATGACTCTTATTTATGATGATATTCACTGGTAGATTATCTGATATCTTGATCCTCAGAGATTAGATAAAATGCCACATGTCCCCCTAAGGCAAGTCACTACTTGACTTTATGGCCAAGGCTGTAAGTACAGTATTAACTTAAATCATCACCATAAGCACTGGTGGATCTAGTATTGAGTATTGCCTTCAATAATCATGAATTGCCAGGTGTGACTCAGCTCATTAAAAATCCAGTTGTGCTGCTTTTTGACTACCAGGTCACATTTGTCAATTCCTTTAACTCTTTTAGAGTTGATTTTTGCATCTTTAAATGTATGTGCATATGAAATTTTGACAGGGATGTACAAAACGAGTAAGGCAAAAACTGTGGAGTAGGCTATCTGAGTTCAAAACTCAGATTTGCTATCATTTAGCTGTGGACATTGGATAAGTAAGTGATAATCTTTCTGTGCCTCAGTTTGTTCAATGGTAAAGTGGAGGTAATAATTGTACCTACTGTTACTCATTAAATGATTTGTGAATTGGGCAACTTTCCAATTAACCAGAAAGGCTCTGCAAAGGGCTTGTACAAAATTGAAAGTTTTTAATTAAAAAAAAATGGTAGAACAGGATTCTTAGCATAAGAAAACAGTATTTCAGGCTAAGCCACCTTCCCTCAAGGGAAAATAGAAGAGTTGTTATGTAAGTTTTCTCGCTAGCAGTGACCAGGAAAGTCCACTTTGGTAGGTTTAGAATTCCACTTTTGGGGAGGCTGAAATGACAATTAAGATACAGATAAATCTTCTTGGGTTCCAAAAGGATAACTTCATTTTGAAGATTTTCTTTTTTATTTCTCGACACAAATACACACACACACACACACACATATAGTGATTGTGTAACTGGGTGGTCCCTAGTAGAAGGGAAGTTCCAGGTTCCCTGCCCCACCCAGAAGGAGGGTGGAACTGAGCAGAGAAAAAGGAGAGAGAAGAAGAGAGAAAGAGGCAGATGGAGAAGGAGACCTAAGGAAGCCACATGGAGCAGCAAACATGTGATGAAGAAACCGGGCTTGTTTCCTGACACTGGACTGGTTAAGGCAGATGTGGGTGAGATACCTGTAGGGAGGTGACTATGGCAGTGTTTATATTGATTTTGATTTTGCTCTTTTCCTCTCAGATTTGTCTGGCCATTTCTGACCCTTTTCCATGGGTCCCAGCCAGAAGGTGCTTTAGTCTTGTGGCAGGCTTTCAGGCCTTGCTTTGGGCCAATCCCTTTTGGGTTGACTTTTGCCCACGAGGGGATGGGTAACTTCAGGTGTTTGATTTAGAAGTTACATTCTTTGTGTTCCATATTGTATATTCTTTGTATTAAAGTCACTTTTCATTAAAGCTTTATATGTTTTGTCTTGTTGCGGCGGATGGCAGAACCCACTTAGAGCAGGCAGGTTTTGAGGACTTCAGGGGTGCCTCTCTCTGAATTGAGGTGCCCTATAACAATTGGACATATATCTGGGCTTGTAATTAACTCTGTAATGTATTAACTATTATTATTCTCTAAATTATAATTTACATGCTTCCAAATGTGAAACTGATATGTTTCAACAAAGTCCAAATTCTTCAGAAATCAGCTCTGGGATTATTTCTGTCTACAAAATGCCTGACAAATAGTGATTATTCAAGTATTTGTGACTCGATTAACTATCAAGCTCTTACTTTGACTTTAGCAATGAAAGCATAGAGTTGGAATTCCTTCACATCACTATGGTATATGCTAATTTTGAATAATACATTAGCAGTCAACATTTATTGAGAGCCAGTTCTGAGCCAAGCACTGCATTAAATTATCAGCTTTCTGCTCTCTATTTTTTATCTTTAAGACAACCCATGATTTTATAGAATAGAGGATATTAACTCTGTTTTTCCATACAAAGAAACTGAAATTTAACTATTTGAACTTTTTATCTCTTTTTAAAATAAGATCATAAAATGTATGCTATGTGTACATTATTATTTTTTATCAGTTCTTAAAACAACTATGAAAGGAAATACATAAATTTTTACATATGAATAATTTGTTTATAAAATGAAATATATATATTGGGAGATAACATCAACAGCAGATCCACAAATAATTATTCTATTAGTTGGTAAGGCAAATAGTCAATTTAAATAAACATTCATAAGAATCTATATATAGTTTCCATTTTATCCACCAGTTACAAATTTATAAATACAGAACTTGGGTACAGGCCAAGTTCTGAATGGGGAGGGAGCAGAACAGGTAGACAAACAAAGTACATTGCTGAGGGGAGCAGTGGGCAAGACAGGAGAAGTCTTTTGTGCTATGTGGGTCACCTCCCTGGCAAGGGATCAAACTCATGCTACAGTGGCTGTAGCTTGCTTCATAGTGATGTGCTTAACCCGTTGCGCCACCAAGGAGGGCCTCCTGAAGCATTCTTAACCTCAATTTCCATGTATTTAAACTTGGGATAATAATAGTGAGAGTTCAAACATGTAAAGGACTTTAATTAGTGGCTGGCATATTGTAGACCCTATACTAAAGTTTACTATTAGTATTATTAGTGAATGCCTTTTCCTGTTAGGAGGAAGATTAAATATATAAGTAGAAATGTGAAACCATTTAGTTGGAGGCAGACCTTGAAGCTCAGTAAATTATTTCTAGATAGCCAGAATATGGTAATTTATGTTGTAAACTGGAGTTATAAATCAAATATAACAAAATTAGGTCAATTCATGATAATCAGATTCATAATTGGCTATTATAAATTGTCAAAATATTATATTCAACTTCACTACCAATGACAGAAAAGTGTATAATATGGTAGGCTGAATTACCCATTTGTAGGACTTACCAAAAAAATTTCTTATTTATTTTGTTGTAGTTTTCATGTACTTAGTGTAATACTTTGGATATAGATCATTTCAAGTATATAGAGGATAAAATGTCACCCAGTGAATCATTAATATTGCCGTGGCAAGTGATCTCCTGTATACTTTACCTCCTAAACTTAATGACTTGACCTTAATGAGTTCTGTGAACTAATGGAATCGTAGCACATATACCTATCATGATAAGAATGTACAAAAACCATTCCTTCTAATTTATCAGTAATTCATTTGCTGTTATTAGATGTATACTATATCCAACATTCATTCCACAGATTTTTCCTTCCTAGCAGAAAACTCGAAGTAGGGTTTTTTAAAAATATTTTTGAAATTATGCCATTTGTATGAAAAATATCATTGCTTCTAAAAAACAATACTAGGAATCACTGATTCCCCTGGGAGCAAACCCCTAAGATATGATTGCAGAAAGGTAGTAACTTGTGTTTTCTGTAACAAATCTGTAATGGAACAAAACAAAAGAGTGGGTAGAAAAAAGCCAACTGGAATATAATTATGCAACGATCTGAGATGATCCAAAGTTACTATATAAGAACTGGGGGTCCTTAAGCTGATGTGTATTATCAAAGATATCTCTAATTATAGGAAGAAAACCAGAATTCATACTCTGATAATAACCAGTCACTGAGGACAGGGTAAACACGAAGAGAATATCAAATTTAATGAGGGCACTGGGAATCAGGATTAAAGAATCAGCAGTGACCATTACTGGCAATTGATGAAATACAAGATAGTGATAACACACCATACTGTTTATATACAAAGTATACTATTTAATACAAAGTAGTCTTCAAAAATCAGTCATATTAAGTTTATATATATATGTATATATATATAAAGTTTATATATATATTAAGTTTATATATATATATATATATATATATATATATATATAATTTCTGACCTCAATATGATGTCTTCCTTAAAGTTCAAATAAAAGGAAAACATGTTTGGGCATGGTTGAACACATCTGGAATGGTGGGTTGGTAGGGAGAGACTGAGGGAGAGAGAGAGAACCAAAAGCAAGGACATTTGAATGCAAAGTTCTTATTTAATTACAAGATTGTGAGAGAATAAGAAATGTCTGAGCTTTATTTAAATAATCAATTGAATATTTGCTTTAGCTTTGGAGATTATCAACCAGAGCTCTCTAAAGCAATATTGTATTCTCAAAAGTAATAAAAATTACATGTGGTGGCAAATTATTTATAGCCCTGAAAAGAATGTTAAAATATTCTTTTAAATAGAAAAAGGAATCCTTCATGCACAGAAAGTACTAAAGTGAACCATTGAGCTAAAAGTTAAGAGAGTGATTATAATTTGCAAATGTAATTTTTACAAAAGCATCAATATTATCATTGTAATTCATTTTCTTAATGGAACACCATTTCACTTGTTTTCTGGTATTAGAAGGTATTGTAATAATTGTTGTTTTGTCAGTTATGTTTTTCAGTTAGTGGGAAATCTGGGTTCTTGGATGCCACTCTGAAAAACTTAAGCTAATCGAGCATATCAAGTAAAATACACTAAATAACAAAAAATGATAAATTCAGTGTGTCTATTGATTATAACAGTCAATCTTTTCAAATTCCAGATACCTAAAATTCTGTTCCTATTTATTTATTTTATTCAGTTTTTAATTTACTAAATACTTTCACAGATTTTCTTTCTTGATCTCTGTGAACTCTTAAAGAAGATATCATAGTGCCTCAGAAATATATTATTTTACTATGACTAAGATTTCTGGTTGAAAGGGGTCAGAGAGAATACTTGTATCTGATAGAATGAAAACAAACAGGAACATTTACAGTACAAATATGGAATGAAAGGAATGAGCCTAAAATAGAAAAAAAAAGTTTTCAGTGTGGTACACTTCAAAACATTCTTAGTTATTTTCCAAATGGAAATAACTTTCTTTTATGACTTTCCATCTGTTTAAAAATTAGATTAGTTATCCTGTTCTAGGGTTATAGAATAAATATATTTGATTATTAAGAATAAAATACAAAATAAAGTGAGCTATAAAGCACATACAATCTGAATCTGAGAGTTTATCATTATTATTTTGACTTACAATCATCTGCATCATTTTTCTATGTGTACCATATATACATGTGCATCTATCTATCTATATAAGTATGTGTATATATTTATATGATTTATACATTAACCACATTAATGTACTATCCTATGATACACTTTTTTTTTTTTTTTTTTTAAGATTTATTTTATTTGTACATACAGAACTGGGGTAAAGGCCAGAGGCTCAGGGGCGGTGAGAGCCTTCACCAGAGACAGAGTGGGAGCAGAACAGGCAGATCGACGAAGTACACTGCTGAGGGGAGCAGCGGGCGGGTCAGGAGAGGTCTGCCACGCCATGTGGTCACCTCCGGGGCAGGCGGGAATCGAACTCATACAGATGTGGCTTTAGCTTCTCAGTGCAGTGCTTTAACCCGCTGCGCCACCAGGGAGGGCCACACATTTTTTAATTTAATAGATCACATTGTTTCCCCACTAAATAAATGGCCATTGATCTTTTCAACATGTCAAAGTATCCTTTTTTAATTGTTGATAATCATATTTATTTGTAAGCATTGTATATTTGCTATTTATGTCATTTTTCTCAGAGCTACAGTAACCATCCTTCTATCTATATCTTACTTGATTTCATTTATTTACCTTAGAATGAATTTCTAAAAGTGGCCACATTATTTTTTTTAACAATCATCTTGATACACATTTTCAATTAAACTTAAAGTTCCCACCATTTTCATTCTCATTTTTCATATAGAAGAATGTCAATTTATATTGACTTTTTGGGTTCAGTGTAGTTATTTTTTTTTAATTAAAATCATATTTCTCAGGCTTCTAATCAAAAAGAAAAAAGGAGTGGGGAGAATTAACTTGCATTCTTTTGATTATTAATATTTTTAAACACTTAAAATGTTTGAGTCACATAATTTTATCATTGATAAATATATCTGTCCCTTTTTCAATGTAGTTTTGTCTTTTTCAATTTTAATAATATATATATATTAAGAGCATTAAATCATTCCTCGATTGTCTCTGTAATTTTTTATTATCCACTTATTTTTCTTAACTTTAAGGCATTTATTGTGCATTATCAGTTTTCAAGCAATGGTATTTTTTTTTTAATAATTTGTTTTGTTTAAGATTTCTACTTACTGATTATCTGTTCAAGATTGATTTTGGAACATGTATATGTTATCTAAATGTTCTTTAATAATGCCTTTAAAATGCCAGAATATAAAAATAAAAACATATTATGACACTTTAGAAACAAGAAAAGCATCAACTATTTACTAGACTAGTCAAGAATTTCAACACAAAACAAAATAAAAGCTTAAGGATGATTCCCCCACCTTAGACCAGTCAAAAACACTGAGTCAGCAAATTTCATAGGCTGAGAATAGAAAAACTAGAAAATGGAAGCAAGTGTAGGTTGGAAAGATAATAGATTTTGTTCATGTTTTTTAGAACTGTTGTTCTTATAGTCAAGTGCAAATTTTCATATTTGGAGGCTAACCCCCATTAACTTGGAGCATTTATTCTGAAAGCATTAAAGTGAGAACTGGAACAATAGAGACAAAAGGATGAACTAGGTACAGTAATTTTCAAACTTCAAGATGTGCAAAGTGGTTTAAATTCGGAATACAGCTTCCTCTCCGTTGAGAAAGAATTCACAAAGAAGTCATCTGGTATTTATAACGGCAATATTCTTATCCTCAATTTCTGTGTTTAAGGTTTTCGGCAGTATCGTAATTTTAGAGCATGTCAAACCCAAAAGCAGGCAATAGAAACAAATCAAGAACTTTGAAAATGAGGGAGATATCTTTAAGATTATTATTATTATTACAGGTCAGCCTTTAATAATTTTAATGTTTGATTTTAAGATATGAAATAGATATCTAGTTGTATTTTAACTTGTTACTTTGTATAATGGTGTCTCCGTTCTATTTCATTGTTCATCAATAGTATCACAGTATTTTAGCTATTGCAGCTTGTGTGTTTTACTTTTGCTATTATCTCTTATTTTTAATTATTTACTATCTACTATGTTGTAATTATATTTTTAAAAACATAAGAACAGTGCAGAATTTTTAAAAAGTTTATTAAAGGGATTCTATTTAGTAATTGTGCAGATTGGATTTAATGTTATTTGGAAATATACTTATATTTCTTCTCTTTAAAAATCTTATTAAAATTTTTGTTAGTACCATGCATTGCCCAACTTCATCCTATGGTATAATACTTTTTAGATTTTCTTAGGTTCAGTGAACTAAACTTCATAACTGTGGACTTTTTCCCTAGACAATGAACATAAATGTTTGAGTTTACATTCTCTAATAAACCACTATAAAGAAACCAATGTGGATATTTTATTGTTAAAGGTAACATTTGATAGCAGTTTCAGATAGATCCCTCCTGTCACATTAAATAAATATCTTTGCATCTTGTTTGAATAGCAAGCAAATTTTAGAACAAAAATAGACATTTACAAAATGATCATTTTTTAGTAATATTGAGATTGTGATTATTTTCTTTAACTTATAATATAATTAATATCTTAAATTGCATTAATTGCTAATCTGGTTTTATTTTATCATGACATTGCCAAAATACTGCTTTGAGGGTTTTAGATTTATTGGCTTTTAGGTACTAGGTTTTATAGGTCAGAAAAAAATTAGCATTTTTTTTCTTAAATATTCCATAGGCCACATCTTTTGCTTTATTTAAAAAACAAACCAAACAAACAAACAAAAAAACAAACAAACAAAAAAAACCACTTTCCATTAAGCTATTCCTGTTTACCCCAAATTGGTGAGAAGGATTAGGTAATTCTTTTAACATTTTCTCTTCTGCTTAAAAATAAATTCAGTTTAGCTGAATATTCTTGACTTGATAGTATTAATGTATTCCTTTCAAGTAATCATCTCAACATAGTCAAAGCCTGAGTGTTCTGATCAGCACTATGAGATCCTTCTTAGCTTTAGATCCTCATATTCAATATTTCTCATTTGTAGGCCTTGCATGATCTTGATGTTAAGTGATGTGTAAGAATGAGACCCTCTACTTACTATTAAAATTTCCTCTTACTCATCACTTCATTCTCATTAGTAGAAATTCCTCAGGAAGGAGCTGAATGATCCATTTTCAGCCAAAATGCAATCCTTATCTAGTTTCCAGTGAGATTAAGACAACTTTTTTTTTAGTATGGCTGGTGTGTTTTAGTGAGGCATTGAGCTAATACGGATACAAATCAAACCTTGAGGACCCTTTAGATACTTTCATAAACTTTAAATATGTTGTTTTCAACTAAAATGACATTCCAGGTCTGTGTATTTTTTCCTAGTTGTAGTATGGAGTGTCTAATATTTGTCTCAGGAAAATAAATCGTTGTTTATTGAGTTTTTCCAAACAACACTTTAACTTGTTTAGAATTTAGTAGAATATAAGGGATAAGCAAGCTGTTTTAAAGATCACAAAAGGAAAGAAGACAGAAACTGAGTATACATGGACAGATTGCTGCAAACTTTATCTATGGAGTTGTTCCCCTGAAGGAGTGGACCGTGAAGGCGACAGTCTTTTCCAGCTTTGGCATTGCATTCTCCCAGGAATTCTCTCCATTTTTAGTAATTCCTTACAAAAATTTAATATTTTTCATGTTACATCATTAATGATAAGACATAATAGTAACTTTATGGTCTGATAGTCTTGTACTTTTTAGGTGCTCCGTTTTAGATGATAGGACATATAATTTCATTTTGCAATTTCAATTCATCTTTCTGAAATAATTAAATCAGCATTAGCTATAGAAATTACTCTTAGGAAAAAAATCACCAAATCCTTTTAGTGCTGCATATTTATATCTAAATGTCTTTTTCTTGAATAAAAGATCATTTTCCACTATTGTTTAATTTGTGTCTCTGTCCATTTTGCATCCCTTTTCATTTCTTACTCATTTTTAATCACTGTTATGACCTTGCTTTGTTCATAGTGTGCTTTTCTTTTAATCATCTTTCTTATTATTTGAGTGTATGTTCAAGGGAAAAAAATCTTGGAAATTTCTTCCTTTAATTTCCTAAAAAAGTGAACATCAATGAAAATTATAGTTTTCTCTGCTACCCCTTAAACTCATCAGTCATATGTTAGATGCATCCCTTTAGGTGAAGTTTTAATGTTTAAGTGGGTTTTTATTAGGATGAATTCTCAGAGTTTGTAATTCAGATGTCAGAGGTTGGCAGCAATATCAATAACAAACCATCAGCATGGTCCCTAGTCCTAATTCTCATCCTGTCATGTTGCAAAATAAGCATGATAATTTTATGGCTTCTTTTTCTGCCTAAAATGTAACTACATTAATCTGAAAGACAGCTGATTTTTCAAGGTCAAAAGTGCTTAGTTACAAATTGATGAGCTATTATGCGTGTCTGTGGTTTCCTTGATGGCACTATATTAATAATACACATGCAGAACAGGCCATAAAAATTCCATTTAAAGGTATTAAGGCATACTGGGACATTTAATCAGGCTAAAATTCCTGTCAGTTGGCTCCAGGCACGATGTTGTTCAGTCAGTGATTAACAAAGTGTGTGGAATATAAAGATGCATGTCTATTACATGAGTTCAGATTTCACTGAAATGACCTTTTTTGTTTTCTGCATCTAGCAAATGATTCAAGTAAAATGCATTACAGTGATATTCATTGTTCTAAGTAGTTCCTGCTGTTTCCCAGCCTGGATTGTTTTGATTAGAAAATCGGGAGATAATATACTTATAAAGGTGCTGACATTCTTTCTGGGTAGGAAAAAATACTTGGTGATGAAATGTTTGTAAAATATGAAATACATTGTAAGCTTTCTTTCTTAGTGATTTATAAAAGCTATTCACCAGGTATAAAACCAAGAAAGATTAAGTGAGAAAAGCTATGGAAAGGATACTCACATGTTACATTCTATAAGTCAAAGGAATATAGCAGAACACAGAATATAATGCAGTAGAAATAGCAATTAGTCTGCAAGAATATGTGCATTTTATAAAACAAAGTCACAGAAATGAGTATTTACAGCCTCTGAAAATATTTGTGCTTTTTAGTAATGGTTAAAGAAAGAAATTATATAGAAATAAGTGTTTTCAAATACATATTGTATTGTCTTATAATTTCCTAATATCAGAGGCAGGTTAGTTTTTTAAATTAAATAGAATTTCTTTTGAAAATATCTATCTTGTTTAAATAAGAAGAAATAATCTAGTCTCAGGTTATTTCTAGCCTCGTCTTAGATTATTTATTTCTATCAAGATTTATGATTTATTATTAGGTTTATTACAACAGTGAGAAATGTTTAGCATCTCTTATTATATTTTAAAAGCTTTCATTAAGCTATCACATTTCAGCTGGATATAATACAATTATAATATATCTAGTATTGTTCTAATATTAATGCCTCTACATGCAATATTTTAAAATTATGTAATCTATTAAAAAAACATAAATTTGTACTATGTTCATTGTTATATATGGCAGACTACACTTCTCAAAATCACAAAAGATAATGGTGAGTGAAAACACTTATATTCAAGTGTTAAATTTGCTTTTTTTTTTTTTTTAACTAAAACCTCAGAGGTTTCTTGCTTAGGATCTAATTAACCTGTGCACTAACTCAAGTGTTCATGGACAAATGATTATGACAGTGAAAGATAGATAAAGGCAATTTTTGGTAAAACTTCAAACTTTTCAGCATGAACATACTTACATATGAATAATTATTTCTGCAAATATTATAGAAATCTTAAAATTTTGAAGTGATAAAATCTCCTCCGACAATTTTGTTATAATTCAAGTTCTAACAAAACCTTTCTATCAATATTTCACCTTTAATTAACAAAGAATCTTTATATGTGCTTTATTATATTAATTATTTTATATAAGTTAGCTCTTATTGGCATATAATAAGTATCTTAGGATTTAAACAGTATATTAACCGTTTTATTTTAATGTATTTAAGCTATTTAAAATTGAAATGTATCACACTTCATTATTTCAAAGTTTTGTTTGACCATTTCTATTGATCTCAGAGATGACCTAATCTTACAAAGATGTAAATATTTTATGAGAATAAAACAACTTTATAATCTCTTAAAATATTTCAAAAAAAGTACATTCATAGTGGATTATTTCTAGGAGCTATAAACATGTAATTCAAATTAGTTATAAAAATTGGGCATAGGCGACACCTATATAGTTCCATAAAAAGTTTCATTTATCTTGTATCCTTACGTATTGTTAACATTGATCTTGGATTAAACATGACAAATATTTTAAAGTAATTACAATAGTTATGTTCAAGGAGGAAACTTTCTTATGCATAAGGAGGAAAAAGCATTTTAGACAACCAATTAAATCAACTTTGCAATAAACACAGATAAAAAATATTCATGAAAAGTAATCAATTCAGATTATTTATTTATTTATTTATTTGTACAGAACTGGGGTACAGGCCAGAGATGCGGAGGGTGAGAGGATCACCAGGAACAGAGTGGGGAGCAGAGCAGGCAGATCGAAGAAGTATACTGCTGAGGGGAGCAGTGGATGGGTCAGGAGAGGTCTGCCGTGGCCATGTGATCACCTCCGGGGTAGGCGAGGATCATACTCATGCGGAAGTGGCTTTAGCTGCTTATTGCTGTGCTTTAACCCGCTGAGCCACCAGGGAGGGCTTGGTAGGCATTATTCTAAACTCTTTTTATCATTATAAAAGTTAAAGCTATTATCAGTATTTGATAAAGAAACTAAAACTGAGAGATTAGGTAATTTGCTCAAGGCCACATATAAATGGTACACCCATAAAGTAATTCAAGAAGGATAATTTCAAGAGCTTTCAATATTCTATAATAACTAATATTTTGTACTTAGTATATCTAATTAGCTGTAATCCATACATTTTATGTTATAGATAATATATTCTACTCTGCTCACTATATCTAATATTCTCTAACATCAGATAGTAAGATACAAGAAAATGGAAGCAGTAGAGGATAGATGATAAATAGTACAACTTTAAGGAGTCTCCTACTTTTGTGTCCATAAATTATTTCCAAATAGCAATTTAGTTATTAGGTATAAACCTAACAAGCATATACAATATAGAGATAAATACAATTTTGCTACAATTAGAGACATGCTTTAAGATTATAACAATTGTTATAGGGCACCTCAATTCAGAGAGAGGCACCCCTGAAGTCCCCAAACCTGCCTGCTCTAAGTGGGTTCTGCCATCTGCCGCAGCAAGACAAAACATATAAAGCTTTAATGAAAAGTGACTTTAATACAGTGAATATACAATATGGAACACAAAGAATATAACTTCTAAATCAAACACCTGAAGTTACCAATCCCCTCGTGGGCAAAAGTCAACCCAAAAGGGATTGGCCCAAAGCAAGGCCTGAAAGCCTGCCACAAGACTAAAGCACCTTCTGGCTGGGACCCATGGAAAAGGGTCAGAAATGGCCAGACAAATCTGAGAGGAAAAGAGCAAAATCAAAATCAATATAAACACTGCCATAGTCACCTCCCTACAGGTATCTCACCCACATCTGCCTTAACCAGTCCAGGGTCAGAAAACAAGCCCGGTTTCTTCATCACATGTTTGCTGCTCCATGTGGCTTCCTTAGGTCTCCTTCTCCATCTGTCTTCCTTCTCTCTTCTTCTCTCTCCTTTTTCTCTGCTCAGTTCCACCCTCCTTCTGGGTGGGGCAGGGAACCTGGAACTTCCCTTCTCCTTGGGACCACCCAGTTACACAATGACAATGCAAAAATGGAGATAAGTAACATTTTAATTATAAAATAGGCATAATTGATTAACATGTCTTTTTTCTTCCTCTCCTTCCTTAAACGTTAACTAAATGTCTCGCCTATGTACTAGACACTATAAAATATTGTACGAAATAAATAGGACAGAGCTTCTATTTTTGAAGTTCATTTGGTACAAAATCTAGAATTCTTTTTTGTTTCTTAAGAACTTTTCCAACATTTATTAATCAAAATGAATTATAATAAAAAGCAACAAGGAAATTTTAACCAAGATAGACATTGGTCATTTCAAATATGTGTCTTTATTGTGTGTCCTGGATTTAGAAAGCCATTATCAGAGAAAAGACAATTGAGTTGAATGTGTAAAAGTAGCTCATAGTTGATAGCATTGCATGATGTTTTTAAAATGAGAAAAAGTATTTTTATAGCATTAACAATTTAAACATTTTTCACTTGCATTGTAATTTAGAGGATTGTTGGGAAACCTGTAATAATAGAGGAGAAAATCAATAAGAAATCAATAAGGCATAAAGAAATACAATAGTCTTTATGAATGCTACTTTGGAGCATTATAGAGAAAGAGTATGTGTTCTCTGTGGAGAAGTTGGAGAAGACTAGAGAGAAAGTCAATTTTGAAATGAGTTTTTAGTAAGTAGGCACATGAGAAAATATTCCAAACAGAGGTGAAGATATGCAAGACACCATAACTCTTTTGCTACTAGGGGAATGATAGGTAGTTATTGGTGACTGGATTGAGAGATTCTGGAGTGAAGTATTGAGTTTATGGTTGGAAATGGAGGTTGACACTAGAGGATTTTGTTTCATGTTCTAAGTAGAATTCAAGAAGATAAAAAGTTACTGCAAAATAAGGTCTAAGTATAATGACACTTGTTTTAATGACAAAATTCTAATTCTATTTGGAAGGTGACCTATAGTATAGTGGACTTTATTGTAGAGTGCTGTAGAGCAACTAGAAGTGATTATTGAGCCCAGTGTATGTGCATATATTTTTATATACTGTATAATGACCTAGCCATTGTTTACATACCTGTTGTCTAAATTTTTCAGTTTCCTTTATTATTTAATTTTCTTGTCCTTGGATTAAATCAGTTTATGTACACAGTTCATAGAAGCCGGTTTTGAAACAAAATGAATATAAGTTTGTTCAATGATGGATAGACTGAACTTCAGTCTTACCCTAAACTATTTAGCCTAGAATTAAAAATAATAATAATTATTATTATGCCAGGTACAAATATTCTCTCTTATTCTGAAACTAAAGCTTTTATTGCATATAAGAACTCATTTAAGAGTTAAAAAGCCAGTGAAGTTCTCAGATATAATACTGTTTTATATGCTTTATTTGATTGCCTACATTAGTGAAAATTATCCAAATATAAAAGAATAAAGCCATGTTTTACTTCCTCAATAATATACTATTATCCACCATTCACTGATTGCTCCTTAAATATGAAAAACTGCTATATGCTTTTTCTATAATTTATTATATCTGTATTTCAAGTAATATAATCAAGGCTGAGACAAGTTATTTAAATCATTAAGTTTATCCTACAGAACTGGGGTGCAAATTTAGGTGTACCTGCTCCAAAGTTTAGGCTCCTTAAAACTAAATAATGTAGTTCCCTTACTTTTCTTTTGATATTTAAAAATGCTTTTTATGATAATGTTTTTTTTTAAGGGTAGGTTTTTGCATTTAGTTGATTCTGTAGTTTTTGTTATCCTGCCATTCCATGTCTTCATGGGTCTAAAATATAACGTTAAAAGTATATTTAATATCTCACTAGGCCTAACTGAAGTCTGTTTCACACTAACATTTCCATTATGAATAACTAATCTTTTATCAGCCTTGACTAATGGTTGTTACAGTGGAAATATCTCTCACTTCTAAAAGCTGTGTCAAGATTTGTATAACTTGATTACAGAGCACATTATTCCTATAAATTATTTTTTCTAGCATAGATGAAAATGGCATAGTAAACTGTACCAATTTCATGTTTTCAATTTTAAAATGTATCTTTACAAGATACATTCTCTATTATATATTTCAACAATTTTTATATTCTCAATAAATGGTGTTGCCTTTTCATTTAGTGATATGATTTCACCTAGCGCTTTTCCCTTCCCAAATATTTTACATACTTTTGTTCCATTGACAAATATTGTATGTGCTATCAAAATTCAATCATTTACTTGGTGACAGTTTCACTTTACACTATCTCTATTTTCAGTATTCAAGAGAGAATTTTAAGCAATTATTTTGACTCTAATAGGTCAACAGTTTATGAAAAGTACTTTGTGTAATTTATTTGAATGTTGTGCAGGATATGTCATGTTAAAGTTTAGATAGCAAAATGCAATTTTCATATATAGAATAAGATTGCCTTACCAAGTGAACATTCATGGTAAATGTCATTAATTCTTTAATAATTTAGAAATGGCTTGATGACTTCTGTTGATAGAGTCTGTTGGGATAAATAATTTTAGCATTTGTTTATGACAAGTGCATTAATTAAAAAATAGCAGTACAGTAATGGGGATGCATTATAACTAATCATCATGGAATATCATTTTATATATGTTTGTGTGTGTGTGTGTATATATATATATATATATATATATATATATATATATATATCAAGTAATTTATTGAGAAACTATGAACTTCTGATTGCATTCATCTTGTGTGCTTTTCACATTTTCAAGTTGCTCTTCACACCACCACTAGTTAAAGTAACATTTCTAGAACAAAAATGATGCTTCGGAATGGTTAATGAAGATTGAGGTCATGTGTTTTTACAAACTATTTGCTAATGTAGCAGCAAGATGCAGGCAGACTAGATTAATTGACTCATGGGACACTCCTCTTTTATACAAACCCAGGTGTTTTTACAAAGACCACATACACTTGTAGAAGCTAGCAAGAAGGAAATATTCTATTTAAATTCATGTTGTTCCATAGGGGAATTAACAAAAAAGCTGCTTTACACACATTATTTATCATACAATATACTGAAGAGTTTATTATGGACAGACAGTAATAATTTTGATCACTCGATAAATTGTTCTTTGGAATCTAAAGAAATTTCTTAAATTATGCTCTGAGCATCTGTTCTTTTAGTCATATAACATAGGACTATGTAAGGTGCCTAAAATTAACTTTAATTTTTAGCATTTTGAAAACACTATTGCGTAGCAGCATCTAGTAAAAACTGGTTACATGTTGGGATCAAGACAGGATAGGATGGGAGACAGAGCTTATACTTTACTACCACTGAAGAACAAAGACTGAAACCTAATTTTTAAAAGGACCAGAGAGCTACTGAAGATTTAGTGCAGGTTCCAATGCAGGATGACTTACTAGCATTTGGCACAGTGACAGTATTCACCCTGTCTAATGGAGAAGCTGTGAATGCATGTATATACGTAAGAAATTGTACAACAGTTTAGCAAAGGACTTTCAGGAGTCTGATTCTCCAAAACAGTACTACTTTGCAGCAACACTGAAGAATGAAACACTTTGTTACTTTCTGCCATATTAGGTGACTCACAATCTTTTTGCCTTTCCATCATCCAGATTTTAACGACCCTTTCCATGTTACAGTTTGGATTTTCTTTGTATTTCCTGTTCTCCCAGAAGTCCCAGTTTTAAAGAGATTTTAGAAAACTGTTTTCTTTCCAGGGTATCTTTAGGTCAATAGAGCTTGATAAAACACATTCCACTGTTGGCCAAGAATAGCTATTAAATACTAAAGGACAAACCTTGACAAATTTTGATAGCAGACATATAAAAAATGGATAGTTTATTAGATGTGAATAGATGCACATATACACACAAGTTAAATACATGTGTACTGATGATTCCATTATTCAGAATAATTAAGGTTAGAACAGAACAATGTATCCTATAAAGTGATATACTTTGTTAGGGGATATGTTACATATATAAAAATGGATAGGAATATCCTTTAGACACATGCATGCATATCACAACCTCCTCACGTTGGTGGGTGGGCACTTAGGTTGTTTCCATATCTTGGATGGAGTAAATAATGTGATGAACATGGGTACACATATCTTTTCTAGTTAGTTTTTTGTTTAATACAGAATAGCAGAATTACTAAAAATACATTTGTTCTAGACTTAAACATTTGAGGTACGAACCTCCAAACTGTATCGCATGAATGTTGTTTTTTTCTTAGAGGAAATTTGTTGTACTTCATCAATAGTTGCAACATCTTTTCAATTATTTTATGATTTAGAGAAAGATTGTGAAATTTAGAATAGGACAAAAGGATGAAAGGAGATTAATAAGCACAGTTAATTTGAGAACTAACCATCAAAATGCATAAGGCACAAGATAGATGAATTTAAAGGAGCCCAAAGTACATATTCTTAAAGAGTAATTACAATGCCATTATATTTTTACATTTTAATTTCAAATATTTAATGCCTTTCACTTTATATTAATTTTTAAAGTGTCACTTGACACTGCCATATATATTTATAAGATGAATGAAAGTTAGAATAGAAATAAAATACAAAATTGTAATTATAAAACATAGTATTCATTAAGATAAATATTAAATTGTATCTTTTATTATAATAAACTGAAGTGAAACTAAAGTTGTTGAGTTAAATTATATTCTTTCATAAGGACCATAGTCTAGATTTCTCTTGAACTTAAAATGATCATTGAATGATTAGTTTGAGATGTTATTCTGTTAAATTTTTTAATAATTTTACATTAATTCTTCTGCTATGTAAATGAACAAGTTAACAACACATGTTTTCTTAACTTCCATTTCTTTGTTGTTCTGCCAAATTTTGTTATTCGTATTTTTAATTTTATATTTTAAATATTTATTATTATGGCGTTCATTAGTATTGTACACAAATATTTCTGGATCTCTGGTTTCAGAGCATATGGCAGAATGTACTTCCTACCCTTGTCTTAATTTCTCAACTTTTAATAACAAAACAGCATAAACTGGTAGTTGAAACAATAGAAATTTATTTTTTCACAATTCGGGGCGATGGGAGCCTGAACTTAAGGTGTCAGTATTGACAGACTTAGGTGAGGTTCTTCGTGTCTTGAAGGTAGCTTACTTCTTTGTATGTCTTCACATGCCCTTTCCTCCAAGTGTGCCTGTGAACAGGGTCAGAGCTCTTTTTCTTCTGGTAAAACTGTTAAGTCTTACTTTTAGGGCCTTATTTAATCTAAGTTACCAAGAACTGGCTCCAAATACATGCAGTGGAGTTTAGGGCTTCAGGATAGGGGGACAGTTCAGTTTACTGAAACCCCATTCAGATTTAGTGCAGCCTCATGACTTCTCTTACCAAAGGGCTGTGAATAGAAACTTAAAAAAGACTTCTATTAGGTTCTCTTTCTACTCCCATTGAGATAAACTCTTTCCTATGATTTTCTGAGGGATGACCATCGGCAGAGCACCATGTCTGATTTGCCTCTGTATTAAGAATTAAACTATGTTTGTTCTCTAAAGTCAAGTATGTCACTGACTTACTTATGTCTTAAGTAACATACAGCATATGTTACTGCAGTACTACTTAGTAGCTCATCTGAATGCATGAAATCCTCAAATTTCAGTTTTGCAATACCATTTGCTCAATTTTCCTTAACTCTTTTTCAATCACTTCAATCTTATGTTATTTAATGCATTATTAAACATATGCCTTTGAAATTTAGTATCTAACTTAGGCATATCTATTTTATTCATAAATATAAGAAATACAACTAGGTGTATTTATTTTTGATGAATTCTCAAAGTGTCTCTACCTACTTTTGTCACTTAACTCTGTTTTAGAGAAGTCTAAGAACAGTTTATATTATGTTTCTTATATTTGACATTCTTTTCTGCTGGAAAAAGCTTGAATCTTTAAATTCTTTGCATTAACAAATATCACACATATATAAAAGAGGACACACAAATAAATAATGGCATAAAATTATGCAGTCAACATCTACATCAAAAGGAGAATATTGCAAAGATCACAGCCTACATTTGAAATGACCTAACTTTTATGATTATAACTTCTTTGTCTTTATATTTCACCTCCAATGTGTGTATATGTTAAAAAATATAAATTAAAATTTATCTTTCAAAATGGAACCATATAAAGATCTCTGTTTCTCCAAGAACACTTACTCAGGACATAGTGAGAAGGTGGTTATCAACATTATAAATAATAATAATCTTTCTCTTTTCTCCTTCCTCATTTTCCTTCTTTCTTCCTTTCCTTTTCTAGTTCTTCTAAATAGGCCAGATAAGAGATTAATAGACAGAGCCATTATGTAGAGAGGTTAGCCACTCAAGTGTCATCAACATGTTTGCAATTTGAAGGTGGGATGGGGGAGAAAACAAGAAAAGTTACATTTTAGTAGGATTAAGGTAGAGAGTATACACTGGAGAAACAACTGGAGGAGATAGAGGTAGGATGGTAAAATGGCACAGTATGTTTATTAACCTTGTCAATGAAAAGAGACAAAAGAAATAGAAATGTCATTTTGATAAAAAGTCAGCTACTCTTCATGAAAATGTGAATGAGTAGTAATATAGAAAATAAGTACTTAAAACACAGTTCATGTTTTGTTGTCAGAGATATTGCAAGGGTAATACTTTTTTTTTTTTAAATCCATTCTACACATTTTGTAAAGTTATTTATGTATGCATTTGAAAGCTAGGAGTTGGAAATAAACTTGCCTCAAAACATGAGAACTGTATTCTTTCATGGACAATATGGATTCTTCATATGTGTACATATGTCCTTTGGAAAACTTTTTTGACAACTTGAATTGTCTAAGTGGACATTACTGCTAAAAATAAAAAGTAATGTTAATTGTATTTCTTATTAGAAGTATATATAACTGTATGCTCTCCCTAGTTAAATCAATAAGCAATATTTCATCAGATAGCTCAAAATTAGCATGACATTTTTTAAAAATTTCCATCCATGGCGCAGAGGGTTAAAGCACAGCACAAAGAAGCTTAAGCCACTTCCTCATGAGTTCTATCCCCACCTGCCCTGGAGGTGACCCACATGGCGAGGCAGACTTCTCCTGACCCGCCCACTGCTCCCCTAAGCAGTGTCTTCGTTGATCTGCCTGTTCTGCTCCCCACTCTGTCTCTGGTGAATCCTCTCACCCTCCACATCTCTGGCCTATACTCCAGTTCTGTATGAATAAATAAATAAATCTTAAAAAAAGAAAAATTCCATCCACTACTTAATAGTTTTTCCCTGAAAGGCTAGTACTCTATGTTCATGAACAGTCTGAAAATATTTTTATATTTTTTTCTCTGTGGCTTAAGTTGTACATTTATTTGGAAATTTAAAATAGATTATATGTACCAAGAAAAAATGGTTTTGAGCATTCTAATAGAACTGACAGGTTGGCTTTTCTTCATTGTGAACATGTACCAGATTACTAATGAAAATACATTAATTTCAGATGTATATGGGTATTGGCACTGTGAACCCAGAAATAGTGCTACAAGCTTTTAAGAGATGCCTAATATTTTTCTCTATAATTAAAGTTTTGAGTGTAGGTTTTATGTCACATAGATTTCTTGTGGATAAAATCTTCTTGAAAGACATCTTTATTATGATTATTAATAAATTCACATATATTTTTAATGGTTTAACTCTCCTAAGAAATATTATTCTTTTAGAAGAGTTATTCAGCAAATCAAAAAGTTTTCCCCCACATTTACTGTACTGAGTGCCTTAAATTTTTCTTTTCTTTCTGACCTTTACAAGAGCACACATTTAAAGCATTAAGTAGTGAATGTCAGAGTACTTTCCTGGAGGCATACGGAGCTCACTCACAGTATAGTTATTACACAACTCACATACCTTTATATAGTTTCTGCTTTAGGAAATAAAAGGTTAAACATGCTTTTTATAATGCAAAAGTCAAGCCGTGACAAATGGGAGGGCATGTTTTTTAGCCTCTTTTTTATTATCTATAATGTTTAAGAAATGTTACAGTAAGTAAAGTTTTTAAATAGGGAATTATATCCAAAGGATTGTGATGAACTCTTATGACAGCTTACTGCCCAGCAGCACAGAAGCACATTTGGAAATCACCTGAATAGTTAAACTAGCACAATAAATTCTAATTATAGGAAAATGATTTGATGTGAAAGATAAATGGGAAAATTCATCAAAGTAAATTCAAGATTGACAAAATTAATCTCTGTTGCTGGGCAAATGTAGCATATACCCAGTGCATATAGTACATTCATTTCAATATTCAGATTCTGTTTTCCATTTGTATTTTATGGTAATTGAGTTCCTTTTCCAAAGTTGATTCCTTTTATTTCTAAGTAACTATTTTTAGAAGAATATATGAAGAATTTTTCTACTCCAAACTGTTGTAGCAATTTTTCCCTTATTTTTTGCTTTCATTTTATGTCACAACTACCTGTGGAAGTGATATTATATAAAGACAAAGTGATTTGACTGTGTCTTATTGTGTGCTGCATTCTTGGAATGCAAGAATGATTTAACAAAGGTTCTTAAGCTTTGGGAATTAGCTGTCCAATTTTTTTCTATAATAATATTGAACACTTTTTAAAAGTATGCTAAATATACTGGTCAATAGGGAAATTAAATCAGATCTGAATTATTGACAATTGGTCTTGGCTAACTGACATTGTAAGGAGAACAACTGGCTAGTTTAATGGAAACAGGGACATCCAGATAGAGAGAGTACTAAATAAGTCAGCTAAAGAGTCAAAGGTCTTCATTCTCTCAAATACGGGCATTTCAGTAGTCTGTTAATTAACTTCTTGGTACTGAAATTTCTCAGAGGCATTACAGTCTGCCAATGCAAATATAGATATCTATATATGTAAAGCAAAGTAAAATTTACGCTGTGTTTCAAAATGTGGTACAAGTGAAAAATTGTGAAATAGCTCATCAATAAATTTAAGATGATTTTACATTAATTTGGTGTTTTGAAAATTAAAATTAACATCTGTATCTTTTTATCTTTATAAAATGTCACTGGATAATTTTATATAGATAGGTGGTAACATTATTGTAAGTCAAATATGACTCACATCTATACCCTTCATTGTCATATGTATTTCTTTTTGTTGTAGTTTCATTGTTCTATATGATCCGGATGTGTGTTACTGCATCACCAAAATACCCATAATGATTCACCACAGTTCACTTGGAAACTCTTTCCACTTTGTTTTACATTCTCTTTCTCCCTCTTCCAGTCTCAAATTTATGGTCAAATTTCTAGCATTTGTTTTTGACTTAGTTTTATCAGGCACTTTTATTTCTCTGTAGTCTAAATATGAGTGAAATTATCTAGTGTTTGTCTTTCTCCTTCTGGCTCATATCACTTAATATAATCACCTCCAATCCCCAACATGCCTCACATGCAAGAGTTTATCTTACATTTTAATAGTATTATTACTAGTACTACTATTAATACTACCATTACTGAATAGTATTCCATTTTGTGTGTGTGTGTGTGTGTGTGTGTGTGTGTGTGTGTGTGTGTGTGATACCTCTCTCTAATCTACTCACCTGCTTTGGTGCTTAGGATGTTTCCAAGACTAGGCTATTGTGAATAGTGCAATGAGCACTGAAGTCCATGTATCCCTTTGAATTAGCGTTGCATTGTTTGTGCAGAAACCTGAAAATGAGTGTTGGGACATATGACATATCTATTTTAAAAGTTTTATGAAATTTCCAGACTGTTTTCCATAGGGCTGGGCAAGTTAATACATAGTTTTCAAGATTCATCTTTATTTTGTCTAAAATATATGTTCCCTAAATTGTTTAAGAAGCTTGGTGAGGTCTCCCCAGGAATGACTTTAACTTCAGAGAGTCAGAGAATTCGGAGTCTTCTGTGAAGGATTCACAATTCTTTTTGGGAGGATGTCATCTACCTTCTTTTAGAGAGCTTCCTGTCAATATTTTGACTTTTGGATGTAGTCTTTTGTTGCATTTGAAATACTATTGGTTATCTACTTCAGTTATATTGTGAGGAATCTTGAGAATTAAAATTAGTGTTAAACACTTGAAACTTCAGCGTAGTTACAGCTTTCTCTTTAAATGATATTTGTGTAAAAAAGAGAATACATTAAAACTCTCAAGCATCATCTCAACAAGTTTTGAGTGAGATTTTATGAACCAAACAATTTGGTTGCTGTCCTAGGTTTTCTGAAATGTACATGTGATCATAACTCATGTTTTATTTGAAAATGATGTTGGAATACTAATGTAATTCTTGTGCTATAAATAGAAAAATTATGGCCCCTCCTGGTGGTGCAGTGGGTTAAAGCGCAGCACTAAGAAGCTAAGGCCACTTCCGCATGAGTTCGATTCCGTCTGCCTCC
>NW_004567103.1:36461208-36475597 GCF_000260355.1 Condylura cristata | reverse complement strand
AGTTCTGTATGTACAAATAAATAAATCTTTTAAAAAAAAATTAAAAAAAATAGATAAATTATGATCACAACCTACATGTCCTCCAATAGATGAGTGAATTAAGAATATGTGGTATATGTACACTGGGATATCACTCAGTGATCAAAAAAGTTAAACTTATGCCATTTGAGCAGTATGTTTGGAGGTGGAAGGGGTAATGCAGAGAGAGCATAATGAAATCTCAGAAACAGAGATAAATATAAGATGGTGTGAATAAAGAGTAATTGAACTATGAATCAGATAAAGACAAGCTTAAAAACAAGCTCTTGAAAGCTGACTACAGAACTGAGTATATAGAATGGAGGTAACGGAGGAGAAGGAAGGAAGCTCAATGCAGCATGGTGGTAGACTGTGTGTAATTCAATGGTGGGTGCATTGTGGTGGCAATCCTGATAGGAATATCCAAATATTACCTCAATTTACAATAAATATATAAATAATAGAAAATTTGAATCCATATTCTTAAATGTGCTAAAATCACTAGTTGGTAATTTGCATTATAAATTGTCTATGAAAGTAGAGTAGAATAAAAAAATACAAATCACTTTCATAAAATTTAATTTTATAAACACATGAATGTGCTTTTACAATTTGTTATTGTTTTTATAAGCTATTTTGAATGCAAGAAAATATCCAGCCATTAATTTTTCCCCCCAATGATTTGAATTCTGTCATCAGGTCACATTCAAATTTTTCTACACTGTGTTTAGTAATTGCTGAATATATTTCCTGAGTGTGAACATTTGAATAGTATAGGTTATGAGTTATCACATTTGATTTAGACATAAACATCTCTGCCATCCATCAGCCTTACAAAATATTGCAGTTTATATCCCGATATATTTTTAGATGAATGAGCTCTGGGAATCTGCTGTTTTTCCATTGCTGCTTTACTTTTTCTCAAATGAAAAACAGAACTAAATGTTGAAACAAGTGTAGACTGTGACTACTACTATTGATTATTCGAGAGTTATATTGGTATTAAGTATTTTTATTATACTAAGTTTATAGCAAGATTCTACATATCCTCACTTCCATTCTTATCCTGAACTTCTAAAAAAATGTACATATTATGCAGATGAAAAATTAATAGTTTGTTTCTATAGCAGCTGTTTCCAAAATTTTCAAAATTCACAATGATTAACATCAAAAAAGTCATATATAGAATAAGTAAGGAGACATATAGATTACTAACCCTTCTTATTTCTGAACAGTTTTCATGAATAAAAATGAGTTTGTGCATAATTTAATGAAACATAAATCTATTATTAAGTGAAGTTTGCACATGTATTTACTTCATAATTGTGTATGAATGCAAACAGGATAAATACACATATATAAGAGACATTTGTGCAACCACACACGTGCATATTATGTGTCATTTAGTGAATGAAGGCATATCAGGAATTAAGTTATTACTTAAAGATGGAGTAATTTAAATTAGGCATTAAATCATTTACACAATCATACATGGAATCCCACTTGGCTTTAACAGCAACAAGAAAAAAGATGAACTTTTGCCATTTGTGAAAACATGGATGAAACTGGAGCACATTATTCTAAGTGAAATGAGCCAGAAGAAGGAAGACAAATACCAGGTGATTCCCATGATACGTGGAGTATATAGAAACAAAACAAAGGAACCGACAAAACTAAAATGAAATGAACTCTAGAAATATGACCACAGAATTGAGACTATTAAAATATATATATATTAAATAGGTAAATAAAGGGAGAAGTGGGATCAAAGAGGAGAGGGACCCAGTAGGCTAAGACTGGGGCCTTAAGTGATGGGTGTGATGTGACATACATCTGAGGAGTTCTGGCCCTGTTCACCTCTACCACACAAGTGTTGTAAACCAGTGTTCCTTTAATATAAAAAAAACAAATCAGAATTTGAATAAAAAAATAGTTCCAATTCATAGAAAAGGGAGAAAAAAATTATATTTAAAAAAAAAGAAATGAAAACAAGGTCCACTAACCAGTAGTACTGTTTGGTAATGAGTGTATTCTAACAAATGAAAATCAAATGATTTTGTTGTCCATTGCAATAAATGTTTGGACAAACCATAGGGGCTGACTAAATTCAAGACAAATTATTCCTCGAAGAAAAACCTAGATGTTCACATAACTTACATGTATTACATGATGGCATCATGTGTAAAATTACTGAAATTCAGAATGCTTATAAAATGTAGGAATGCGTTATTTACTATTGGACAGTAGTAACTATATTTTGGTTCATAGCCGAATTGTTCAAGGGAGAGTTTTTCCTTTTAATATATTTTTATTAGCTGTAGCACTTATATAGATTTACTATATGTGCGAATATATATAATTTAAGTACAAGAAGTTACATAAGAAAATAGAGAATACATACATGATAACAATCTATGAAACCTTACAATTTTTTTGTTTTATTTAAAGATTTGCTTATTTTTACTTTTTTAAGATTTATTTATGCATATAGAACTGGGGTACAGGCCAGAGGTGCAGGGGCAGAGAGAGGATTCACCAGAGACAAAGTGGGGAGCAGTATAGGCAGATCATGGAAGTACACTGCTGAGGGAAGCAGGGGGCAGGTCAGGAGAGGTCTGCTGTGTCATGTGGATCACCTCTGGGGCAGGCAGATGGGGATCCAATTCATGCGGAGGTGGCTTTAGTTTCTCAGTGCTGTGTTTTAACCCACTGAGCTACCAGGGAGGGCCTATTTAAAGATTTATTTATTTATTCATACAGAACTGGGGTACAGGGCCCAGGAAAGGCCTCACTAGAAACAGAGTGTGGAGCAGAACAGGTCCACTGACAAAGTACACTGCTGAGGGGAGCAGCGGGTGGGTCAGGAGAGGTCTACCTTGCCATGTGGATCTCCTCTGGGGCAGGCGGAGGTGGACCTCATGCTAAAGTGGTTTTAGTTTCTTAGTGCTGTGCTTTACCTCTGTGCCAACAGGGAGGGCCCACATTACATATTTTAAGTCTAAAATTGATTTGAAGCTTCAAATCTAGATTTATCACATACATAGTCATGCCCTAATATTAGTCTTAAAATTGTTTTTAAATGTCATATGAATTTTGAAAACATATGCAGACCTTTCTGTTCACTTCTTTTTTTGGATTAAAATCTCTTTTTTTTATGTTCAGTGTATTGAACATCAGAAGCAGGTTAGAACAGAAGTTGTACGTGCTGGATCTCTCTGTTTGCCTCTGTTGTAAATGATCACTGAAACAGCAATCAGTGGTTGTTATAGGAATTCCTGACATTATACAGAGCTTATAGAATTGGAGATGGAACAGAAAAGGAAGCATACAATTTATTGAAATGTTTAATCTGAAACAGTTCTGAAAATGTGTGGCTTCCAGTTTTATTTTGAAAGAAATTGTTCTGAATGTGTAATTATGCCCATTTAGGATAACTTTATTAGTTCTTATATTTATAAATTTGAGAAAGTCCACTGTTAAACTTACAAAATTTAAGTATATGATATAAAATACTTAATGATGAAAAAAACGAAAAAAATAATTATCAAAGTAAACCAAAGTGAATTTTTGTTCATAAAGAGTCTTATATTTTTGTGTTCTCTCTGTTATAATACTAATTTTCTTTATGTAATAAAAACCATGGCATTCTAAGAGAGGAGGATGGATAGATGGGTAGGTAGGTAGGTAGGTAGATGGATGGATGGATGTGTGGATAATGATTCATTTCAAAGGAGTATTAAAAACTTTGTAAAATTTTTAATTAACTTTTTTTAAAGATTTATTTATGCATACTGAACTGGGGTACAGGTCAGATGGTCAAGAGAGCTAAGAGGATTCACTAGAGACAGAATGGGGAGCAGAACAGGCAGATCGAAAAGTACACTGCTGAGGGAGCAGTGGGCAAGCCGGGAGAGGTCTGCTGTGCCATGTGGGTCACCTCCCTGGCCTGGGATAGAACTTGTGCTGCAATGGCTGAAGTACCTTTGTAGTGCTGTCCTTTAACCCGTTGTGTGTAATTTTAGAATACTTTTTTTTTTAGAATACTTTTATATTTTTAATCTAAAAATAATAAGCATTGATGCATATTAATAACTAATAACTGTTTATTCAGATTTTTTTTGTCTATTATCTCTTTATTCTTCAAAAACCAATCTAGAATACCATATTATCTTTAGATTACTTTGTCTCTTTAGACTCTCGTAGTAGTTTCTCAGACTTCCTTTAAACAAGTATCTTTATAGTGTCCCTTTATTGGGGTTATCTAATGTTTTTCTCATGATTAGACTGGCAATATGGATTTTGGAGAGAAATACTAGGAGAGGTAAAAATATCTATTGAATAGTATCAAAGGGAAATTGTATCAATGTGACTTCTCACTATTTTATTTTTACCTTTTTCATAGAAGAACTGGGCCAGAGTTGCGTGGGATGAGAGGACACAGAACAGAACAAGCAAATTTACTGAATTATACTGTTAAATGGAAGAGTAGGTGAGACAGGAGAGTTCAGCTGCAGCATACTGGGTTAGTTCTGTGGCAGGGTATCAAACTACCTCGTCTACCAGAGAGGCCCTAGTTTCTCACTTTTAATGTGACCTTGATCACATGATTGAAATAGTGTTTGTTAATTTTCTTTCTACAAAGTTGCTCTTCCTCCCCCTTTCATAATGTATCCCTTGTAAGAAAATCACTTGAGGAATGAGGAGTTATGTTCCACTTCTTTGAGGGTAGAATATCCTTCTAAAATGGTGTCGAATTTTCCTACATAGGAGTGTTGTCTCCTCTCTCTCCCTTGCTAATTTATTCAACCATTTGTTTTCATCATCATGGGCTTATCACTTTATCTTGTGTTCAGATTATCTAGCTTTAGCCATTTGTAAGCTTTTTCAGTTCTCCTTTGACTACTCCAATTATTGTGTGTGAGAGTGTGTATATGCCCACACATGCACATACATATGCATATATGTATATGCACCTGCTTGCATTATAGTGCTTATAGTTGTTCCAGGCTCACCTAAGCAAGGCTCATAGAGTCATCACAGATATTAAGCACTTGTTCTCTGCTATAACATGGGAAGCTTGTTCTGAGAATCACTGGAATGGTATGGTTTGTGATTAAATTTGAGAACCATTGGTATGGTATGCTTGTTAAATTTGTCGCTTTGTAGCTAAGGATGTAGCTGAGCAGAGATTTCAGCCTCTGTGTGAAAGCCTTTATAAGTTTTCAAAACACCTTGCCAATTCTTCTTTGGATTTAAGCTATTTGCATTACTCATCATATTGAAGGTTATTTTTTAATCCCATGACAAATAAAAAGATTGTTTTCCTCTTAGGAGCAAGGAATCTTAAGTTGCTCATATATATTCTATTTGTGCTTATTTTGATGCATATATTTATGTACAAGAAATAATGTGCCATGTTAAAAATTGCATCATCATTTTGTTTTTAGAAGTAAGTTTCTAACTTTTACACATCCAAAATAGGTCTATCAATAGGGCAAGGTTGTGGCAGGGAACAAAATACACTTTGCATCATCTGCCTACATTCAAATGTACCTTCTTCCTTCTGGAGGCCACGCAGAAATGTGATTTGTAAAACAGGAAGTTTTCTTAAACACAGCTAAACTAACAATTTCCATCAAAGAAAAAGATGGATATTTTTGTTAAATAGGTTTGCTATTTAATTTTCTATTTAAAGTGGTGTGGTTCACTGTTTGTGAAAGCCCTGGTAAATTTTGACTCCCCAAATATTCTGGGTGTCGTTTTTGTTCTTATAAACTTAGAGGCAGTGACAGCTTATAGAATTGCTTTCATCTCCTTATATGAGGACAGTCGGCTTATAATTAAAATCTGCATAATTAAAGTGATCATACAGGATACTGGAAACTTTCTTGTGTACTTATACATAATAGATTTCCTATCATTTTTCTTCTGTATATGATGTTCCCAGAAACTCCACTTGTACTCTGCTTTTTAGTCCATATCTGTTCTATTTAGCTAGGTTTATAGGGCATGTGACCCTTGGGAATGATTGACAAACACTTTTGAAAATGATTTTTTGAACTACAACTGAAATTTAAAATTACAATTTTTTTTTTCTTAGTAGAATGCAATCATCACCACAATTAAAAAGCATAATTTTGGATAGCTGCATCCTTCTATATAGTGTTGGATAATTCTAGCATTAGCATTGAACACTGCTTTATTTCTTAAATAAAAGTCTATCCAGCTTCTTTTACTACCACACCTAATTCAACAATATTTTAACCTAATTAATAATTTTATGCATATATTAAAATATTTTATAGACTGTTAAGGAAAAATACTGATATTTATAAACCAATGGAGCAAATGTATCATATCATGATTTGCTGGTAAGACATTTGTTTCTGAGTCACTGTCAGATAGGAAAACCAGAATGAAGATAAATATTTCAACTCAACTCACTGTTTTCCCATGATTTCTCCTAAGTGCCTAGGATTTTAAAAGAAAATATACTAGCAGTGCATGACACATTTTCTTAAGGAGTCATAAAAAATGCTCCATGTGAAAAACATTAACATTTTCAAACATTCCTACTTTCTGCGATCTAATCCCTTTCCCATGTGGTTTGTAGTTCTTGTCTGAGTAACTGGTGTTGTGCTGAATATTATGACTTGGTCTGGTTATGGAAGGGCTGCTGGACAGGAGTGAGCAAAGCCTTGATAGGTGCTTATGAAGATGTGTTTGTCCTCTTGTCAGTAACCATAACATGTTAAAATGTCATTTATAATTTTTTAAATTCAAGAATTAAGTAAATCACATACTGATTACAGATAAATATATAGTACAACAGAAAAACAATTTCAGAATTTCTTTTAATAGGAGGAATATAAACAGGCACTAAATTAGCAAGCTATAAAGTCATTAGTAATGTTCTATTTCTTCATTGTGAATATTGCAGGTGGGTGTTTATTAGTTAAAAATAGTCATAATTATGATATAAATATATTTTATGTTTATAGTTTTTATAAAATTAAATAGAACTTTTTTGAAAAATAGGAAGTGTGGATATTCCACAGTGAGTCTTGGCATAACTGGAAGCTAAGCTCTCATAGTCCCTCTCATCAGAATTTATTGTAATTATTAATCTATTATATTTGGACTATAAATACTATGAAGGAAATTCCATTCTTATTTATATTTTAGCCCCCAAGCACTGAGTTTTAGTAGGTTGGAAATGAATAGACTGAATTACAAAAGGCAACAACTAGAACAGGTAATTTGGGACAGTGTCTGCAACATTAATTCAGGTACATAAGCAACTCCTGGCCCATCCCACCAAATATGGTATCATGAAATGTGAAAGAATGCAGAATAATTTTGCTGGTACATTCTATTTTACTTCTGCAAAGAAATTTGAAGTCTATTAGGAAGGGACTTGATAGGATGACTCTCCTTAGTAGGTGATAAGAAACAATTTACAAGAGGACAAGATTTAGAGCCAAGAAAAGGCAGGATATTCAGGCTGCACACCCAGTGGGCGCTCATTAAAACTTACTGGTTACTTGATTGACCTGAAAAATATTTCAGAGGATCCTGATCCAAGGACTAGGTTTCTAGTAGGAGTTGCTGTTACTAAACTTAACCAGTTCATATGTTAATGGAGAAACTAATCCTGTTAATAATGTTATTCAGGAGATACTGCTTTTGTGTGGGGTAGTGTAAATGCTTTTGAAATGGCCACCCTTTCTGAGATGAATCCTTTAAAACATCAATGTCAGGTCAGTGACAGTAACAATGACATGTTTTCTAATACTTGAACAACTACCTCTGTGAAACCCAGACCTAGAAAATAAGTTGTATTTAAGATCTCTGTACCATTAGAAGGTCTCTGGTTGTAATTGCAGTATTGACTAAATTCTATTATTTATGATACCTCTTTTTTAGGTATCATATTCTCAATGGCAGAGCTTATTTTTTTTTTCTCCTAGCAAAATTAATAAAGTCAAAGACTTATGCATTTATTCTTTTATTATGGGGGAAATTATATTTTTTGCCTCTACTTTCCATTCTTCTACTTAATTTAAACTTTGATGATTCCCTCTTCATTTTTCTTTTAACTTATTGTTCTTAATCTAAGTCAATACTTCAGTTAATAATTTTATTCTTGCTGTTGTTGTACATATTCAAAGCAGCTCTGTAAAATATTTCCCAGGTACAATTTTTTTTTTGTTACAGCTTTTAAGTTTTAGCTTTGAATAGCCTCTTTTCTTGTATTAATTCCATTATGTGTTAAACTTAAGAGGTCTTTTTCTATTTTAATATAGGGATAATTTTTAAGTGTTCTCAACCTTTTTTTTTCTTAAAGAAATAATCATTTCCTCTTGCTCATTTTTATGTTATTGGAAAACTGAGTTTTCTAAAAAGTAATTTTTACATCATTTATCAGTAAATATCAACTGACCTATGTATGTATTAACTGACATATAATTTAATCTTTTAAGTAAAACCTGTCATGATTTTTCTTTAATATTCTATTTAATTTTTATTTTTTTAAAAATTTTCTTTTCTTTCTTTTGTTTTTATTCATACAGAACTGGGGTACAAGCCAGAGTTTCACAGGCAGTGAAAGTCTTCACCAAAGACAGAGTGGGGAGCAGAACAGGCAGATCGACTACGTACACTATTGAGGAGAGCAGCAGGGCAGAGAGGTCTGCTGTGCTATGTGGATGAACTCTAGGGTGGGGGATCGAACTCGCACTGCACGGATGCAGCTAGCTTGCAGTGCTATGTTCTAAGGTGCACCACCAGGAAGGGCCCTGTAAAGGAATTTTTTTAAGGTAGTACATTTTCATTAGAAATAAAGTAATAGTTCTCAGTAATGCTTTTAAAAATATTTTAATACAAATGCATTTGGACTAAAAATATTAAAGTACTAGTTTGCATATAACTTTATTCAGTAGAACAAGCAAAACACATTGCCACTTTTTTTTTTTGTAGCCAGTTTTCTTTTCCCGCTGTTTATGCTCAAATAGAGAAGGTAGTTTCTTTTTTTTTATTTTTTTCTTTTTTATTTTTTTAAAGATTTATTCATACAGAACTGGGGTACAGGCCAGAGATGCGGAGGGTGAGAGGCTTTACCAGAGACAGAGTGGGGAGCAGAACAGGCAGATTGTGGAAGTATACACTGCCGAGGGGAGCAGCGGGCCGGTCAGGAGAGGTCTGCCGCGCCATGTGGTCACCTCCGGGGCAGGCGGGGATTGAACTCACATGGAAGTGGCTTTAGCTTCTTAGTGCTGTGCTTTAGCCTGCTGCGCCACCAGGGAGGGCCAGGTAGTTTCTTTTTAAATGATATAACAAGAAAATAAATCAAATGATGGAGGCTTGGGCATTAATTCTTTGTAAAATTAGCCGCACTGAAAAGTAAAAAATCTGACAGAACAACAAATTTGAGGCAGTGATCTAGAGAGACAAAAAAGATTGCAATGTGGGTTGTGTGAGATCCATCACAAGGGATTTCTGTGTCATCTGAACAGGGACCTCTCCTTTAATCCTACATCCCTTTCTCTTCTATCCAGTCTTTTACTCACAGAACTATAGGTAGTGAAATTACCTTCTTCATTTTCATTACTACAACCAGCTAAAATATCTGTAACTTTATCAGGATTTTAAATTCTCTAACCTTGCACTAATTAGTGGGCTATTTTTACCTCTACCTTAAATTTAGGCAGGTTGTTACTGATCACAATTAGCACTCTGCAACAGTATATAAAGATTGTATACATATATGTTCTGATTTATCATGTGAAATCTATTAATGTATATTTTATAGCATCTGTGAAAATTAGAAAAACTGTAATTTTAGAATTAGGGAAAAGAGAATTGACATTAAATAGAATAATAATTTGCTGATAACAAAACTTCCTTAAGCTCTAAGAGAAGAAAGTTAATTGGTTTCCCTGAAGATTTTTTTTAAACTGATGCATTTAAATTTTTTCTAGGACTTTTAAATGTAAAGTCATACCTCGAGGCAGGGAAATGGGTGAAGACTTTCTAGATCTATAATTGTATGAGATTAAAAAAATGTACTAAAATTAATACATTTTCAGAATTGAAGTCTGTTTGCAAGTTAATACGATACAATCAATTTCATAAGGGTTTTCTGAGAATTAAATGAAATTGGCCTGTTACTTACATATAGCATATACTTAGCATCTATCATTACTCTTGCTTTGAAAAAATATATTAAAATACAACTCAGATTTTACATTTGATTTACATTCAAACAATGACAAGCACTGTTTTTTTATATGTTTATAATCCCCCCTTACATATTGTGGTGCCATAAAATAGAAATGTTAAGCACAGTTTTTGATCCAGTAGGGAATTTATAAAGCTGTTAGTTGTAGTCTTGGTGATAGTTTTCTGTTTGCTTTTTCCTTTTCAGTTCCTTTCTTTGTCCCTCCATGGGAATTTGTGTTTTTAGTTTCTGTGGTGATGTAGCTGAAGAAAATTTTTTTATTTTACTATATAAAAAAATTCAGAATTAGGGAAATCATCTTTCTATATATTTATAATAAAAATTGATTTTATGATACATAAAGAAAAGCACATAGTAATTAAATAACTAAAGGTCATAAATTCAGTTCTGAAAACTGCGTACAAAATTCAGATCTCTGCATCCCAGCTGATAATTATCTTTACCATAATGAACTGAACATAGAAAAAATATTTAACAGACTATTAACATATGTTCTCCTGTTTCGTAGTTACTCTGTACCAGCGTGATGAAACATGTCTTTAGCAAACACATGCTTGCCTCACCTAGACATACATGTTGCATATGTGTCCACACCTATCTGTATGGTTATAGCCACAGGAAACATGCAACATACGTGTATGAACACCTTTAAATGTTCAGAATTGTTGAGATAACATACAACAACCTGTGATAGTATTGTTTGAATGGGAAAAGTTTTGCTAATGTGTACCCTGAAACATAACTTTTCTAAGTGAAGATTACCTCTTTTTTTTTTA
The DNA here is from genome assembly GCF_000260355.1 of Condylura cristata. NCBI lineage: Eukaryota > Metazoa > Chordata > Mammalia > Eulipotyphla > Talpidae > Condylura > Condylura cristata. The sequence continues at coordinate 36,464,563 of NW_004567103.1, read as the reverse complement.
AAGATTTATTTATGCATGTAGAACTGGGGTGCAGGCCAGAGGTGCAGGGTGAGCAAGAGGATTCATCAGAGAGAGTGGGGAGCAGAACAGGTAGAGCGATAAAGTACACTACCGAGGGGAGCAGCAGGTGGGTCAGGAGAGGTATACCGTACCATGTGGATCACCTCCGGGCAGGGATCAAATTCATGCTGAAGTGGCTTTAGCTTCTTAATGCTGTGCTTTAACTTGCTGCGCCACCAGGGATGGCCCCAATGATTACGTGTTAATGGTATAAAACATTATTTACCTTCAACTTAAATATTTGAAACATTCCATTTTCTGTATTTCTCTATTAGTAAATTTTCTAGAATCATTTCATGTTATATAGTATATCTGATCTTTGATTAATAGGAAGGTGTCCAATGGCAAGATGAACATGTATTATTCGTCATTAATTTTTAGCACTCACTATGTTCATTAAGTTTAGAAGTAGTAATCCAGGGCTTTAAGGAACAAAAAATAAAATATTAACTGGCATACATTCTAATTAGTTAAATTAGTTGATAATTATACAAATGTATATGCACATATTGGTTTATTAATTAAATTATGTCTTTTCTTATACTTGTAAATTTTTGACTGAAAATTTTTACCTTAAGTGTATTACTTGATAGAAAATCATGTGTATGTGGTAAATAAAGTGTCTAGATTAACATTTAGATTTTGTTAAGCTAGATAATTATCTCCAAAAACATTATGTGAATGTTTTTCTATTAAGTGAATGGAAATGCTCTAAATGATGTAAGTAATCATCTGATAGGTGCATTTTCTATATGAGTTGTGTCAAAGAACGTGTTCTAAAATAACCTGAGTAATATTAACTGGCTATAAATTCTAATCCTGTCAAAATAATAAAAGGGAAATGTTATAAAGTAACACAAATTACAATAAATTGGGTAATGCAAACTAGGAGACTTAGTAAGAAAAAAGGTAGAGAGATTGAAAAATGTATGGGGTTACTAAAGAAAAGAAGAAAATCTACATCTAATAAAATGGAAGAAAGGCTGAATTCAGTAAAGCCTATCATATTGAAATTCTTCTAACTTTGAAAAAATTTTTCTGAAAAAAGGGGTTAGGTTATTTAATCTTCATGAGATAGAGTTGTTGACATTTGACTTGTTGTGAAGAACTAGTTACTTAGTCAGTGTGGCCTTAATATATGTCTAGCTATCTCAGGAGCAAAATAGCAGTGAAAAAGCAAATGATCCTTATATTTAAAAGTATACATTTACCTCAAAGTGAGTATGTAATATACATAATTTGAAAATGTTTAATTGGTGTGCTTGGATACTTAACAAAATTCTAACTTGTATTTTGAATACTAAATACTAAATGTTATAATATTTTTATTACTTTTCTACTCAGGTAATGTTGATTTACAGCACTGTATATAATTTGGAAGCTTAGTACCACATCTCTTGAGATCTTTTATCATACCAAATCTATGAACAGTCTTTTAAAAAAATAACCTATTCATTATATGCTGACATCTCAACTTAGTGCTACTAACAACAACAACAACAACAACAACAAATAGATAATTTTACTGCTTTCCTGTGTGCTATAAATATATAATAATATAGCCTAGTCAGAAATACTTGTCTAAATCCCTCAATCTCTGTTGGTAAAGCATAAATACTTATACCCTGTTTCATAAAACTGTGTAGAGTGTTTCATATAACTAACTTTAATTAGTTAAAATTATTTTCTTTATAACTTTATTTCAAATTTAAATGAATTTCAGAATTAGTTTCTTTGAAATATTGCAACTGTTACACAGCAGTAGTGATCTTTTCTAAATATTTATCTATTCTTATTTAGAGTTTGCTCAAAGAGACTATTTGGGCATCTAATCAAGGCCATTTTGGTTTGTTTACAATTTGATTACATCTTATTTAAAAACGTTTAAAAATGGAAATCCCATGATATTTATACAAAACAGATATTTTTCATTAAGGACATCTTTGATCTAAAAATACTTTTCTGTAATGTAAATTTATTAAAAAAATTTCTTGGGAATATAACTTTCCTTTATTCTTTTCCATCCACAATACATTGAGTCTCTTCTACATACAGCACATAGAGGGACTTACCAACTGTTTCCTCAGAACATACAGTTGTGAACAGATACATTTTAGAGTTTTGAACATAGTTGAAAAACTTGGAGAAAAGTCTAAATCAAAGTAGAGAATATAACCTATTTAGAGGGGAGATTGACCTGAGGAGTTCATAAAGCTGAACAGAAAAGTGATAACTAAGTGATAATTTGAAGATTATATCCATCTCTCCTGATGGTTCCATAAAATTAAAGATGGATTATTCAGTCTATCCAGGTTCATGTGACATGTGCAGGTTTTCATATGGTATCAAGGGGGAGGATAAGACTAATACCAGAAATCCTCACCTAATATGATCATAGCTTACATTGAATATTCATTTGTGAGACCTCATTGTCTCAGGGCACTTTGTATTTATGCTTTCATTTTTTCGGTTTCACTCTTTTAAACATCCTTAGTTCTATAGCGAATTACATAGGAAATCTGTCAAACCAAATATAAAAATCAAACTGAGCCATTAGACAGGTGAATTAGGAACAAAATAAAAAACATGTAGTCAAAACAGTGTAATAAGAGAACCCAGCAAATCTGAGATGGATGCATACCCGAAGAAGAAATGAATCAGAATCTATGTATTATGAGAAAGGAGGCATTTCCAACAATGTTCTGTGTAATTGCATCTCAAGTTATTTTAGTTTTGACTAAAGTATATGTCTGCTAATAAATAAGCAAATGGAAAGAAAAGGGCCCTAGAAAATATGATGACATCTGTACTTTCCAAAGACAAAGTAAGAAATGTAATCATGCCTGCAAAAGAAGATAACTCTGCCCAAGACAAAAAATATAAATAATCACGATATATTAGTTATAAACAGAGATTACTGTTTTACATATACATGGAATGGTGTGGTGTTTCAAAATGGAGTGCTTCAAATAATAGTAGTGGTCTCAGTGGTTCAATAAAGGTATCAAAGTTGGTCAGAATAAATTGGTAAAAAAACAGTAACTGAAATTAATTTGTGTCCTGGTCATGTGTTAATAAAATGTATTAGAAAATATTAAATATTGAATGTTAATTTTAAAATGTTTTCCACTAACTTTCATCACTAAATTACATCAAATAACGCCATCAATTTGCAAGAATTTTTTCTGTTTATCATTAAACTTGTTTATTCAGTAAAGCCCAATAAAAACATTTATGACAGAAAATTTTGAAGCAACCAGTTTTGGTATACAAGGGGGTATAAAGGCTTATTTTT
>NW_004567103.1:36454332-36459308 GCF_000260355.1 Condylura cristata | reverse complement strand
AAACAAACAAACAAAAAAACAGGAAGCCTCACACCTTTGAATAAAATACAGCTATATCAAATATATGGAAAACGTGTGTGTGTGTGTGTGTGTGTGCATATGCATAAAGATAGATATAAATTGTAATAACATATCATGAGGGTGATTAGGAAACTTGTCTGAAAAGCTATGGAGCCATCGAGGTGATAATGAAAAAAAGATTGAGAAGTGCTACTATTTTCTTTAGTCCTCTTTTGAAACTAGATATATTTTACATATAATAAATTAATCTTAATTATGAAATCAAATGGTTGGGCAAATGTGCACAGCAAAAATAAGGGAAAATTTTCCTTATCTAGAAATTTCTGTCAGTTCTTTGCCAGGAAATACCTTGCAGAACCTTATGGTTATTTGTATTTTGTTTAATTAATTTCATTATTATTGATTTTTTTTTCTGTTCTTGGGCTTGTTTTCAGTCAATTGAATCAGACAGTATGCAACCTGTTACTTTTTTCTTAACATGTTTTCTGTGAGAATTACGTTTTAAATTTCACATGATTTGGTTTTCTCCTGCTATCGAACATTCTATTTGTTTTTAGTACTTCTTAATAAAGATTCTATGAGCATTTTGCATAGTCTTTTGTATAAATATCTTATTATTTCTCTTGGGACATAAGAGGATGCCTGTGAGATTGCCAGGTTATAGGTAAATGCACTTTTAATTTCATTAAAATTAATAAGAAGTTTTCAAAATGGCTTTAAATTATTTATATTTACTATTATTTAAATGGCAAATCTAAGTTGGTTTTCTCCCACTTCCATTTTTTCCTACAAAATAAATTTAGTTTACTAGAATCCAATTCTAGAATCTCACCTTTTCTTTTTTCAGTAATCCCTGGAGAAAGAGAAGCTAGTCTAGAAGGAAAAACTAAAACAACACTCAAACACCTGGCCATGTTAACTACAGTCTCTTCTTTGTTTCTTGTGGGATAAAGCCAACTTTGCTAGAAGTTTTAAAAAATATTTGACATTGAAGAGTCAAAATAATGTTATCAGGGTATATACAAAGACTGGTATGTACTAGTTATGACTTTAGAATAAAGAAGCTTGACTCTCCATTTTTATCTCTCCTTGACACAACCTACTTGAGCTGGGGGATGTTCAGGTTTCATAAAACTGACACAGTTATAACCTGCATGTGGTTTCTCATAGTCAAGTGGAGAGTTATATGTGCCACTGTATAGGATATCAACAACAAACACACAGAGAGAAATTAGATAAAATGTGAAATGTTTAATTTCAGAGAAAAAATACACTATAAAACCTTAAGAAAATAAGTCATACACCTTATTGAGTGGTTCATATTAATATAAAATTGTTTTGATTCCAGGGTTTTGATTTGAATCACATTAAACATGTATATAACAGATATATAAAATCTGGAAAACGTAATTTCATAATACAGTCCTCAAATTAATCATACAAATGCAGCATATTCTTTATCCATCACAATTCAGGCTATATTTCCAATATTAGAAATTGTCTAGAGTTACAAGAGTGAGGCAGATGTTACACAATTATTTTTTCTACTATATTGCACATTGTTGATTGGGAAATAAATCACATAAGCTATAAAGAAAGGAAAATTTGTATTCTGATATTTCATCTTTGACTCATAGTTGCACCTTTGAGACATTTTTTTCCTTACTCATTTTTTTCCTAGCTCTCAGTTTTTGCATGATTAAGTGTTGATACAAAAGCAATAATTAGGGTATTTTATTGTGATACAAAGATGTTGATTACATTTGTAATTTAAGTTAATTTAGCAAAGTTAAATTTAAACAAAATTTTGTTCATTGTATAAAACAATAAACTAATCCAACTGACAAAACAAATTGCAGAAGTAGTAGTATTGTTTCCTAAGGATTGTCTCTACTCTTTTCAGTAAGTTATATTCTAATTACTCCTATTAAATCTACTTGAGAATATGTCATAGTGAAGAAATGGTAAAAAAAAAAAGTTTTAAATATCATAGTTATGGTATTATATTTACTATTTAGAATCATTAGTGTTATTTTTTTCTAATTTATTGCACATAGTTTTAGATTCAACATTTGTTTTACACTAACAATTTGTTAACTTTTCTTCAGTAACAGCTCTTTCAAATAAAAAGAAATTTAGAAAAAAGAAAAAGGTCTTAGTCCTTGCCTACTTGTCTCTAAGGACACTTTGCCCTATATCAGTGTAAGCTGTGAGGCTCTCATATACTCTGAGCTTCTGTGTAGTCTTCAGTCACTTGAAAGTCTCCAATAACTAACCATTATCATTACTCTCAGCTAAGATTTTATAACTGGTAATATATGGATAACTTTACTGGAGAAATGTTAATTCTTATCAAAATATTAGTACTTTACATTGCACCAGAAGCAAACTTCGGAAAATGGCTTATACAACAAGCAGTGTCATCTAAAACTGTAAAACTTTGAGAAGAAAATATAGGAGAAAAATCTCTGTGACCTCTTAGACAAGAATTTCTTAGTTACAGCACTGAAAGCATGATCCATTAAAAATAACAATTTGTGTTTCATCAAAATTGAGTTTATCTTCAAATGGCACTGTTACGAATAAAGAGTAAACCCACAGTTTTGGAAGAAATGTTTTATTCTTACTTTTATTAAAGTAGAATTCCATAACAAAATGTTTCAGGTTTCCCATCGATGATAATCAGCATGTGTATATACTACATTAAGATCACTACTAAAAATCCAACTCTATCCCTTATCATAGCATTGTCCTCTTTTTTTTTTCTAATTTATATACCTTCTCCTTTCCTTCGCCTCTGATAACCACTCAATGGTCTTACAGTCCAAGTTTGTTTTATTTATTTCATTCTTTAATTTTTTCTATACATGGTATGTGAGTAAAATCAGTCCATGATTATCTTTTTCTGTCTAGCTTACTTCACTAAGCATAATTCCCTTTAGATCTATCCATGTTGTTGCAAATTTCAGGATTTCATCGTATAGCTAAATAGTATTCCACTGTGTATATATAGACTGTATTTTGTTCATTCATTTGTCAATCCCTAGGCATTTAGGTTAATCCAGATTGTGGCTTTTGTAAATAGTACTGAAATAAACATAGCACTGTGTGTATATGTGTATCTTCAAATTATTGTTTGTGTATTTTCTGGTAATTATTCACAATGGAATGACTGGATTGTATGGCATTTGTATTTTTAATTTCTTGATGACTATGAATACTACTTTTGATGTATGTCTGGACCAGCTTATATTCCCAGAAACCACGTGGGAGAGTCCCATTCTCACCACATACTTTTCAATATTTGTTTCTTATTTTTTTAACACTAACAATTCTCATAGATGTGAGGTGACATCTCAATGTTGTTTTGATTTGCATAACCCTAATAATAAGAGATGATGAACATAATTTTTAATGTGCCTATTGGCCATCTGTGTTTCTTCTTTGGAGAAGTGTTTACTCATATTCCTGCCAATTTAAAACTTTTGTTGCTGAAATTAAATGAGTTCTTTCTTTATTTTGAGGATTAATCCCATGTCAGAAGTATGATGTCCAAATATTTTCTTTGATTCAGTAGGATTAATTTTCATTTTGATGGAAGTTTTCTTTTCCAGAAGAAACTTTTTATCTTGTTGTTATCCCTTTTTGTTTATTTTTTCCTCTTTGTTTCCCTTGATGCTAGAGTGAAGATTTCAAATGTATCTCCAAGGCTAATGTCAAGATATGTATATGTATATGAGCTGCATTTACTTCTATGTATTATATGATTCCAGGTCTTATATTCAAGTCTATTCTGTTTTGAGTTACATATTGTTTATGGCATTAGATAGTGATCTAGTTTCATTCTTTTGCTGTCTAATTTCCTCAGCAGCATTCACTGAAGGAAATTTTCTTACACCAATGTGAGCATTAAATTGCTACATTAGTTATTCATGTGTGTGTTTATTTCCAGACTTTCAAATCTGCTCCATTAATTTGCATGTATTTTTCTATTCTAGTACCATGATATTTTAATTGCCATTAGTTTCTAGAATAATTTGAAGTTGTGAAGTGTGTTACTGTCTAAACTTAACTAAGAAAGTAAATGGCCTATATATCAAAACTACAAAATATTTTTGAAATAAATAGATGACACAGTGAGGTGGAAAGGTAATCCATGCTCATGTGTTGGAAGAATTAACATCATTGAAATATCTATTTCCTGAAGCATCATACAGACTCTCAGTGAAATCCCAATCCTGATGGCATTCTTCACAGAAATAAAACAAAATATCATGAAATTTATTTGGAATAAGAGACTTCAAATAGCAAAAAAATTCCTGAGAAAGAAGAACAAAATTGTAGGAAGGAGTGTGTTAAAACCACATTTCTGTTAAATGACTTGTCACTAGAATACCCATGGAACACTAAAAATTCAATAAATCACAAGCAAACTAATGTAAAATAAGAAAAAATTTTGACAGATAAGTGACCAAATTGTTATACATAGTATATAAAAATATGCATGGCATTACTAGTCATTTGAAATATTCAAAGTTATACCATAAGCCTATAGAATGGCTAGAATTTTCAAAGAAAACCGTATTTAGAAAACAGTGTAATGTTTGTCAGATATGATGCAATTGATAGTTTCATATATTTTGGTGAAAATAAGAGAGGCACAGCAATTTACATTCAAAAATAAAATAAGTAAAATTGTGAAATACTTGATAAGGTGCTCTTCAACACCTATGGCATCTCTTACAAAAGATAGAGATATGGAGCAACATTTTAAGGAACAGACAGTGAAAAGTTTACATTAGGGTATATAGACTCTCTGCCACAGATCTGGAAATTTTTCTTAGAGAATTCTAAAGTGTGTGTATGCTTTTGGTTGATGTGACTTAGATATTTACTGTCATCCTTTACCTTTCACAAATTCTCTTTGATTTAGGGAAATTTTCAGATGTCACATA
>NW_004567103.1:36445754-36453402 GCF_000260355.1 Condylura cristata | reverse complement strand
ATAGCTTTTATCAATAATGGATGTTACTGTTTAAAGTCCCTTTTTTTCGGTATGAGGATTACATATGATTTCTGTCTTTAATATGATGCATTATTTTCACTTATTTATAAATATGAATACAAATTTTTGTTGCTAGAAAAAAATCTATCTCCCTCAAAATATGTTGCCACTGTTATATTTGTCCAGTTTTTTAGAATGTATTTTTTTATTTTTAATCTTGGTTTCCAAAAGTTCACATGTGTATATTTGTGCTTAGAGATAAACAAATGATTTGAGGTAATTTTGTTAAGACATCTCAATATGTCTTGATTAACTCTGACTGATATAATAAATGCCCTAGAATAGAACTTAAACAATAGAAATTTATCTCTTAATTCTGGAGTCTTGAAGTCTTCCTTCTTCTTGTTTTTACACAGTGGAAAAAGAGAACACTTTGGTCTCTTCTTATGGTACTCATTTTATCATGTGAGTTCTACCTTCATGACCTCATGTAAACCTAAGGACCTCCCAAGGGTCCTACTTACCTTTATTTGAAGAGTTTATCTCAGAAATTCTGTGGTGTTCTTATACTTCCAGCATCTTCTACAATAATATCTAGTTGTCCTGTTGCTTATCTTGACCTAGAATCTACAGCTATAGGCTCTGAATTGATTCTTTTCTGATGAACCACCAAACCCATGGGCCACATTTCTCAAATATAATGCTACACTTCTGCTGACTAAACACTTGGTTTCTATGACTAACTGCGAACTGATAAGCGACCACATTCACAGAGAGAATGAAAGTAAGTCCTAAACAAGAAGTGCAAATAATTGGGTCTCCATTGTAAAAGCACAGCGCTATGAAGCTATCCAAAGCCACTACAGCACAAGTTCAAACCCCACCCAGGGAGGTAACCAACATGGCATGGCAGATCTCCGCTGTCTCACCCTCTTCTCCCCTCAGCAGTGTACTTCAGTGGATCCACCTGCTTTGCTCCCTACTCTGTCTTTGGTGAATCCTCTCACCCCCACACTTCTGCCCTATACCCCATTTCTTGTATGCATAAATAAAGAAATCTTTTTTTAAAAGATGCAAAAAAATTAATCCATACCCAATTGTGACAGTTTTTTAAGACAAGGTACACTTTTAATTTGTAACCGTCTTTGTTTAATTTACAAAGCAATTGCTATTCTGACAACAACTGAGGTTGTATATCTTCATCAGTATAGTATTGGATTAAAGAATTCAATTGTAAAATAAACGAAAGTTGCTAATACATGAGGTAATTTGAAGGAAATATTAGTCTTTGGATTTTACAGAAATTTTTTGAGTGCTGATGATCTTTTGAGCAATGAGGACAAATAATAGTTTTGTCTGTAGGTTCAAAGAACAAATTGAAGTGACATAAAAATCACCAGTGTCATCAAAGAGATAACTTCAAGAAGTACATGTCAATAATAAGAGTTGTAATTTGAAAAATTATGAAGGTTAGACTTAGTATTTAAAGTTAGTAGTTTCAAAAACCTTACCTCTATTATTTCATTTTGAGAAGAAAAAAGCAACGGTCTCTGTGTTCTAATTAAGGACAAAATGAGTCTACAAACGTGTTTGTAATGAGTTTCCAATGTAATTATCAAATTCTTGATTTTCATGTTGCTATTTACAAATGTAGGGACATGTGTTTTAAATGATGAAATTAAAAAAAAGATTTATTTTTTTATGCATACAGAACTGGGGTACAGGTCAGAGGTGCAGGGGTGCAGTGAGAGGATTCACCAGAGACAGAGTGGGGAACAGAATAGGCAGACTGAGGAAGTACACTGCTGAGGAGAGCAGCAGGCAAGACAGAGGTTTGCTGTACCCTGTGGCTCACCTCTCCGGGTGGTGATCAAACTCAGGCTTAAGTCACTGAGGCTAGCTTGATAGTGCCGTGATTTAACCCATTACACCACCAGGAAGGGCTCAATAATGAAATACATTTTGGGATGAAAAACTACACTTTTAAGCTTAAAAATTCCATAGACTTTTTGGGTAGGTTTGGTCCAGGAACCTGAGTTACAAAATGATTTTGAGACAAAAGAAAATTAAGCGATTTGGACACTGATTGGAACTGTGCCACGAGTTAGCAGAGCACTGGGGAAAAGAGAGAAAGGGACGTGTGTCTGATGATTGAAGGAAAAGTAGAAGTAGATCAGAGAAATGTCAGTTCTTAGATAAATAATGTAAAAGTGAGCTAACTAAAGATATTCAATTTGTTCAGTGATCAAAACTGTTATAGAATGAGTGGGTTAGGGTTGCATTTTTCAAATTTCTATTGAGAGTGGGCTCCCTGAAGTGGTTCATCTGACTCTTTAAAGCACTGTACTGCATTTTGTGAAACTGCAATAGAATCATGTAGTTGACTATTTTACTGTTAAGATTGATATAAAGTTATTTTGCTGGCAAATACATTTTTCAGATTAATTGTATTATTCTAATTATTTTGTGCCATCATAGAAATATAAACTTATCATAGCAGAAGTCATATTTCATCAGATGCTGGCTTGAGCTGAATATCAGAACAATAAAATGAACAAAAATAGCTTGTTCTTATTTACTCGATAAAATGGGATGCATTTTTATAGTGCAAGTGAAATGACAGTTAATACATATTTAAAGGTCTTTTCAAATGGCATATGGACTGGATTGAAATAAGACAGACAAGGAGACCTGGAAATAAGTAATGATTCTAATACTTATTTTTTGGTAATTTTTAACCTTATTACATAATAGCTCCCCAATCTGTTAAATGTGAAAGGTAGTGTTTCCTTTCTAGCATTATTGTAGCAATTATTATTGAGAAAATTTATTTGATATACTAATTATCTGTTAGGAGTTGAGTTGAATAAATGTTAGCTCCCTTCTCCTTTCTCTTTTATAACTGAGAATTCAGGACTATGAAATGGCTAGTCAGCTATTTAATGAGATGCCTATCATCACCAACTAGAATTGGTCAAATAAGACAAAATTAATATGGTTGATAGTGTCTGAAAAAGGTGACTTGGAACTACAGACTATGTAAAACTATTTACACCTTAATGGAGTTCAAATTGTTGGAGTTAAAGATTGCACAGCAATTCATGTAACATAGCAGACTCATTGTTGTCTATATCAGCAGAGTCTAGTACATGAAACTTTCAATTTAAAAATTATTTTACATATTTATTGAATTGTGTTCTATTTCCTTTACTTCTGAATAATTGAGGGTGATGTAAAAATATACATTAAATCTTTTTTACCCTTAAATCATGTGAGGTGATCAAAATAGACAAAATGATTATAAAAATATTGGTATTCATCCCTAAGGCTTGTTAAAAAGGGATCTATTTGTACCATATAAGGAAGGAACATAGCAAAGAAGAAATTCTGATTCAATACATTTTAGATCTTTTAGGCTCCTTAGGGAACTTTAAAAGATATCTACCGCTATTTCTCTCTCATGGAAATTTGAAATGTGATAAGAAAGGGCTTAGAGTCTCAGAGGTAACACAAACAATTCCAATTACCAATTTATTGTGATATAATCTCTTCCTTTCTTATCTCAGTCTAAAATAAACTTAGTACCCTATACTATGCTTCAAATGTTTCTCTCTCTCTATCTCTCATACACACACACAGATTTAGAAAATGCTATTTTTGGTTATATTTTCCACTGGAAAATGTTTGAACATATGTAGACAACATTAAATTTATCTATAAAATGAAGTGGAAAGTTGTTGATTATACTGTTAATCTGTTAGATAAAAGAAACTGAATATAATAACTTATTGATTTGGGGAAATATATTCAAGACAGATGAATTGGGAATATCTTTTTTTTCCCCATGTGGCAGTATGAATAGTGCCATCCGTGTTTGTCTAGCCAGAGTGAGAAAGTCACTGAATGTAATTTTCTCCTAACAGTGGTTATTATTCATTAATAAAGATGAGTATGTAGAGGTGTTTGTAATGAGCTTCCAATGTAATTTTCAAACTTGAACATTTTTTTTCTGCAAACATAAATTTTGTGACTATAAGGGTTTTTTGAAATATAATGATGAATAAAGCAGACATACTTATGTTTTAGAATTTATAGATAAAATGTGTTACTTTGCAGCTACTTCAAACACTATCATTCAAACTGGCAAAATATATTTGAGAATAGATGGCATATGTAAAATAGAAAACTATGAGTTGTCCACATATATATTTAAATGAAAATCATCCCATTAACTTTTATTCTTCCTTACAATAACATCTGTTCAACTACAAAATATACTGATATAACCATGAATAGTTTTAATTAATATAGGATTGTAATCCTTTGTAAAAAAAATTAATTTTAATAAAATGGTTGATGGGATACAAATCAATGTTTGATTTAATATCTTGTTTTAATGGGGTCTTTTTCATAGTTGCTATGCACTAGGACTTTGGGTGATATTTCTTCATTATATATACTGTTTATCTCCTATTTATTTTTTCTTAGTGCTTAACCAATTACCTACATAACACTAGCTTCTCAAAACATGTCTCATAAGCATTTCAGTCAGCTGAAGAAAAATCATAGCCCTGTATTACATTGAATTTATAGTAAGGTAGATAAAGGTTTGATTTTGATTTCTGCCAATTACTGAATTTTTAAGTCACAATTTGTTCCTCTTGAAAATGAGAATAAAAGCATTATCAACTTTATAAAATTGCTGTATTATAAAATAATAATATAATGAGCCTCAAATTATGTAAATATTAAATAATTGCTATTGTTGCTACAAGCATGTTTGTATAAACATTTATCATATTTAAATGCATGACATAGCAAAGATAATTTTTAACCAGTTTTGATCAGATGAAGGAGTATTGCCTTTTTCCTAGTTTTCCTTAGTAAAAGTGGCATGTTATTTTCATTCATAAATAATTAACATTTCTACAAGTAAGTTTGGGGTGACTGTTAATGATGGCCCTACCACATAAGAAATGTAACACATAGATTTACAGGCTCATATTTTTATAGAAATTACTGATTATAAAATCATGTGTTCAGAATGTATTTTATTGATTTGTAACCATTTAATTTCATATACAACTCCTAAATATAATACTGTTTATTATAGTTAATTATATGAGAATAGGTGATCGCCAAAGATTGCATTGTCTTGTGAAAAGAAAGGGACTAACATTATTAGAAAAGTTGTTAGTATTAAAAAAAAAAAAAAAAACAACCTGAGGGCCCTCCCTGCTTGCGCAGCAGGTTAAAGCACAGCACTAAGAAGCTAAAGCCACTTCCGCATGTATTCAATCCCCGCCTGCCCTAGAGGTGACCCACATGGTGTGGTAGACCTCTCCTGATCCGCCCGCTGCTCCCCTTCATCATTCTGCCTGCTCTGCTTCCCAGTCTGTCTCTGGTGATGCCTCTCACTGCCCTGTACCTCTGGCCTGTACCCCAGTTCTATATGCATAAATAAATAAATAATTTTTTAAAATACCTGAAAAACAGTCTGTGGCATTTTGTAATATTTAAGCTGTTATCTTTCTCCATAGGAATGGAGAATTGTTACAAAGAATATAATATTCTGCATTATTAATGGAAGATTGATTAACTGTTATTTGGCAGAAATGAATTGTTCAGAAAAATAGCTGTTTGAATATACAGAAATGCTTTTAAAGATAAATATATACATATATATCTATGTATGAAGAGAAGCGTGTCTGTGTACAGACTAAATAAAAGCACATAAATCCAGTGAAAGCCAACTATATATCCTTTTTTAAATGAAAATTATTGAATTACAAATTCATTTTCCTGTAAATTATGCTAAGTAGAAAAGCAAAGAGCCAAGAATACATTTCTATTATAGTTTATAGATACAATAGTAAACTAGTCACAATAATAATAAAAAAATACCTAATACTATATACACAAACTTACAGGAATCTCAAAAGCATAATGAAAAAAAGCCAGTCATAAAAACAACAACAGTCAGGTTGATGCAAATATTCTAGATTTTTGATTGTTGTAATTATTCACAGATCCATGTATATTGTGTATGTATGTGTGATTTAAAATAAAATTATTTGTACTTCAGTGGTTTAGCATTATGAAAGCTTATTTAAATTCTGATTAACTAACATTAAATATGAGGCAATTACTAAAATGCAAATATGAAGAAACTAAAAGTATTATCAATTACATGTTAAGCCTTGACCAAGTACTGAATGACTATATGATTTTTGTTAATGCATTGAACTACTTTGAAAAAATTTAAAATATTTATGCATATAAATTGGAGCACAGAACTGGGGTACATGGGCAGGAGAGGATTCACCAGAGACAGAGTGGGGAGCAAAACAGGCAAAGTGACGAAGTATACCACTGAAGGGAGCAGTGGGTGCGTAAGGAGACATCTGCTGCACAATGTGGATCACTTCTGGGGTGGGGATAGAACTCTTGCTGAAGTGGTTTTAGCTTCTTAGTACTGTGCTTTAACCTTCTGCGCAACAAGGGAGGGCTTACTTTGAAATTTTTAATCTACTCAAATAGAAGATAAGGTTATTAAACAAAATCTCCAGAGTTTTTCATTAAATTCCAGGTCTTATAATTTGTGCATTTCCTTTTGTATTTCCCAAATTGAAATTTTATAATTCTCAACATTTGTTATAGGACATTTTATATTATTTTTGTGCAGTTTCCAAATACACTGACTTAGTTATTTCAAATTTTTAGAATACATCTGTTTAACAACCCACGATGGCTGTTTACTCATCATTACTCCATTATTAGCTTCATTACAAGCGATATAATGATATTACTAAATATTTACTATCTTTGCAGAAAATACAATTCTTTGCATAAAAAACAAAGCAGTTCCCAGATGGCATTACACATGGAAGTCCAGATGAAGATACTGAAAGTTTTATATTCTGTGAATATTAGTAAGATGAAGTGATGAATAAAAAATATTTTTGATAATTAAGAAAACTTAGAGAATAGGCCATTATTGTTTTTGCACTAATTGAAACACTATACCTTTATTAGTCCCTGTTTAAATAACTATAAATACTCTTGTGTCTCTTACTAGTAGTGATTTAGGGAAATTAATATTATTGCTTTGTACTTTATAAAACTCTATACATTTTGTGAGCAGGCAAAATAACTAACCATCTTTAAATCTATACAGTAGCTTGGAAGCGCTAGGAAAGATAAAGTAGCTTCTCAATTTTTGTAAGATAGAAAATAACTCTAATTGGGAGTTGCACTCACAGGCGATATATAGAGAAACCAAACAAAGGATAGATAAAACCAAACTTAAAAACTAACCTCTAAAAGCTAACTGTAAAACTGAGTCATCTAAGGGAAAAGGAAGGTATGAGAATCAATGGGGAGGCAGCATTATGGTGGTGAGTTATGGGCATTTGGTGCTGGGTGTGCTCTGTAATAAAACATGAAGGGAGTATCCTGTATTTCCAAAATATAAGCAACTTTATAAACCAACATAATGTCAATAAAAAATAAATAATTGTAAATTGCATATGTAAATTGTGTTAGCTGTATATCCATATATAAGCATAAATATACATCTGTCTGCATATTAGAAATATCAGAAATTATTTTTATACATATAATTTTAGTTATTTTGGATTGAAAATAA
>NW_004567103.1:36432486-36444924 GCF_000260355.1 Condylura cristata | reverse complement strand
AAAAAAAAAAAAAAGGGAGTACAACAAATATGAAGAAAGTTTGTGACTTTATAAAAATTTATTTTAAAACTTTTGTAATATAAATAAGCATGTGTGTGTGTGCATGCACACACACACATACTATCAGACCAAAATATGAAATTATTTATGGAAATCACTAAAAATTGTGTGATGTCAGTTTTCAGCAGTATCAAGGGTATCAGTTCATTGTCTACATGTATCACTTTTTAGAAACTGTAAATCACTGTTTTATTGAACTTGGACACAGAGGTTCCTCCCATGTCATTTTACAGTAATTACTGAATCCTTAAAGAAACAATATTTAGAGACTAACAGAGCATATAGCATTTATTTTCCAAGGAAACTTATGGAAAATCAGTCACGTCGATTAGCTTATAATGATACAGAATGTGCATGCTAAATGCTAAATGGGTGCATGGAAAAATAATTTAATAAAAAAGAATGAGACGTGACTGTGTAATCAGATTGGCACATGGAACATCTATGATTAAAGTAATTATAAAGAGTAGGCTGATGTCTGAGCTAAAGATTTGAAATAAGGTAAAAATATAGAGGGAATTAACTTTATAAATGTACTCTTCCATAAAGTATGCAATTTGATTGATATGCCAGCACACCTCAGGTTGTATGGATTGTCCTTCCAATCCATACACTTGAAGCCAAAGCACCACTGTTAGTAGAGTAACAATTCCTCAAAGGAAATTTACACAAGGGTTGCAGAGATGAACTGGGGTTCAGGACAGTGTGTGTGGGGAGAACGGATGGGAAGATTCACTAAAAACAGAGTGGGAGCAGAACAGGCAGATTTACGGAAATATACTGCTGAGAGGAGCAGCAGGGAAGACAGAAGAGGTCTGCTACATCATGTGAGTCAGCTCCCTAGTGAGACCCAACTCAGGCCATCAAGGCGGCCCTTTGTGCTGGTAGCCCTGAGAATTAACTCCCTAGACTACCAAGGAGGCCCAGCTTCTCACATTAGATTGTTATTTGTATTGGATGGACTTACTCTGCTCCTGAATACAGTTGGCTGCCACTACCACATTAATGGCAGAGATGGGAAGTCCCCTTGCTATTTCAATCATTTTTATCTCTTTCTTTAAAATCTTACAACACAACAGAGACCAGACTAGGACATTTAATATTGGTATACAGAAGGATACATTATAATCAATAAAGATTCTGGTCCAGAGAATGCTACTAAATAGACTCTGAGAATTCATCAAATACTGGCTTTATTATATTCTTGATTGCTTATAATAGAGTTTATAAATTAATTTTTCCATTTCTAATCAATGCTAGGATAAAACAGAACTTCAGGATTATGTGCTACACATTTATTGACCTGTGCTATTTGTCAATTATTTAGAATCTACATTTGATTGCTAAGTCACAAGCTAGCACAAGCACATTACTAGTCTTAAACATGTATTTGCTTATCATTGTTATATTAGTTCTTAAAACTGGCATTATTTTTTTTTAGTTTGATAAAATTAATTTAATAATGTTTTTATTATGTGTTTACTGACAACCTGTTCTTTCTCCTTCTTTATAAAAACCTGTTTTTTCTTCTTTTTTTAGGCAAAAAATGCTTTCCATAGGACTGATTATGATTTTTAATTTTCCTTTAGCAATTTAAGATTGTTTTTTGACTTCCAAAATTTTTATTTAAAAGTCAGATTTTTCTTTTTTCTTCCTTTAGAAATAAGTTGTCTTATAAATCTCACCATTTCTAATATTCTTATCTTGTCTTACGTGTGTTGTCTTAAATGTTTGTGAACTTAGACTGCTTGAAATTTTGTTTAATTATATGGCTTGAAGTCTATGTTCAAATTTATTTGAAACTTCTAACTACTATTACCACAAATTGCTACATCTTTCATTTTCATTATGCAACATCAATTTGCAAATATGTTAAATAATTTCACCTTTTTTCATATGTCACATATATCTTTTCTATATTTCCCATATTTTTATAATTTCTTTCTGTACATCCATGTTCTTTACTTCAAAAGATTCTGTTTATCTGGTTAAATTTTCCATCCTTTCTGTTTTCTTGAAAATGTCATTTATGATTATTTTAAACCACTGGCATCTAATAGTTCCAATATTAAGATTTGTGACTGACTTTCTCTTTACTCTTTGTGTTTTGGGTTCTGGATATTCTATGTGAAGTTATTTTTTTTGAATTTCAAACATTCTGTAGGAGAGAGCGTTCAGACTACATGGTGGTACATTCTTCCATTTCTCATAAAGCTGAAATACTGGCAGGTCTCCTTAATCAAGTTAGGGCTGGCATCCTTACTTTGTAAGGTTGTTCTTTTTCTGTTTTATGGTGACTCGTCAGGCTTATCCCTGTAAAGGTCTAAGCTAAAATTGTGGTATGCTTATAGGACTCTACTTTCTCATACTCTGAACTTCAATCTTTAGCTCTTCAGCATCCACAGACACTTATACCTTTTCCAATAACATTCTTATTCTGTTGGTTATCACCTGGGGGAAAAAAAAAAAGTTGCAGGCAATATATTGTTGAGTTCCTATAATTCTTCCTAAGGAGTATGTTAGCTTTTTGCACTGGTGTGTTTTTGCACACAAATGCTAAACCCTGTCTCTGAGGTCCAGCAAAACCTAAACACTCTTTTTCTTTGTCCTCTGTCCTAGCACGATGTATTGGAGTATGTTCCGAGGGAGATCTATCAGAGGTGAATGTTCACCTGGACATGCATCCCTTCTCTGCAAGCTTAGTCTATTTCTGGCTGTATTGTTTTACCGTGACACTTTCAAACAGCCTTTTTCATTTGGTTGGTTGGTTTTGTATTTTATTGAGACTTTATTATTGTTCACTCCAGGAAGGTTGATCAGATACAAGCTAGTCTGTTATTGTCAAAGACAATTTGGCTTTAAATAGCATGT
Source organism: Condylura cristata (assembly GCF_000260355.1). Taxonomy (NCBI): domain Eukaryota; kingdom Metazoa; phylum Chordata; class Mammalia; order Eulipotyphla; family Talpidae; genus Condylura; species Condylura cristata. The sequence goes on along the minus strand of NW_004567103.1, from coordinate 36,441,993 downwards.
TATATAGGTCATCAAACCACCAGTTCACTTTTTTTTTTTCAAGAAAAATAACTAGTTGTGCTGTAATATAGCTCTGCTGAAACATGCTTATTGGATATGTTTTATTAAGTCTAAGTAATATTAATATTCAATCTAAATGTCTATTCTTTTAAATTTTGACTAATTTTCCCCCAAAGACTGCATATCAGCATAAATCTATTTTTTTTTGTGTGTGTTATAAAATAATCTAATATTTTATCAGATATGTAATATATATGAATTCTATAGAAAGGGGATGCTATAGTTAATTTAAAATCAATAGGTTTACAAATTTGGTTTATAAATGCTTTACAAATTCTAAAGGTCTGCTCTTACATGAAACACCTTACTACATAGCTAGTTATCTATTCATATGTATAGGTTTCCTCTTTCCATTAATATAATCTCTCCAGATAATTTATTGATTGAAGGGACTCCCAAACTCAAAAATTACTTTCACTCTTTTTTTTTTTTTTTTGGTAGGGTGGGAGGGTAAGACCATCTCTTATTTTGGAATCAAGGTCTGGTTTGGGAATATAATACTAATCTTCAGTATGACTCCTTCTCCACATGACTACCAAGCTGCTAGGGACGAAAAAAAGTTAACTAACAAAGCAGGTCAATGGCATTAGATATGAAAGGAAAATCCTCTTTGCAGACTTCCTAGAAAATCAGACAGCACGTCAGGATTAACTGGATACCTGATAAAGGAGGAAGTTATTGAAGTGAGCTTTTCCTGTAATATGATTTTCTTATCTTCTGATTTCACTTTTCACCTAAAATAAAAGAACAGAATAGAATTTTTAGTTAAACAAGATTTCTTGACTTACTGAGGAAATTTCAGTTGAAGTAAATATTATTTAAGGATGGTGGGGGAAGTACAGATAATATTACCTAGCTTTGGAATCATCTTGCTTAAATTGTTATTTTGCAACCTACAAACTTTAGCAACTTTAATACATCCGTCCTTAAAGTAGTCATAAAATAATATCCACACATAAGGTTTTACATTATTTAAGCGGACCCAGCACATAATAAACTCTCAGTAACTGAGTGATACTATTTTCATTATCTACTTCTTTCCCATTTCAGGGGATACAAGGTTTGAAGTATACAAGCATTAAAATGTTTCCTATTATCAAAACTTTAAAGGTTTTCCTTGTAGCTTTAAACTCTTATTTTATGTTCTATTTCCCAATTAAAAGTGTTTCATTAGATTTAATTTACATCTTCCCTTAATCTATTTTTTAAAATCAAGTCAATTGAAGTAACATTTGCTTTTGATTAAGGATTCAGTCTATCAAAACTTTGTTTTCTTTTTGCTGATGCATTGATCTTAATTATCTTGTCAGATGTCACTAAAAGCAGAGACAAGTTGGTAATAAAGTTTTGCAATTTTAAAATAAACCCAGTCTTTTGTTACCAAATCTGTGAACTCCGGGGTGTTTAGTTAAATATTTAAAATACTTTAAAGAATTTTTGAAATTAATAAAATCTTGTATTAAAAACTCAAAGGACTTTGCTTTCATAGTCAGTCATGGTGTTACTTAAGTGGTTAATAATAATGTGTTCCTACATCCTGTAGGAGATACAGCATATGGTACTGGATGAATGCTTAATGTAAAATCTAAATTCAAACAAATTTAGGCAGGTGAAGCTGGGACACTGTGTTAATTAAAGAGATGTAAATGAGAGATTCCAGAATGATGTATACATTTAAGCTAAAACAGATGTCAATTCTAGTGTGCTCAATTAGATAAACAAGGAAGGCGAGTCATACAGCCATGTAGATAAGGAATTTTGGGGGTAATGAGTAGTTCAAAAATTTTTAAGCACCAAGATAATATTAGTTAATAATTTTGCTTGAGTTTCAGGTGTACAGTTATATATTTTAAAACCTGTATATTTTACCTATGATCATTATGGTGGTTTCTATCCATAACCTTCCCCTTTACTAGTGTTTCCAACTCCTTTCCCCCCACCCTTTCTGGAAACCACCATTCTTTTATCAGAAGCTAAGAGATTGTCTTTATTTAGCTTTACTCATTTGTTTTCTTTATCTTCTACATATGAGTAAAATCAGGTGCTATCTGTCTTTTTTCTACCATCTTAAATGACTTAGTATAGTCCTCTCAAGGTCCATCTATGTTGTCACAAATAGCAAGCAGCATTCATTTAAAAAATCAGATTATTTACTTTTTATCCTTAGTATATCATTGATGGAAATGAGAGGCAATAGAATAAGTTACTGAATTTATATGAGAAAATTGATGTCTAAAGGCTAATGACTATTTTTATTGAGACAAAAATGGTCTAATAATAAATAACATATGGAAGTATGCCTTTTAAGTATTTTCAACTGCTTTTCAATTAGATTTGAAATCATTATATCAATTATTGTTCATATGTATGAATTCATATATTGAGATTTCTGATGATGATATGTAATATTAATTTCATGAAAAGAGAAATAGCAGTAAATATGATCACACACTAAATAGACACTTAATAAATTGTCATTAAAAATAATCCAAATTGGTTAAATTCACTCAAAACTAAATTTCACATTCAAAAATTTCTGCATAAGTTATAGATTGTACATACATATATATACAAACACACACACATATTACATACTTTATAATTTTCTCTTAAGGAGGTAAAGTCTTCAACATTTTATCCCAAAAGCTGAATTTTATGACTAACCTATGGCTATAAAAGTAAATAAAGTTGTTATTTAATAAGATAACTGCATACAAAATTATTTAGTTTATGGAGAAAATTAGTAGGTTTCAACTGTGAATAATATTTCAAAATTAATAAATGTACTTGATGTCATGGGCATTTCTTCTAATCATTGTGTGACCATTAGAATCATTAAAGTTACTTTTACAAAATTCAGATGTTTGAGTTATACACAAAATAATCAGAATTCAATTTCTCGTGGGACAAGCACCGGTATTTTTTGTTAAGCTTCTGTTTGAATCTAATGTTTCCTGTTGTTTAAGATCAACTAATAGAAAGTGAATTTAATAATGTTTTAAGCCAGGGAAGAGTAAAAGAAGCAATTATTAATGAATAATAGTTGAACAAATTAGGTAGTCCTTAACTAGCATGAAAAAGTATTTTCTGTCCAGCAGGGAGAGCTAACTACTTGTGGTTAAAGATCTTAGAAAATCCTTTCATTTTACTTCTCTTTCCATTTAATATATGACTTAAGAATGCTTTAATCATATAAAAAATTGTTTCTTTTGATGACAAGAATAAAAATTAAGGAATTAGATTATAAAGAAAAACCTAGTCAACCCTGAGATGGAAGCAATATAAATATGTATACTGAAAATTTTAAATTATAAATATATAGAAAGAAGATACAGTATTAAATGAGATCATCCTTCTTGTTCCTTACAACTAATTAGTCAATAAATAATTTAATAAAATAAAAAAATAATTTTCTTTAGGAGATTAAAACAGGCTGATACTAAATAAGCAGAATTAATTAAACTTTCTGATCTATTTATTATATATAACATCCTTTTGCCTCAAAGCTGTTTTAATCATATTTACATAAGTAACTGTCTTAATAGGTAGTTAAAAAGCAGATGTACAACATAATAAAAAAGCCATTTTCCCCTAAACTGTTAGAAATATAATAGTCTTTGCTAATAAAACATTCATACGATTTCTCCTATTAAACAAATCCTGTAAAAAAAACCAAATTATGATTGAGAGAAATGATATCAAAGAATTACAAATTTAAATTAGAACTTTAGAAAATGACTCCCTACAGTTACATTGTTTCCTTTTTGAGTAAATTATAGAGCTAGAAGCTTTTTTTTTTTTTTTGAGATTTATTTATTTGTACATACAGAACTGGGGTACAGGCCAGAGGCTCAGGGACGGCGAGAGGCTTCACCAGAGACAGAGTGTGAACAGAACAGGCAGATCGACAAAGTACACTGCTGAGGGGAGCAGCGGGTGGGTCAGGAGAGGTCTGCTACGCCATGTGGTCACCTCCGGGGCAGGCGGGAATCGAACTCATGCAAAAGTGGCTTTAGCTTCTTAGTGCTGCGATATTTTAATCCGCTGTGCCACCAGGGAGAGCCAGCTTCAGTTAGTTTTTAAGAAAATATTTGTCATTATGATATTTCCTGAATTTATGATAGGAAGAGAAGGGAAGTTCTTCATCAAATTAAAATAGTAAAAAAAAACTCAACTGTTAAACCTTCTTATGTCATTGACTCATTCTATAGACTTAAAAGAAAAAACAATGGCTTGATATCAGTGACTTACACAAATAACAAGTGTGTTGTGAATAAAATGTTCTACAAGTTACCTTCTTAAAAGTGGGAATGACTAGCAGGATTCTCTACTGCTAGATATATGTGCAAACTGGAAGAACATGTCCTCATTTTTACCTCTTTGAAATACAAGGCTTTTTAAAAATGTCATCTCGGAAATTCTATTAAGTAGAATTTTGTTTTTATTTTTATTATTCTGTCTTTATTTTTTTTTAATTGAAGTAATATTGTTATAAAATATTGTATATGTTTCAAGTGTACATTACTATACTTTGATGCTGTATTTACTGAGCTCACATCACCCCCAAAGTTTAGTTTTCACCCAACACAATTGTTCCTCTTTACACAATTTCCTCATTCTCTTTCTTGTCCTTTTCTAGTAGCCACCATTGTGTTCTTATAATCGAAGAGTTTATTTTTGCTTTGTTTTGTTTGTTCATTTGTTTTGTTTATATTACGCAAGTGAAACCATGCAGTATTCAACTTTCAATGAAAGCTTTTTTCACTTAACCACTTAACATGTCTTCTAATTGCAAATGGTAAAACTTTATTATTTTTTTTTTATAACTGAGCAATAGTGCATTGTGTATGTATATTCTGTATTCATTGATGGTCTTTTAACTTTTGTTGGCTATTAAAGTATTGCAATAGACATAGGGGCAAATACAGTTCTTCAAACTAGTATTTTTGTATCCTCTTGGTAAATGCCCAGAGTGAAATAGTTGGATAATAATATATTTCCATTCTTTAGCTAGAGGATTTTCTATTCTAGTTTACATTCCCACCAGTAGTGTACAAGAGTTTGCTTTTCTCTACATCCTTGGCAGTATTTTTTATTTCTTGTAATTTTCATAAAAGTCATTGTCTTAAGTCTCTCAAGCATACTCCCTAATAATAAGTGAATCCAAACACTTTATTGTGTGCTTGTTGGCCATGTGTATGGCTTCTTTGGAGTGGTATCTACTCAGATCATCTGCACATTTTTTTATTGGACTTTTTTGTTTACTAAATATTTATTTATGCATATGGAACTAAGTGGGGTACAGGCCAGAGGTGTGGGAGTGGGGGTGAAATGATTCACCAGACACAGATTGTGGGGCAGAACAGGTAGACTGACTGAAGTATGCTATAGAGGGGAGCAGTCAGACAGGAGAGGTTTGCTGTGCCATGTGGGTCACCTCCCTGGTCGAGGATTGAGGTGTTGAGGTTCCTGCTTCTTAGTGTTGAGACTTAAACCCTTGTACCACCAGAGATAACCCTGATTGGATTTCTTTTATTGACTTGTGAGTTCTGTATACATTTTTAATATTATCCCTTGTCAGATGTGTGAATTCTTATTGCTTCTCCTGTTCAGTGGGTTGCATTTTCATTTTTAATAATGCATATAGAAACATACAAAAGCTCTTTTAGTTTTATATAAAGATATACCAATTCGGTGTAATCCCTGTCAAAATCTCAGTGGCATTTTTCACAGAAATATCCTAAAAAATAAGTGAGGTACTATGCTCTACAACTTGAAACTATTCTCGATAGCTATCATAATCAAGACAGCATGGTATTAAAATAAAAACAGACACACATATCAATGGAACAACATTGAGAGCACACAAATATATGACAGAAGAACAAGGAACACAGACAGAGAAAAGAAAATCTCTTTAATTAACTGATGTTGGGAAACCTCAACAAACTGTCTTAACCCAAAATGAAAAGAACCTAGGCTAGTGTTTTTATATTACACAGAAATTATTTTAAAATTGATTAAAGACAACTACTAAAACTGAAATCATAAAAATCATAGAAGAGAGAGCAGATGCCCTATGTGACATTATATACCCCCTTAGAGATATCTTTGGGATTTAGATTCCAATAATCATGTAAGCAACAGAAAAAAAATACAAATGTAATTTCGTGAAATTATTCTCATTTTATATATAATGAAAGGTAAAGTGGATTGCTTAAGTTTACACAGTTAATAAGTAGTGAAGCTTTTGAATTTAAATCTTATTTTTTTGACATCTCATTTATTTTTTAAAGTAATTTTTGTTTCACAGCAAATTGAATGGAGAGAACAAAATTCCCATTTATCACCCTGACCCCCACCCCATACAACCATACCTATCAAAGTGGTTCATTTGTTATAGTTGATGAACCCACACTGACAAATCATCATCACTCAAAGTTTATAGTTTGCATTATGGCTCACATTTATACATTTTATGGGGTTAGAAACATGTATAATGACATGTATTCATCATTACAATATCATACAGGGTATTTTCACTTTCCTCAAAAACCCTCCATCTACTTGATCTGCTTTACCTATTAATTCATCGCTGCCTGCTAACTCAGGGCAGCAACTGACCTTTTTACTGTCTTCATCGTTTTGCCCAATTTTTTTGTATGCCATGTAATTGGGCAGATTTTTCACATTGGCTTCTTAGTGATATGCATTTAAATTTCCCCATCTTTTCATGGTTTGATCATTTCTTTTTAGTGCTAAATATTGCATTGTCTGGATATACCAAAATTAATTTGTATACTACCCACTGAAGAACTTTTTGTTTCCATCTATTGGGCAGTTATGAATAAAGCCTCTATTGTGCAGTTTGACATCATTTTTTCACCTCCTTTTAATGATTGATAAGGGGTCTGGTTGCTGGATTGATCATATAGTAGGAATATCTGTATATTTAAGAAACTGTCTTTAAAGGTGGATCAACAATATTTCATTCTCATTAAAACAAACAGGAGTTCTTATTATCAACCACATTAGTGCCAACAGTTTCTGTATTCTTGCCATTCTAATGGGCATGTGGTCATGTCTCAAGATTACTTTGACTTTCATTTTTCTTATGATACATGATATGAAAAATGTTTTTGTATGTTTAGCATAATCACCTATGGTAAGGTGTCTGTTAAGGTCTTTATCCAAATTTTTATTCTTATATTTTTAAAGATTATGTATGCATACAGACCTGGGGCTTAGGGGTGGTGAGAGGGATCACCAGACACAGAGTAGGGAGCAGAACAGGCAGATCTATGCTATGAAGTACACTGCTGAAAGGAGCAGTGAGCAGCTCAGGAGAGGTTAGGGTTAAGGTTAGGGTTAAGGTTAAGGTTAGGGCAACATGTGGATCACATCCAAGGCTAGGGATCTAACTTGCACTGAAGTGGGCTATGGCTAGCTTGCAGTGCTGTACTTTAAGCTACTGTGCCAATAGGGAGGGCCTTAATTCTTTTTGTTTGTTTGTTTCTTAGTTGGGTATTTTTTAAGAGTTTTTGGTTAAGTTCGAGTAAAAGTACATTTTCATTTATGTGTTTTGTGAATATTTTCTCCCATGATTTTTAAATAACGAGACAATTGTTTTTACTTGCATCAAATTATTGGGAAAACCAAAGAATCAGACAAACAACAATTCAGAAATGATGGGACATCACCTGCTGGAGTTGATTACCTTGCAATACCTACTCACTAGGTTTCAGCAATAACTTCCTATTGCTTCTGTTTAAGTTACCACACTTAATGGCATGAAACAAGACCAGTCTACTCTTAAATATATTCGGAGTTAGAAAACTGCAATGCAATGAGTCTCTATTAGGCTTACCTCACTATCATCTCTGGGCTGGCTTCTTCTGATTTTACTAGAGGAGAATTCACTTTCAGAATTTTCAGCTTCTAAATGTCACCTGCTTTCCTAATTACTTCAACTTTTGCTTCTATTATCATGCATCTTACTATTTATTAAACTCTCCTCTTCCTTATAAGGACTCTGGGTAATTCAGTTATGTTCCTATCTCAAGATCTTTAACTGAGTCATATTACAAAATACCTTTTACAATATAAGAAACACCCATAGGGTTGATATGTGACACTTGGAGGGGACTATGTATATTATAATCTGCCACCAAAGTCTCCTTGTTTCTCAGAACATGATTCATGTAAACTCTGGGTTAGAACTTCTATTTATCACTATATCTTGTATCTATCCACCTTTATCATAGGGCAGAGGTTGGAGCAGGATTTAAATTTTTAACAATTTGTGTACCAGTAAAGATATGATAACTTACTACTAGGAAGATAATTTGATTCACATACTTTTGCCAATTACCCTTCTAAAAGCAAGAATAGGTTCTCTAACCACTGGCCTAAGATTTTCTAAGGTTTTCTAAGATACATTGGGTATCTTCCAAGCTTCTGTTTTTATTGTCTTAAGTCAGTAGGGATTGGATCAAATGCTGAGGATTCTAAAATATTTTAAGAGCAAATTTACTGAAAATTTCTGTCAGCTATTCAGTGTATATATCAGTAGCTAATTGTTTATCTGTGTATCTAGTTAGTTATGTAAATATCAGTATATGAAGTTGTGTCAGGATCAGTTGAGGAGCACAATATTGGACCTTAAGCGAAGTACAATTTCAGATAAGACCTATGCTATCTCTTAGGGAAAAGGACCATGGGAAAAAAAAAGGTACTATAGCTTTGGCTTACCCTTAACAAAGGAGAAAGATTAATGGAAAATGACACTTATGGGCCCAGATAATAGATTATATATCCAATCTGGACATCTTGAGGTCAGGTCACAGGAACATTCCTATTTAATTAAATCCAGAAAATAATATTGGGAGATGACCAATTTTGTCATGAGACATGATTTCCTACACGCTGTAACAAGGGAGAGGTCATTCTCTCCCAGCCAAGTAGCAATGACAGTGTTTAGAGTTGGAATTATATGTAGTGTCAGAGATGTCAGACAAAGAGGTGCCCTGACATCAATGGAAAGAGTGATAGAGACTGAGTTAGGGATGTGCGAGGTTCAGTTATGACAACAGGCTGTGTTAGCATATTTGTGCACCCAGTGTCCTATCGTAATTATGGAGAATGTCACAAGGAACAAATCATAATTCTACCTGTATCATGCAGGGTAAAGAGTGTTGGTTCATATTTTGAAAATACACCTAGTGGTGTGTTTTGTTGAACACCCAAGAAGTACAACATACCTAACATACACTGGGCATATGTACCATATGTAGCTTTGCTATTAATATTCTATCAGTATTTCCCCCTTTATAACAACGATTTTTTAAATTGGTTAAATCTTTCTTCTTGTATTGGAATTCCATTAATGGAAGAAATTTTGCCTCTTAGAGTATTAATCCATCTGCCTGCTTATCTATCTATCTATCT
>NW_004567103.1:36254379-36431206 GCF_000260355.1 Condylura cristata | reverse complement strand
GGTATCTGCATAATTTTTTTTCTTTAAATTTTCTACGACCGTTAATTATAGAAAAATTGTTTGGAAGAAATAATCAACAAATTATAATTTTATTTACCTATCAATAAGATTAGTTCTTTTCTTTTTTCTTTTTTTTAAGATTTATTTATGCATACAGAACTGGGGTACAAGCCAGAGGTACAGGGGCGGTTAGAGGCTTCATCAGAGACAGCTGGGAGCAGAACAGGCAGATCGATGAAGTACACTGCTGAGGGGAGCAGCAAACGGGTCAGGAGAGGTCTGCCGCCCCATGTGGGTCACTTCCAGGGCCGGGGATAGAATTCGCACAGAAGCGGCTGTGGCTAGCTTGCAGTGCTGCATCCTAACCTGTTGTGCCACCAGGGAGGGCCCAGTTTAGTTATTTTCTTAGAAATTATTAATTACACTCATAGGACCTTTAAAGTATACCAATTTTATTCAGCAAGAATAATTTTCAGTTGTCATGGAACTTGTGGTGTTCTTTATGAAAAATGAATTGTATTTTTCCATTCTAATATTACTTATTGGATTAATACATTAGTTACAGAAGCTCATTATATGATAGTTTATAGTGATATAATTCAAATACTTTTTTTTTTTTATTCCTCTGGTGATTTTAAAGATTTATTATGTATACAGAACTGGGGTACAGGCCAGAGGTGTGGAAGGGAAAGAGGATCCACTAGAAACAGAGTGGGACCAGAACAGACAGATGGACTGAAATAACACTGCTGAGGGGCACAGCGGGCTTGTCAGGAGAGGTCCGCCATGCCATGTGGGTCAACTCCCTGGCTGGGGATTGAAGTCGTGCTGCAGTGGCTTCGGAGAGCTTCATAATGTGATGCTTTAACCCATTGTGCCACCAGGGAGAGCCCATCTCTGGTGATTTTTTAACTGTTAATCTGAAACTCAATGAGATCACTATAGAAGCACAATTTTTTCAATCTTTCACATTGCCAGCTGTTTCTGGCCAATGAGTAAGTCACTTTGGTTTCACTCTGTGGTGAAATGGCTTTATCAAACATATGTCCTATAAATATGAATGAGAGCATGCCTCAGATGGGTAAGCTATGAAACATAACAGTCTTGGAATATTAAAAAAAAAAACCAAAAACTGTTATGTTTAAAATATAGAACTTTTTGTGTTTTGGGAATAGCAAGCTGGATGCAGTTAGCTCAGTTTCTTAGTAAGAATCCCTGATGTTAATCAACACCAATTTTTTTTTTAATTTAAATGTAATCCCTGAAATTGACAATGTATTTTCATACTGGAGGATATTTGATTGTTATCATATCTAACCATCTCATTCATTCATTAGTTAATTGAATTTTTTCTAAGACAATGGAAAATGAAGAAGCCTCTTTTTGGTCACTCATTTCTTCCCCTCTCCCTCCCTAAATACCTACATTTTTGACCCTTTCTCTCTCTCTATTCCCTCATAACCACTGATAACTCATGTTACCAATATACAGTAGTTTATAATTATTTTAATTTATCAGTTCATCTGCTTTGATTATTTACTACTTCAATTGCTTTTATTAATTACAGTATGATCACTTGAATATTGACATATGCAAAATTTCCCATAGGTGAAATTGTCTGACTGACTTTGGTGCAGGTAATTCCCTCAGGTGACTTCAATTTTACTTGATATGGTAACATTTGCTCTTTCCTTAGCTGAATAATATTCCATTGTGTGGATATACCACATATTCTTCATCCATTCTGTTAGTGGACACTTAGGTTGATTCTAAATTCTAACTACTATAATTATGCTGCAAAAAAGCACAATTTGTTTAGATTATGATTTCAAATTCAGATACTAAATGTGGGATAACTGGGTCATATGGTATTGCCATTTTTTGTTTGTTTGTTTGTTTTTGAATATTGGCCATATCTACTTTCCTAACTGATTACATCAAGTACACCAACAATTACTATTTTTTTTAATATATGCCTTTCTCACAGGTGTGAGATGATATGTATCATTGTGATTTTGACTTTTTAAAAGTGATGATGAACTTATTTCCATATATCTATTGACTTTCTTTATAGTCCCTTTGACAAACTGTCTCTTCAGGTCTGCTCTCTATTTTTTAAATTGGGCTGCTTAGTTTTGTTGGTTTGTTTTATTGAGTTGTATGAGTTCTTTGTATACCTTAGATATTAACCATTTTTTGGTCATATTTTGCATGAATATATTCACTCATTCAGTACTTGTATGTATGAATATAAATGATTATATTCTCCCATTCTTTTAATTTGCTAGTATTTCCTTTCACTGTGTGAAAAATTCTAATTTGAAATAGTCCCTATCATTTACTTTTGATTTTATATCCTGTGCCATGGTTTCCAAAGACTATTCTCCCTTGATATCATGAGGCACACAGCACTAGTGCTTTCTTCTACATATTTTATTGCTGAAGATTCTATAACTGAGACTTTAAATCATCTTTTATGCATGGAGTTAGAGAATAACATGATTTCGTTGTTCTACCTGTGTCATTCAGTTTTTCAGCACCATTTATCAAAGATACTTTTTTTTTTCCATTACATGTTACAACTTATTTGCCATAAATTAGGTATTGACATAAATTTGAATGTATTTCTGGATGTTCATTTCTATTTCATTGATACATGTGTCTATTTGTTCAGATTTCTTGAAGAATGCCATTGCAATTATAACAGGGGTAACACTGAATTTACTTTTAGTAAATTAATCATTTAGTAAAATAATCATTTTGACTATATTAATTCTCACATTATAAAAATGGAATATTTTCCCATCCTTTTATGCCTTGACCTGTATCTTGTTTTAATGTCTTGTTTTGTTGTACTTAACATCCCTAGTTAGACTAATTCCCAGATAATACTTATGTAATTGTAAATGGAATTATTTTCTTAAATTACTTCCCTTCCCGCTCATAATTTGTACATAAAATGAAACAGATTTCTATAAACTCTCACTTTGTTCATTTATTGTTTCTAATAGTTTTTTGGTGGGTTTTAAGATTTTCAGATAGAACAAATTATCTGTAAATAATGAAAATTTTGCCTTTCCCCCCCAATTTGGAAGCTTTTCATTACTGTTGTTCTTACAGTTAAAACTTCTATACATAGATTACACAGAAATGGTGACAGTGGAATTCTTGTCTTGTTGCCAATCAAAAAGTGGAAAGTTTTTGGTTTTAAGACCATTAGCTACGTTGGCTGTGGGTTTATGATCTATGTCTTTTATTTAATTGAGATATATTTTATGTGTTCCAAAATTTATACACGAATTTATGAAAACATGGGGAATAACTCCATGATGTAGACTTCAATAATGTCTTTGTGGATTTGTCTCCCACATCAAGAAACAATCGAGTGTAAACATTTGGGACTACATCAAACTAAAATGTTTCTGTAGAGTGAAAGAAGTTGTCGCTGAAACAAAAGTTATAGGATAGGACAAAACATCTGAACACCACACGTATGTCAAGATATAAAAAAAAAATCATACAACTTAAAATGAAAACAAATAGCCTAATTAAAAAAAAAAAAAGGTCAGTAGAGCTAAATAGGCACTTCCCCAAGGAAGACATAAAAGTGACCAACAGATAGGAGCATGTCTTCATCACTTATCTTCATCACTAAATGCAAATCAAAACCAGTGTTATAAGGTACCATACATACCTGTGTGAATGGTCCATATAAAAAAGACTATAAACAAGTAATGATGATGATGTGGAGAAAAAGGAATCCACATATACTGTTGTTGGGCATGTAGATAGCTTCAGCCCCTATGAAAAAATAGTACAGAGGTTTTTAATAATAGTAAAAAAGCTTCTACTCTATTATTTAGCAATTCCACTCATACTTACCAACCCAAAGAATATAAAAATAGTGCTTCAAACATAAGGATGTCTTTGTGCATCACTGTGCTATTTATAATAGAAATAAGTTGTAGGAAACACTTTAAATGTCCAAAGACAGAACAGTGGATTAGGAAGATGTGGTATATGAATACAATAGGTTATTATCCATCTATTAAATAAAAATTACAGTGTCTTTCCACTAGGGGTAACATGGATAGAACTGGAGGGAGTTATGCTAACTAATGTCAGTTGGAAGAATATAGAAAAAATTCTGGCTGGTGTCACTTATATAGAGACACAGAACGAAGAGTTATATAAAGCGAAACCAATAATAAGCCCTAAAAATCTGACTGTAGAACTAAAGATACCAGAGATGGAAGAGGAAGGGAGAGAAAAAAGTAGGGAGAGAGCACAGTGTTGTATGGTGGAAGGCTATGGGTGTTTGGTGGGGTGTGTGCTATGTTAACAATTTCTGAAAGAGGTGATCATATTCCTTTTATTGAAGTATTATTACTTCAATAAAAATTAAATAGTAAATGTATATATTTCTATAAAGTTGACCAAAGTACTGAACAATACACAGTTGAAAAAAGAAGATTTTAGGAAAATTGTTGTCCAAGGCATTCTGATTGTTAGTTGCAGTCAGGTTTTGTATATGGTTGCTGTAGGTCCTACAGCAGAGATTGGTGGTCCCCAGCTTTAATGGGTACAGGCATGACCTGAGGACTTCGGGTGTTCAAATAAGTACTTAGGTTATCTTTATGCTGCTAACTGGTTGCCATGTTTGGACCCCAACTTTCTATAACATTGCTTGTCACACTCTGTGGAGTGAGTCATTGATGATGATGTTATGCCTCTAATAGTCCTTCTATAATAAGTATGTGGCAAACCCTGGTCACTGAGATTTTTTTGTTGTTTAGTTTTTTTTAAAAGATTTATTTATTTGTACATATAGAACTGGGGTACAGGCCAGAGGTGCAGGGGTGGTGAGAGGATTCACCAGAGACAGAGTGGGGAACAGAGCAGGCCGACTAACCAAGTTCACTCCTGAGGGGAGCAGTGGGTGGGTCAGGAGAGGTGTGCCTGGCCATGTGTGTCACCTCCAGGGTAGGCAGGGATTGAACTCATGTGGAAGTGGTTTTAGCTTCTTAGTGCTGTGCTTTAATCCTCTGCGCCACCAGGGATGGCCCTGATTACTGAGATTTTTAAAACTTCTTTAGATGATCTAACTGCACCTAAGTGTTGAGGAGCTGTGCTCAAAGGCAAATCAAGGATTTAGAACATCTTACAAAACTTCTGAGAAGTCCTGATGATTATAACTGAAAGTTCATTTACTTCAGGGCTCTGGAGGCCTAGAACTTTTATATACCTTTAAAATAGTTGCCATGCAAACAAGAATACCGCTAAAGCCTGAGTATAGACTTGAAATAAAAGCACACTTTACGCAAATAGTACTTTTAATTGAGACAAATTGACCCATTGGATCAAGTTATTAATGTTCATTGTCCCTTCTCTATAATTAGCAGACATCAGTGGGTGGATCAGTATAAGAATAGCAAATGAATACCTTGTGTGGTAATAACTGTGCTAGATCTGAATATTTCTTGAAACCATTTGCACAACTTTAAGATACCTGTGATTTAGTCATTTCCTTGGAGTACAATTTTAAACTGCTACTCTCTTGGTTTAGAAACCTGTATGTGGTTTATGACCCAGTTAGTTTAAATTGATTCTTTCCCTATGTACTCAATTAGCAATTATAGTTTTTAGAGCCCAAAGGGGGTAGATGTGTGTTGGTGGTAGAGAATCAAAGTCATTAAATACAAAAACACAAAGACAAACAGAAACACAAAGAAAACCAAATCAACTTGCCATTAGTCACCCAAGAAAACCTACTACTACCATGCAGGATTAAATAAGTCCAACCTCGGTTTGTCTTTGTACAGCAGGTTCATTTTATTTACAACTTGAAAATTTCAGTCAACTGTGACATGCCAAGTTCTGTCCTCAACATACCTTCCTTTCCCTTCTCTTAGAAAAGAGTTGATCCTTATTCCTTTCTTTAGAAAACTGGATGCTTACCAGCCTCTCATGCTCTCAACCTTACTTTCAGCTGAATTATAAAACCACTATATATAAACTATAGAGACTGCTCTATCTTCTCATAGTATTAGAATCTAATATCTTGAAAACAAGGCAAATATTTATTTCAGTGAGTGCAAAATGAGTCATCATTAATGGCCATGGAAACCATCTGGTGTATAGTAAACTTGTAGCATACTGATTTCATACTTTATCCATGCACTTTCCTGGGTCTGGCTGTGGCCCCCAAATAACACACTGTTTTCTAGGGGAAAAACTTGCATAGGATCATTCTAACAGAACACTCCAGATTTTCAATTCTGGATTTTCCCTACATAAAAACGTATAACTGGGCAACCATTGTTGCTAGGTAGCTGTGGTAGAGTCTAAAAAATGAGCACAAAAGAAAATGGAAAACTAGGTGTACTATAATAGCTTGTTAGGCTATTGTTACTAAATACTGCTGACTGAATTGTTCAACAATAAAAGCACATTATTCCATAGTTTTGGAAACTGGAACTCTTGAGATCAAGGTTTGGTGGAGTTGCTTTCTTCTAAACTCTGACAAAGTAGCTGTTCCATGTCTCTCTCTCTCCTAGTTTCTGATGGTTTGCCAGCAATCTTGCATGTCCTTTGGCCTGTAGGTGTGTCACCCAGATCTCTGCCATAATGTCCATGTGAAGTTCTCTCTGTGTATGCATATTCAAATTCTTTTTTCTTTTAAAGATTTATTTTACTTATGTATACAGCACTGGGGTACAGGCCAGAGTTTCAGGGGCGGTGAGAGGACTCACCAGAAACAGAGTGGGGAACAGAACAGGCAGATCCACTAAGTACGCTGCTGAGGGGAGCAGCAGGCCGGTCAGGAGAGGTCTGCCATGCCATGTGGGTCACCTTCCTTGTCAGAGTTCAAACTCACACTGAAATGGCTGCGGTGAACTTCACTGATGGCTTTAACCCATTGTGCCACTAGGGAGGACCCTAAGCTTTCTTTTTTTCTTAAGGACATTTTGTATAAGGGCCCATCCTAATGACCTCATTTCTTACCTATGTTAAAGATCTTGTGTCCAAACAAGGTCACATTCTGTGGTCTGGTGGTTAGGTCTTCAAGATATGCTTTTTGAAGGGGCACAATAAACCCATAGCACAAAGCAAACTATTTAGGGTCATCCAAATAGTTTGACCCAAAGGTTCAGCTGGACAGACTCAGTCATGACTGCAAAAGGAGACTGGATATAACTGATTTTATTAGAACTACAGATACCAGAATCCCACCAAGTCAGAAATGTTTACTACTAACTAACATTTATCAAAACCTTTCTGTGTGGCAAGCATTCTAAGAGTTCTTCATCTATTGCACACCGACACAGTAGGAGCTCACTGTGAAGAAGAGAAACTAAGACAAGAAGAAGTAAAATAACTTGTCCAGGATCAAGGAGTAGGAGACAGAGCCAACATTTAAATCCAGACAATCTAATCCTAGAGGCTGCTTTCTTAGTCACAGAGGTCTGTGCTGTGCACTTACGTGCCTCTGCAGAGAGAAGGAGCATTGATTGAACAGTCAGTGATTTCACTTTTTTGCTAGGCATCTGTACTCTTTTACTTTGTTGTGTTGAAAGTGAATTTTTTCCTCTTGTTTCATAGATATTAAAGAATTTTTTTTCAGTTACACATATACAATATAGATGTTGTCTAATTTATTTGATATCCTGAGATATCAAATAATTAAAGTGAGCATGGAATGTGAATAATATGAAGAATTGCGGAAACCACTCATTTTTAAAAAGCCTGTAATAAGAGGTACTTTTGTTTTGAATTAAAAAAATGCATGTTATTAAAGATACTAAGTTTCTTTAGAGAATACTGACAATGGTGATATGAGTTAAAAGGGAATTTAACTTCCCTTTGCGGTAATGACAGCAGACTCAAAGCAGGAACACTATACCCAGAAGGATCTACACTGGTTGGCATTATTCTCCTTATTGTGCTGACACCCTTTTCTTCCCTAATGTCTGTAGTTCAGTTGTCGAATCAGTCATGTAGAGATCAGTTAGAGGCACCGCTGCACACATGGTAAAGAGAGATTTGAAGACATTTCTTCAGAGGCAGAAAAGCTCAAGACAGAATAACAGATGAGTTTCTAATGAAAGAGAGTTGGGATTTATCTAATTAGCGCCTTTCCTCAGAGGTGGCAAATGTGATACTGGAGTCCTTTGGGAGTCCAGGACTCAAAGAAGGAGGAGATGCAACTTTGGGCTGCCAGCCTAGGAAAAAGCATGAATAAACAAGATAGCACAAGCAGCAAAATAATGCAGGTAAATCCACAGAGAAATAGTCACTATTTCATTATTTTATACCAAGTGATTTATTTCTTCTTCTCTTGAACAATGAACAATATCATTATAAACATGTTAATTCATCTGCGGTTGTGCTTGTGGAGGTTGATTGCTATTTTTTACTTATTCAGGTCAAAGAAGCTGCATTAGATTTTGCTTTCATTGAGTTCATAAAAAGTGGTGGAAAGAGGTCAGTAACACAGTCTAGAGAAGAAAAAAAAAATTAATGGATGAAGTATGGAGATCACAGAAGATAAAGGTTAGTCAGATGCACAAGCCGGTAGCAAACTACACAGAGGATGATGTCGGGGGTGGGGGGTGAGGCCACAAGTCACACCAGAGTTTAAGAACAAGGTCTTTGAAAATCCTGCAAGTAAACAAAATCTGCTTTGTCAAGTATTCAGGCAAATTGAAGCTTCAGGATCTGTTAGAAATAAAGTACAAGCAAAACAGCAGGAGAAAACAAGGACTGACCATTAACAGAGAAAGACCTTAATAAAGGAGGCAAAACTTGTGTTAGCTTGGAACTTGCATTTACTTCCTGTGGTTCAGGAACTAATCTACAAGCTGGCCTAAGCTTTGTAGGTAGAAATAATTAAATGTATTACATTAATAAGACACTTGAGTAAAAACCTGTTTGAAAACTTTTTGTTGTTGTTAACAACAAGTAGAAAGTGTTGTTCCTCATATACTAGCCTCTCATGACATAATTTGTATGTAAAGGTATGATTTGAGTAGGGAAAAACTAACCATATTATGGCAATCATTACTCAATATATACATGAATTGAGTCATCACATTGTACACCTTTAACTTACACAATGTTGTAAGTCAATTGTATTTCAATAAAGCTGAAAAAAGTGGGGGGAAATAAAATTAATATGTTAGACAAAAAAAGTGACTACATAATTTTTAAAAGACCATATTAATGAGGAGTCCAGGTATAGGATAGCTAGAGGCTGTGTCTTTAGTGATAATTTAGATATTTGTTTTATGGGAAATATAGGCTTACCAGAACACTGAATAGAAGGTAAGACTCCCTCCGGTTGGTGGCTGTTTTCCCAGTGGAGACATGAGTGTGCTGTGTTGGGCTTGTGCTTTTCAGCCTGAACATCACTGTGGAACAGAATTCAGAGTTACATCCATTTTGTGGATGTTATCTTCCATCATCAGGATGTTGTTTTACTAAAATGAGAAATGAATTCTATGTAATCTGCTAATATATATGGGAGGATAGAAACCTGATAGCAATTTCATAAAGGCAAAATAAAATGCCTGTGTATACTGACAGAAATTTGAAGACACTCCGAGGCTAAGACTGTGTAGAGGTTTATCACAGTCTGGAATCAACATGCCTCTCCACTGTAATCACTGCTTATTCATTTGATTAATTCAATAATAACCAGTGCTCCTGCAGAAACAAAACTGACATCTTGCCCTGTTGCCATTAAGGGTGAGCTTATAAATCACATCCTGTACTTAGGAAGAAGAGACACTTTGTACCCTGAAATGAATGATAACAACCACAAAAATCAGGGTCACCCTGTTTTATTCTCAAAATAAATGACACCTTGGCATTTCTCCTGGGTTGCTAATTCTAACAAAAACACATTTATCTCTGACTTTTCAATTGTTAATATCTAAAGAGAGATAATGATCTCTGTGAATATAATAATTATGTCAGAAAATTCCTGTTTGTCCATCATGAACTGACAATCTATAGAGCAGCATTACTGATAACAGTGTTTCTTGTCTTTCAATAATTACTATATTTAAAAAAAAAAAGTTATTTTGTAAGTCAGTTGCTTACTGCTGTACTTTTTTTTTTTTTTTTGCATTTTTATGTTATAAAGCCTTACCTTATTGTTTCAGATCCTGAGGGATTTCTAAAACGCTTTTTCTCCTAAATTCCCTGCCCATGATACAAAATTTCTTACCTCCATATTTGGTTTATTCTCTTACATTGTTTGGATTTGTTTCCTTCTGCTTCTCCATCTAGCAAACTCCTAATCTTTATGACTCAAATCCTGCCACTTATATAAATTTTTTTTATTTTATATCATGCTGATCCCTCTTTCAAAACTATTTTGTTTAACTTGCATTACCACATACCTATTTAGTAGTTAATTTTTAAATCTGCACTTACTGAGGTTATAGCTGGAATATAGTAGATTTTAATAAACAGCAACAAATAGTGACCAATGGCAACATAAGAGAAATTTTGGAACATTCTACCAGATGTAATGTTTTGATAGTTATCCCACTGTGGTATTATTCTGATAATTATTATTAGTCTGTTAGTCATATAATTCTGATAACTGTGATTATTTTAATGTGCTATTATTCTATTTTAGATTATTTTTCTCAAAAAATATGTATAATTCACAAAAGACTTTTCTTTAAAGGAGGCCTCCCTGGTGGCACAATAGGTTAAGCACAGCACTATGAAGCTAGCCACCACCATGTTAGCACTAGTTCAACCCCTGCCTGCGAGGTGACCCACATTGTGTGGCAGACCTCTCCTGATCCACCTGCTGCTCCCCTCAGCAGTATAATTTGTCTATCTGCTCCTCACTCTGTCTCTGGTGAATCTTCTCACCATCTCTGCACCTCTGGCCTGTATCCTAGTTCTTGTCTGCGTAAACAAACATATCTTAAAAAAAATATATTCTTTAAAAAATATATAAAGTAGGGTACTCCCTGGTGGCACAGCAGGTTCAAGCACAGCCCTGAGATGCTGAGGCCACTGCCGCATGAGTTCAATTCCTTCCTGCCCCGGAGGAGATCCACATGGCATGGCAGACCTCTCCTGACCCTCCCACTGCTCCCCTCAGCAGTGTACTTTGTCGATCTGCCTGTTCTGCTCCCCGCTCTGTCTCTGGTGAATCCTCTCACCCTCCGCATCTCTGGCCAGTACCCCGGTTCTGTATGAGTAAATAAATAAATCTTAATACACACACACACACACACACACACACATATGCATTGCCTTTGTTTAATCCCAAAAATCTAAACTCAGTAGAATATAATATCTTAAAAATTTTATGTTCTAATAAATTAGAAAGATTCCTGCTATTGGCTGTAAGTGTCAATTTTGCTTTTTTAAATTTGTGAGTATATATGTGTGTGGGAGATATGAACTAGTTTCAAAACACTAAGGACTGGATAGTAAATTAATTTCTAATGAGAAATAAATTTGAAGTCAATGCTTAATATTTAGATAAAATATAACAATATATTCAGTATAAAATAAGCTTTTGGCTACTAGACATCTCATAATTTGGTAGTAAGTAAACATATTATATTTACTGATAAAAAATAACATTATCTGAAGCAAATAAGAGTACAGTATTTGGAAAATGTTGTTTTGGCTCATGAAAGCAGTGAACAGTAAAGTATATGAATGTTAGCATCAGTTGCTTGGGACCAAACACCTACTTAGCTTCTAATTAATATTTATTTTGATTTATTTTTGCAAAATTGGGAAGGACTTACAGAAGTAGCTGCAAGAAAGAAAGATGTTAATATTAGCTATTATTATTTCAAACAACAAAAAGTCAAGGGATGTTTATAGAAAGGTTAGACAAAGTAGTTTTCTGCTTTACTGATTCTGACATGGGTCATTCATTCTCATATTTCTAATCAAAAGTCAATTTAGAAATATTCAGAAATGGTGTGATTGGGACAAGATACTTTTATTTTTGAGTATTTTTTTACTTTAATAATTCCCCCAAATGCCCTTTTTTATCTACAGACTATTGCAATTCATGGCTGAAATTTCAGCTTTGTGTTATGTTATGGTTATAATTAAGACTTTTCCATAATATTAATAGGAAATTGAACAATTTATTGTATGGATTTCATTTAACAACTCTTAGGTCCAGAAAAAAACTACTGAATGCACCTGTAATTCTGGTCAGTGAATTCAGATTGGTCAATGATTTGCTTAACTTTAAATATTCATCTAATCACAAGAAGCTATTAATTATGGCTATTTACAATTTTCAGTCTAATTGTTCTCTAAAGCCACACTAAGCTATAAGACAGCTTACATTAAGTCATTGATTTTTTTTTTAGTAGCTCAAAGCGAGCACTGTCATCAATTTTTCAATTAAGTTATCAGTATTTGTCTTATACCCACACACACTGTCAAACTTTCAGTGAATTAGACTGGACCCTTTTCCTATCATCCTTAGTGTTCTGTCACTCAAATCCATGGGTCTGAAATGAGAGAGGGCTGGTATGCTTAGGTGGTCAAGAACATAACAGGCTACATAGTTGTTTAGATAATTTACTTGCTCTTTCTGATCCTCAATCTATACAAATATTAAGGTTTTCTGGTTAATAATGTTATTGTTCTATTAGAATTAGAACCAATTGAAGATGGTTCTAATTCTCATCAAGGGATCAGCCGCACCAAAGAAAGTCTTTGTATGTTTAGCTATGTTGATCTAATAAATTAGGTTGTATTAGAAGTGTGTAAATTATCAAATAAAATATACTGACCATAGCATGAATAAAAAAAATGGAGAGAGTAGGCACTGAGATGCATATAGGAAGGAGGCAAATGCATAAATTGCTTTTCTCAGAAACTGTGTGGTCATTTGTGCTTCTCTTTGGAAATCTTGTCTTCTCCACATTCTTCCTATTCACTTAAATTCATTTTTTAAGGTTTCTTGCTAAATAACCCTAGATGGTATATGAGATCAATAGAGTTTTATTTATATTTTCAAAGAAAACCTAAGTACTTTCAAGTAATGGAAAGAGCATGAGCAAACCTGTTACTTGACACTTTATTCTTCTTAGACTACTAAAGGCACATAAACAGAAGAGCATGCATGAATTGAAGTATTGTTCTGATCAGAAAGAGAATCAGAAAAGGCAGAAAAATGTTACTCTGAAGTATTCATCTCTGTTCTTTTAAAACTCCTTGGTGACTAAAGACTCCTTTCTTTTCTTACCAAAGAAAAGCAGTGGGATAATGTAAAAGTAACTTTCCAGATAATACACATTGGTAAATTTTACAAGATTTTTTCCTTTCTGAGAAATTATATGAATATTGCATTGAAATGGCAAAAAAAAAGCATTTATCATTTTAGAGCTTGGGGAGGCAGTAGAAAGTGGTGCAAGTACAGGGAAAATATAACAATTGAGTTAGAAAAGTTAATAAAAACAATTATTGTATTCTAGCTCAGGTGGAAAATGTTCTAATGCAGGAAAACAAAGCAATGGGATACATTTTTCACTATATTTCTTGTATTGAAATAATTACTTAGAAAACATTCATATTCTAAGCTCACGCTATCATTTGATCAATGGAAACAGCTATTTCTAATAATAAAATTGTATAGGTATAAATATTTTGTCTTATTGATTAATTCTAAGGGAAGTGGGGCAGTTTTCAGTGTGCATGTACTACTGTTTATCTCAGCAGGGCTTACTACCTTAGACAGAGTTACAATAATCCTTAGATGCAAGGCTATCAGAGGGCTTTGTACTCATCAAGAGACTTGCAAAATATTTTTAGAATTATCTGTGTCTTGCAGATACTCTTAAGCCACAGAGGAAATTATTTAATGGGGAAATCATATCCCATAAAGGATTGTGCAGCTGAGAAACTGCATTGCATGGCTGACCAATAATGGAGGCAAAATCCAAGCTGTGTGATCATCTGCCAGTTCCCAGGGAAAAAAAGTACATTTTACTCAGTTCCTCATCCCTGTTGCTGGGGAGATCCATCTGATGGACATATGTAGGTCCAGGGGATCCTGGTCCTGGGGGCTGACTGTAGAGGAAGATAAAGGCAAAATGAATATTTAAAATGTGAGAACATTCATGAATTGGATCTCTGGCATATATTAAAAGGCTTAACCATTGAGGGAATAAAGTCATTCTTATACTTCTTACAGAGACTATTCAAATTACAGGAAAGAGTACAAATAACTACTCCTATCAGAGAACACATAGAGGAACAGAAACTATTTTCCAAAACTCTATTAAAAAAACAATGTTTTCCCAACTCTGGCCAACAATGATTTTTTTTATTATTATTAATACAAATACTTTCATAAATTTTTTTTACATATATGTGAAGACTTTTAAGACATCAGTATTTAGTGTATTTAGGATAAAATAATCTTGAAGATCCTTTATTTTAAATATGAAATTTAAACACTAGGGATTACATTGATTTACAGTGCTGAAAAACAATTGTGACATAAATGGGAAGGGAAATAAAACAATGACTAATGTGTCTATAGTAAAATAAATTTTAAGTACTTGACAAGTTACAGTGTCAAGTGAACCATCAATTATTCATTAATTTGCACCCTAGGCATTGTATTATGATTTCTTATAATTATCTAAAAGATTGTTTAAGACTGATTCAAACATAGATAAAAATAAGCTACACAGCCCATTGAAAGTCTTTTTTTTTTAAAAAGATTTATTTATTTGTACATACAGAACTGGGGTACAGGCCAGAGGCTCAGGGGCGGTGAGAAGCTTCACCAGAGACAGAGTGGGGAACAGAACAGGCAGATCGACGAAGTACACTGCTGAGGGGAGCAGTGGGCAGGTCAGGAGAGGTCTGCCACGCCATGTGGTCTCCGGGGCAGGCGGAAATCAAACTCATGCAGAAGTGGCTTTAGCTTCTCAGTGCAGTGCTTTAACCCGCTGCGCCACCAGGGAGAGCTGAGAGTCTCTTATTTTTATGTGTCAGAAACTTGCAGGATGAAGTAGGTAGGGCAGTTGAGATAAAAACTTATAGCAAATATGCGACACAAATTGGACTTTTAATCTTAGCCTAATCAAGTAAGGAAGTCAATTTTTTGAGAAGAAAAGCTGATTTGCTTCATAAATGATGAACATGTGTAACTGATTTCACACATTTTTTTCTTAAATAGGATTTACTTTCCTATATCCCTTAGTTCCTTTTTCACCACTATCTCAAACATATTTATTTTTATTCAGCACTTTGTTTCAACATAGTTCAACATATTTTCAATTAATTTGACTAGATTATGTTTACTTTATTATTAATGGTACAATGTAAGTAACATCATGTCAACATCTCTGCTACTATTAAGCACATTATAGCAACATTATTAAGCAATATTTGTCCCTACCCCTCAGAGGAAGATTGCTTCCTTTGTCCGTCAAGTTCTCAACAGAAAAACACACTCAGATATATAGATGAGCGTTGATTAACAAAGCATCACTTATGAATGTGTATTTAGGACACCAGAAGGAGAGTAAGATATTCCGGAGTTGGTAGGCATGGTCTATCATGACCTGTGTGCCTGGTAGGACATGAAAGGAGCTGTCAGAAACAAGAAAGGAAAACACTTACATAGAAAAGGTTACTCCATATGGAACCAACTTTGTGAAGGACAAAAGTCAGCCCAAGGTGGCATCACAGAAGAGAGACTTCACTTTCTCTCTCCTTTATCTCCCTCCATTCAGTGTCCTTCTTTACCATCCTCAGAACATCTGAAGAAACATTATCTGAAATTTAGAAATAAGAAGTTTGTAGTTCTCTGTAGTGTTATATTGGGATGCTATTTAACTAGCCCTCCAAAGAATACTTTCTTTCTTTAGGAGCTTGTAAATGTTTTTGACCTTGCTTCCTATTATTAATTATAGTATAGACCTATATGAAATTGCAAGTTGAAGATATTTGTCTGGTAGATATAAAAATATTTGTTGGGCAGGAAAGATAACCTATATTGTATCATGTTTTCATTTTAACAAATGAGTTGAAAAAGATCATTGACATCTTTACATTCTATTTTCTGTGAGTCTCATTTTTAACTGAGCCTGCTTAGAAATCAAAGGGTACAGGAGCCCTGTTAGTAATTCATATAGGTCAGCTTTAGGGAAGAAAATAGAGAAAAATGACTCAAAACAAATAATGGAAGATATTCTATCCATTTACAATCTTTGATTGCACAAAATATTTTATTTCTGAATTTCAATGTTAAAAATCATAAATATATATATAAATATACTGTTAGTACATGTGCACTTTTTTTTTGCCAATGAAGATACTTTTATGTGAATAAATCACCATTACAAAACACTAAAGTCATGTGGGATAGATTTTAGAAACTGTATTTAGTTGGGTGGGAAACAATAATATTAGACAGTGGACTTTCTATAATAGCATAATAGAGATTATAATGATACATTTTATATTACATAGTAGAGATAAATATATAACCCCTTATATGCCGTCGTCTTATGCACAGGCTGAAAATGGATAAATGCATGCAATATAGTAAATATTTCAAGAAAGAAGAATCTGAACTATGCTTATTGGTTTAATGGAAGGTGATGAGAAGGAAACAATTATTTTGGATAAATGCATGCAATATAGTAAATATTTCAAGAAAGAAGAATCTGAACTATGCTTATTGGTTTAATGGAAGGTGATGAGAAGGAAACAATTTTGTGAAGGAAGCAATTCTGCAACCATAGACAGTCCTTGATTTTAAAATTGACAGTACTAGTAATAGACACTTCCAGAGTCTAATAGCTAATGACTAGTTTCACACTTTTCTGATGAAGTAACTCTGATGTCTTTAAACTACCAAGAGGAGGAATGATGATAGTAGTGAATGAATGTCCAACTCCTTCACATTTCTAACCACTCAGATTGAAGTTTTCTTACTATCTCTGATTGATTCCAGATGTGGAAATGGGTCATAAATAAGATTTCACTCAACTGGTCATTTAAAAAAATACATGTCCAATAGTGAGAGTTTAGCATTACAGGTTCCTTCCAAAAAATGTAAAATTCTCCTTGCAGGATGTTTGTATATTACTCAATACCTTTGACTGGATCTGTATGCTTATTTGGACCTGGGATCTAAAGTCTGACTTATTTGGACATAAACCATGGTAATCTATCCTTTGTCCATTCATTGTGGTGAGTTCTACGAGGAGCCTAGGCACACTATTTTGTAATCATAAGCAATTTCTATAGCAGAAAACCATGGATCTAGAGCCATCTGACATACTCATTGTCTAAGTTCATCTCTCTACATGTGTCACCTTTCCAGATATTATGTTCATCCATCTACTGAGGTAATATGAACTGGCTCCTAATAAACAGTAGACAAATTTGGCATTGTATGAACCATTTATTTATTCCTGAGACCAAAGCAAGCAAGAAATAATTACAGATCAGTACACTGTTATCTTTTTTCTTTCCCAAAGTTTTATTTTTATTATGCATATAATATTGGGGAGTGTAGGCCAGAGGTGTGGGAGTGTGAGAGGATTCACTAGAGACAGAGTAGGAAGCAGAACTGACTGCCCTACTGAGATACACTGCTGAGGTAGCAGCAGGTGAGACATGAGAGGTGTGCTGAGCCATGTAGCTCAGCTCTTGGAGGGGCGGCAGGAGATAGAATTGATGCTGCAGTGACTGTCAAGGGCTTGATAGTGCTGAGACTTGACCTATTGCACCACCAGGGTGACCCTACTGTTACTTTTTGAAAAAGAGAGAGGAAGAAAAGTTTATTCTTACAATTTCCCTACTGCATGACTCCTGGTTATCTGGATAATCAATCAAGGGAAAGGTCAGTACAACCATTATCTTATTTGTTATAGTTTTTGTTAATTTTCATTTTAATAGTGACTTGATATTTATGAAAAACTATGTTTTCATGGGCATTCCAGCCCTTTATTGTGATTTCATTATCGAAGAGTCATTTAACACAAACATAGTACTCTTAGCTGCAAGGTCTTGATTGACTTTGTTAGTCCAGATGTTTCCTTTTAGATGTGCTTGTTTTACATAAATAGAAGAGAATATAAGAAATGTTTAAATTATTGAGCTGATTTGAGTATTTTGCTTAGGGTGGTACCCCACTTGGTGATATCTCAAAGACATCCTGTTAGAATGTATAATGAGGACATAGTTCTGCTTTATCAATAAATATATTACAAGATCCTGGACCTTATTTATTGTTTGGTAAATATAAATTTGAAGCCAAAAATTACTAAAACAATAATAACTACTGAAAAGGATATAGGGTCACTGAAACACTCAGGGTGTATTAAAATTTATTTTGATACAACTATTTTGGAAAACATTCAAAGTATCCTAAATTGCAACTTTTGCCTAATCTATGATCAAGCAATTATGCTCACATGTGTTATAATTCTATACATATATGTTATAACTCTCCTTATATATAATTCTATTCATACATATATACTCAGGCATATCTAGCTGTTTTCACTAAAAGAATAGAGGAATGTTCATATTTGCTTATAATGTCCACAAATTGGAAATAACCTAAATGTCTACAAACATTATAGGTCAAGATAGTTTGAAGTTGTTAGAAATTGTGTGTGTGTATATATTATGTATTATATGTGCATAATTTTGTATACTATGTAATCAAATAGGTATAACCATGTAATAAACTTTTACTATATTCAAGAAAATACATGAATAATATTAATAAAACTTTCAGCAAAAGAGATCAGACACAAATGAATGTATTCTACAAAATTCCCCAAAGCAAGAATAAATAATATATGTACTTCATTATTAAAATAATGATTACATTTAGGAAGAATCAATAACTGAGAGGAGATATGAATTGGACTTCTAGAGAATTCAATGATAATCTTTTTTTATCCTCATGTGGTGAATACAGAGTATGTTGTTTTTGAGAAATTTCATCAAGGTGTCCATTTATGTTCCACGTACTTTCATAAAGGTATACAGCACTTCAATTTAAAAAAGTGTTTATTCAAAAGCTGTGTTTAGGAATTAAAACTTTTGTGCAGTGCTGATGTGAATGTAAAACGATGCAGCTGCTTGAAAAAAAAAACAACTATGGTGGTTCTTCTAAAAATAACAGATTTGCCACACAACTCAGAAATTCCACTACTCAGTGCACATCCAAAAGAAATGGAAGCTTGAACTAAAACATATATAAGTACACACATGTACATGGGTGCCTTATTCACAAATGATGAAAGGCAAAAGGTAAAAGCACTACAGTCCCCATTGATGAATGAATGGATAAAAAAATGTGGTAGATACATAGGATGGAAGGTTTTGAAAAGAAAGACCATTTTGGAACATAGCATGAGGTTGCTATGCTGAAAGAAATAAAACCATCGCCAAGAAGAAATGTACTGTACAATTCCATTTAGATAAAGTGATACCAGAACAGTCAAAGTCCTAGAAATGTCAATAGAAAGCAGAAATAGAAATGGCACATCCATTTCTGGAGACTGGGGAGAATGTGAAGCTGGTGGTCAGTGGGAACTGTTTGAATTTGGGAAGATGAGACATTTGGGATAGGGATGATCATGAGTGCTGCCCAAGGACCTCATGCCACAGAAATGACACTTGAAAATGGTAAATTTTATAAAAACTTGTTTCCTTTCTAAAGAGAATACGTTGAAAGTGAAAAGAAAATCACACACTCAGAGAAAACATTTACAGAACATAACCATAAGAAAACTTGTACCCTGAAATGAGAAGGCATTACTATTACCACTCCATAGTAAAGAGATTGACAATTTGACTTTTTAAAGTGATCACAAGATTTAGAAGTTTCACTAAATGACTACTAAGCACATATTAATAGGTGCATCATTGTTACACATTAGAGAAATATAAATCACAACCACTATGAGACACCATTATATATCACCTAGAATAACTAAAAACAGTTTTTAATTAAGAGACATTTTGCGCCCCCCATGGCGCAATGGGTTAGGATGCAGCACTGCAAGCCAGCCTCAACCGCTTTCATGTGAGTTCAATCCCTGCCCTGGAGGTGACCACAGGGTGTGGCAGACCTCTCCTGACCCGCCAGCTCAGTGTACTTCCAGTGTACTTCGTCAGTTGGCTTGTTTTCTGCTCCCTACTCAGTCTCTGGTGAATCTGCTCATTGCCCCTGCACTCCTGGCCTGTACCCCAGTTTTGTATGCATAAACAAATAAATTTTAAAAAAATAAGACATTCTGCAAAGTTCAACTCTGTGGAGCTGAAGCAACATAACATCCTCTCCTCCAGTTTCCCAGTGGGACAAAATAGTGTAAGGCTATGAAGTTAGTTTGAATCCCAACCCTCCAGATATGAGTCATATGGTCTAAACTGGGTCAGGAAACTTCTCTGGACTCCACTTGCTTTGTACATAAAATGCTGATAACACCAGCCTTATATATTTGTTGTAATGATTAAATAAGAAAGTACAACTCAAAATGCTTAGCATAATACCCATGTGGTAGAAACATCTAATAAAGGAAGTGTTTTGTAATACCAAGCTCCATAATCACAAAGATACAGATACCCAATGGAATGAATGTAAATACAGCCTACTAAGATTTTTTTTTTAAATATTTATTTATTTATGCGTACAGAACTGGGATACAGACGAATGGTGCAGAGGAGGTGAGCTGATTCACCAGAGACAGAGTGGAAACCAGAACAGGCAGATTGACAAAGTACACTGCTGAGGGGAGCAGCAAATGGGTCAGGGGAGGTCTGCCACGCCATGTGGGTCACTTCCTGAATCACGAATTGAGCTCACACTGAGGCTGCCGGGGCTCGCTTGCAGTGCTGTGATTTAACCTGTTGCGCCACCAGGGAGGGCCCGACCCATACTAAGTGGTATGAACAGGACTTCTGTTGTGTAGACCTAGCTTATCTTGTGTTTAACGGTAGTGTCAGGCACTTTGCTGCCCTCTTTAGAATGTATGTTATTTGATCTTTTTTTCTTAAATCTGATGCTTTACATCAAACTTTTTTTTTCAAGTTTCCATTGATTTTTAAAATTTTTATGACTACATTGACATTGTCTTTTCATTCTGTACATATGAAGAAATAGTAAGGGGAGAGTATTCTTTACCCTTTTGCTAATAACTAACAAAACTTTTTTTTTTTCAGTACAATCTGTTCTATTATATTTTTTATTTTAAGAAAAGGTAAAATGTGTCTCTGTAGAAAAGTAAAGCAGTTGCAAACCTCCCATATTTATTTAAGCCAAAGATAACCTGTATCCCTAAAATATTAAGAAATAGTAAGGGAAAAGTATTTTTAAGAAAAATACATTTAGTTTTTATATAAATAATAGTTTATTTTTATACCATTTTGTGCATTTTTCCATCTCAGTTGTAATCCCCATTGGTTTCCCATCACCAAATCACCCATGTGCCATCATTATAGTCCAGTGCATTTCCCTCCCCCCACTGTTTTTGATCCCATTCTATAGTACACCCCCTCACACACACACAAAATGTCTCTGGTATATAGCTGTTCATTAATTGTTATTTTCTAGCCTGATCTGTTATACTTCTGCTATGAGTGAAACCACCTGGTATTTTTGTATGAGAAATTTTTTTTCCTAATCAGGATATCTGTTTGTCTTTTGTAATGTCTCCTTTGTTGTACAGAAGTTCTTTAACTTGATGTAGTCCCATCTATTTATCCTTGCCTGTTGCATTGGGTGCTGTATCTTCAAAGATCTTCAAAGATGTCGCTGAAATGTATGTCATGTAATTTTTCACTCATTTTTGCTAGGAAAGAATATTTTTTACCCTTTTGCTAATGACAAATATTTTAGTATATTTTATATTTTCTATTTTAAGAAAAGGTAAAATGTGTCTCTGTGTAGAAAAGGAAAGTAGCTGTAAACCTCCAGTATTTAAATAAGTCAAAGATTATCTGTAATCTAAACTATATACAGTGTTGTAAACCAACATTACCACGATAAAAGAAATTTGGTGTGTATATTTTAAAAAGTGTTAAATTTTATGTATGTCTACCATAATAAATAAATCACAGAAAAAAGTATTTATAGATTAAATAAGAAATGTATGGTAAGGGTAGTATAAAATAATTTATAAATGATATGTATAAAAATAGAACTTCAAATTTTCATCATCACATACAAAGTAATGTGTGTGTGTGCGTGTGTGTGTGTGTGTCATATGCACCAGAATCACTGTCTAAGGAAAAGGGAAAGAGAAAAATAACTGGGTATGGGATTAAAGAGCAAGCTGTAATAACTAATTTACACTAAAGAGGGTTCTTTTGTGGATGACACTATGGGCCATGAATTTATGAAGTTTACTGACTAAACCTTATGCACCTGAAGATAAAAGGAGGGAACTATTGCAGGTAACATTCCTATTAAGTTTAAATAATAAGTTTATTAAGTTATAGAAATAAAAATCTTTATAATCTTCACTAACAAATGCTTCCTATCTGGGAAGGATTAAAGCTAGGGACATCGAGTTATCCCTGTCTTAGAAGATTTCTGAAATACCCACATCCATGTAAATGGAGCAGAGGAATAGCTGAGTTTTATTTAATGTGTTGATTTTAAATTACTGAGTAATTCAGTGACTTTTTTCTAAAAGATGTAGGGCTCTTTATTTCAGCACAGATAAATTCAGTTTGGATTTTTATAAAGTACTATTTATAGAAAGGTCCAATTTAAATGAGGAATAATAGACATCAGAATAAACTCAGAGAATTTATTTATCAGTTGACTTATTCAGTTGGTTTTTAACATTTATTAAACTTCATAAAAATGGGGTTTCTCCACAATGAGGTACCACCTCACCCCAGTGAGAATAGCACATCTTAAAACACCTAGCAACAACAAATGTTGGCAAGTATGTGGAGAAAAAGGATCTCTCCTGCACTGCTAGTGGGAATGCAAACTAGTACAACCACTATGGAAAACTTGAGGTTTCTCAAACTGCTAAACATGGAGCTTTCCTACGATCCAGCAATCCCACTCCTAGATTTCTACCAAAAGACACAAAAACACTGATTCAAAAAGATACCTGTACCCCCATGTTAATTGCTGCTTTCGTCACAATTGAAAGACATGGAAACAACCCAAATGCCCAAAAATGAATGACTGGATTAAAAAGATGTGGCACATATACATAATGGAATATTACTCAGCAACCAAAAAAAAAAAAGAAACACATGTCTTTGCAGCAACATGGATAGAACTGGAAAAGATAATGCTTAGTGAGATAAGCCAGAAAGAAAAGGAAAAATACCGGATGGTTTCTCTCATAGCAGGAATATAATGGAACAGGCGAGATAATAACGATGATGAACAGCTATATACCAGAGACATTTTAGGGGATGGAGTGGGGAATGGGGTGAAAAACAGTGGGGGGAGGGAAATGCACTGGACTATAGTGATGGCACATGGGTGATTTGGTGATGGGAAACCCATGGGGATTGCAACTGAGATGGAAAAATGCACAAAAATATATAAAAATGAACTATTATAAAATTAAAAAATAAATAAAAATTAAAGTACAAAAATGGGGTTTCTTTTAAGCATTACAGTTTTTAAAATTTAAATCAAATCTCATATTTTACCATATAAAATGTAGCCAGAACTTTGTTTGCATGTAAATTATACTAAGTATCATATAATAGTCTTAAATAATTTATCATATTTTTGATATTATAGCTAATGGAGAAATTTTAGGAAAGATTTAACAAATAGTGTATGAGTTACTTTTTTATTATGTAGAAGAATAGGTTTAGGTGGGGAGGGTGGAATTTACCAGAGTCAGAATGGGGAGCAGAACAGGTGGATTCACTGAAGTATACCACTGAGGGGAGCAGCGAGTAAGACAGAACATGTCTGCTGGGCCATATGTGGGTCAGATCCCTGGCCAGGAGTCAAACTCAGGCCACTGTAGTGATATCTCTGAGACTTAACCATTAGGCCACCAGGAAGGCCCCAAATATGAATTTGTTTTTAATTGTCAGTTTGTAGAAAAATGTCTTTCTTTTTATATTGAATGAGTAGAGATGTGATATGAAAATGAATTGAATGGTTTCCTTCTTCATTTTTCCATACACCTTTGTATGGTTTACAAAATGTACAAAACCTAGTGTGACTTTTCTTCTGTGGTTCTTTTACAAACATACCTAATTTTGATTTTTATAAACGATAAAAAATTTGAAAAAATACATTGTGTAGTTACTTTGAACATTGTAAAATTAACATTTGGTATTTAACTGGCACATGTCTGAGCAATTGAAGTTAGTAGGAGGAAAGGAAAACAAGGCATCAGAAAGAAGGAACAAAAACAGCACCAAATCTGTTTACCTGAGAAGAGCTATGTGGTTTAACTGTCCACAGAAATAATCAACAGTGGCTATTTCATTTCAAAAATAAAACTCCAGATATATTTTTTCCATACACATCAAAGTGCATATTTACAACTATCTAAAATTATGTTTTACTTGAAGATCTATATCTGAGTAATAACTCACTGGTAATGAGAAGACAAGCAAAAAACCTGTTTGGATTCTGTCCCTTTAAATAGTGGTACAAGTTCAGATATATTCCTACTTAATCAACAGTAAAATTAATTTCCACCCAAAAGGTATTAAGTAAAGATGCAGCAAGCTGTTTGCCTGAGATTAAAACTCTGGTGAGCCAAATCCAGGACTTGTGAATGTAAAGAACACAGATTTCCTAACTTGTCTTTAACATTCTATCTGGTTGTTTGCCAGGTATCCATTCCTATTGGTGGAAATTCATCGTGTTTTTTCTTTGATTCTTATATGTGTGTGTAGGCTTCTACATCACAATAAGCAATTGCCAGACAGCATCATGGTTCCAGGAATTACACTTCATTCACTCCAGTTCTGCCACTGTCCACCTATGTTTTGTATCCGATTCCACAGATAAAGGGCTCTGTTTCCACTTCACATACCAGCCATATATTCGGACTGTTATCTGTACTTCTGACCAACTGCTACAGATTGGAAGTTCCCACCATCCATACCTAGGACATCAGGTGACAGGTGTAAAACCAGGGCTTCTGACCAGCTGCTTATTGAGGTCCCCAGGACACATCCTCAGGTTCCAGTTATTTTCAAGAGCAGTTACATAAATCTAGAAAACACTTTACTCACTAGGTTATTGATTTATTATAAAGTCTATTGCAATTAAACACCAGCCTCGGTTTTCTTCCACCAATAAAAGGAAACAGAGGTAAAGGAGAAGGATAGTAGTTTACATATTCTGCAAATTGAGAGCAGCAGACTATTGTCTGAACATCTACTCTTTGGCAGAGTGCAGGGCTATTTATACAAAGGAGTAAAATGAAAGGGAGATAGGCAAGTTTTGGCGGGTCCTGTATGCAGGCACAGATTTCTTTCAGGTGGGCACCAGCTTGTTTAATTTCCTTGTTATCCTCTTAAGAAAATGCTTTCTTTATCTTACAATGCAAGACAAATATGTTAAATGCAACAGATGGAAATGCTTATCTGATGTGGCAGGAAGAGAGACCTGTCCTGTTTCACTGCAGCACTATCACTCAGGAATAGCAAGTGGAAGAAATGAATAGGGAAAAATATGGGTAAAGGGAAAAGGAACTTTCATACCCTCCTCAGGTTTACCTTCTCTAGTATTCCAGTTTTCAGTTCTTGGAAATTCTGTTAAGCCCCCCTCCTCTTTTTTTTTTTTTTTTTCTGAGGTTTCATTTCAGTGGCATCATTGATGAACCCTTTCTTTGACTATTGACAATTAAACTCAACCTCTAGCCCCTCTGTTAGGTGTCCTAGAATGTCACCTCATTATGATAAAAAGAGAATTCTTTAGCACTCTCGGCTCTTCAGAATTCCAAGGCTTTGGATATTGTGAGCCAGAAAAAAATATATATTTGTTTTAAATCACAATGTTGCACTGAAATACAAAGTTAGACAAACAGTTTTGCACACACAATTTTGAACAAATAGCAAATCCTCATTCACCTTCTGTTTTAGTAAATTGGTCTCTAATTTAGTGGAGACTGGGGAGTGCAGATGGGCATGACTTGATTTAAAATCTTTTTTTATATTCCAAGGGTACAGATATTGGAGAATTTACTGGAACTTTTGTGTTAGGGTTAGCCAATTGTTTAAAATCAATAGCTGGCCCACTTTCCCACTTCAAATCTTCCATGAAAAAAGATCGATCACCTGGCAAATTACAGTTACTTTAAAAATCACTTTCAAATATGTTATGAAAAGGACTACACTCCAGTGCAACTGTTTGCCTTTAAAAAAAATTTAAAACTATTAAAATCTGTTTTTACAATTTCTTTAACTTTTCCTATACTGTTTCTGACTATTATTTCTCCTTTTCTGACTGTTTTTCATGGGTTTATTCTTAGCAAAATTTTGCTTTACAAGAACCATAGAAAATCCTCAACTATTCTTGGTGCTGAACTACCCAAAAGTTATACCCTCTGTTCTTCTGTGGTACTATAACAGAGGGTCCCCAGGGGAAGGGCAAGTTCCAGGTTCTCTGCTCCATTAAGGTAGAGTGGAGTGGAGCAGAGACCTTTAATTGTAAGGAATTTTAATACAATTGGCATGTAACAAAGAAAAGGGGAAGAATAAAGTCTCCAAATCAAGCATCAAAGTTACCCATGCCCTCCTGGGTAAATGTTGACTATCAGGATTGAGGCCCAAAATCCTGCCACTAGTCTAAAACACCTTAGTACAGGGACCCATAAAAAAGGGTCAGAAAGAGTCAGACAAGTGTGGAAGGAAAAGGTAAAATCAAAATCGAGATAAAAGCTGACACTATTAACCTCCCCACAGGTTGGGTCTCTCTCTCACATCTCTTTCAACTAGTCAAGGACCAAGAAGCAAGCACAGCTACCTCACACATCTCTCTGTTCCATGTGCCTCTTCCAGGTCTCCTTGCCCTTCATCCTTCTTCTTTCTTCAGTCTCCTCTCCAACTTCTTCTGCTTAGCTCCCCTCTTCATAGGTGGGGTGGGGAATCTGGAACTGCCCCCTGTCCTTGGGATCACTCTGTTACAAGTGGTCCTGCTTGGCACCAACCCTATTTGGCTGGCCAATTACCCACGAGGGGATGGGTAACTTTGGGTACTTGATATGGAAACTATAATAGATGCTTTGTTATTTCCCTTGTTTTTTCTTATTGTACACTAATTGTATTAAAGTTCCTTTCCATTAAAAATCTTGGGCACTAGAGTATGTTTTGACTTGATGTGTATGGCAGAACCTATTTAGAACAGGCAGGCAGGTTTTGGGGTTCTGGAGTGCTCCTCACTCTACCTGGTAAGAATACTTGTATTTCTTTTTTTAATAGTTTATTTTTACATTATTTTGTATCTTTTCCCATCTTAGTTGTAATCCCTGTGGGCTTCCCATCACCAAATCACCCATGTGTCATCACCATAGTAGAGTACTTGTATTTTAAATTATAACAGCTAACATTTCCACTAACATGACTTAGTATCAGTTCAATATGGTCATATTCCAAAAGAAAATTAATGTTTTCTGCCCAAATTGGTTTAACCTTTTAGTAATCTCCACTCAGTTCATTGGTGCACATTTTTCCTTCTTCATTTCTCCCCGTATTTTCTTTTATCCTTTATATTTCATCATTTTGGGGAAAAAGTGAAGTTGCTTTTTGCTCCAACATCTTTGGGACTGTATGGTCCTTTTTTTTTTTTTTCCAGCATATTAGCTATCACATTCAAAACTCTACCCATCATAATTCAAGTCTTGTGGTAGCATTTTCTTAGGCAAAATCTGAAATCACTAGTAATTTTTTTTTATAAAGTTTTACCCTATACCATTCTTTTGGAATGTTTGAATACTGACAGTGGGAAAAGTGGTCAGAAAAATCAAGTAAAGGGAGTCACATATATAGTGAAGGACAGAATTGGACTTTTAGTGATAAACTTAATATAGTATATATAGATATTGATGATTAATTTTTTCTAACCTAAAACTCATGTTAGGATGTGATTTTCACTTAAATAAAGAATAATTTGCCACACATAGAAAGCTATGCTATAGAAAGTATGTACTATAACATATGAGTTTAAATGAAATTTTATGTTCAAATAAAAGGATTCATAAGGGAAAAAATGAAATGTGGATTCTTGGTCCTATCCACTGTCACTAAATCAAAAGCCTCTGGGTAATTCTGCTACATGCAGAAGTTTGAGAATGACTGAGTCAGACCACATGAGACATGTAAATAAGTCCCTGGTACACATGAGAAATTGTTCAGATAAATTTATTGTAACAGAAATATAATTACAATTATGAACTTTAGAAATGATTCCTGAAAGTATAGTTTTAAAATTATAATGAGAGATCACTTCATCTCTGAGAATGACCTATAACAAAAACACTGAAAACAGCTTGTATTAGTTTAAAAAGAAGTCTTGTTCACTGTCGGTGGGAATGAAAATTGGTGCATGTTCTATAGAAGATTACATAAAAATTCTTATCAGACTAAACATGGAAGGCCTCTTTTGTGACACAAAGGGTTAAGTCTCAGCACTATGAAGCAAATGGCAGCCACTGCATCGTGAGTTTGATCTCTGGCCAGGGAACTGACCCACATAAGTAGAAGACCTCTCCTGTCTCACCCCCTCAGTAGTGTGTTTCGGTTGATCTGCCTGTTCTGCTTCTCTATCTGTCTCTGGTGAATCCTCTCACCTCTCTGTACCTCAGGACTACATGCCAGCTCTTATATGTATAAGTAAGTAAATCTTAAAAAAATACTAAACATGGAAATTCCATATAAGCCAGCAAACCACTTAAGTATTTAACCAAAGAAGGCAAAAACACAAGTTGAAAATATATTTGTACCTTCCTGTCATTTATCAATATATTACTGATAGCTAAGATATGGGATTAGCTTAAATGAACATCACATAATGACTGGATAAAAAATACTTTTCACCTGTAACGATAAAGATGAACTCTTTCCTTTTGCAACAGAATGATGGAACTCGAAGTGATTATGCTAAGTGAAATAAGTGAGAAAGCAAATGATTACTTCTGGTTTCACTCATATGTAATATAAATAATGCAAGCAAACAAACTGACAAAACACAAAAATAACTCTTAGACTGAAAAATATGATTATCAAAGACAATGGATAAGGGAGATGCTTCAGTGTGCAAAGGGAATTTGGTAGTGTTAATGGAATAGAAATGTAGTGGTGGATGAGTAAAACATGTATGTACATCAAGGTGTGAATATGTTTTTGAAAAATTATATAGTTTATAAACAAATGATAAAGTTTGATTTAAAAAAGGCCTTAGCTTTTTTTTTTTTTAAGATTTATTTATTCATACAGAACTGGGGTACAGGCTAGAGATGCAGAGGGTGAGAGGATTCACCAGAGACAGAGCGGGGAGCAGAAAAGGCAGAGCAACGAAGTACACTGCTGAGGGTAGCAGCGGGCAGGTCAGGAGAGGTCTGCCTCGCCTTGTGGATCTCCTCCAGGGCAGGCGGGGATCGAACTCATGTGGAAATGACTCAAGCTTCTCAGTGCTGTGCTTTAACCCGCTGCACCACCAGGGAGGGCCAGGCCTTGGCTTTTTAAAAATAATTGGTAGCTAGTATTACCATCAACAAAAGACACTTAATAAATTTTTCCTCTGGTATTTATATTTACCTTTATTTTGTGTTATACTGGAAAGTTTAATCAGCAACACACTTCTACATTCTGTCCATTCACAGGTTATTTACATTAATTATTGTTTTTACATCTTTAGATGTTTCTTTCTTTGATTAAAACATTACTCATTGTCAAAGTCTCAAATTAATCTCTAACTTCTTTATGTAATACTACGTGAATTCACTATTCTTTTATCTTTATGTAGTTCTAATCAATACCAACTTATATTACTTTATTGCTTCCAGGTTCACAATATTTCATTATATTGATGACTACATCAAAACAGAGACAAAATAATTTCCTCTTTTGATTACCCTTGTAAGCGTATATCATCTGCTGTATGTAGTGACTCTTAAAAACTTTTGAGCACATTAATAATTTTCTTAGTCTCCAGTTATATATACTAGTAACTCACAATTTATAATGACGTCTTGGAAATTTCAGTAGAGAAAGGAGTCAGCAGATATGTCAAAAGAAATCTTTTGATATTGTATGTGACATTCTTATATATATAGTACATTCTCAGAGGAAATAAACCTTTATATGGGGGGAAATTATGGTCATTATGAGAGATCTAAATGAAGGTTGATGTTCACATCTCTCTAACTGCCTTAAGCATAGTCCATCTTTATTATTATAATGTTTGGATAAGGTAAGGGTCTCCAGAAGCAACTGAGTGTGCCTAATAGTCACCTTTAGACTTAGGAAGGTCTAGGGTAGTTAACTTTTCAGTAGTGATCAGAAGGTATACAGAATATTAATGATTGTTGCTGCATAAATGATAGATTTAATGTACAAATTTCCCTATATCTTTAGGTAGTAAAAGGGCAACCAAGTATCAAGCTTATAAAGGAAGTTTTTACCTTAACTTTTCAGACACAGACATAATTTTAGCCTTTAAACTTTCAAAAACTAGTATTGAATGTAAGTAGGACTTAGGCCACTCGTGTCAATATTTCTAGGTCAATAAACACAGTGAAGCTGGGTATGAATAAAATAAATTTTAGACACCTTCCAAAATTGATGGAGTGTTTACAACATGCATTTCTATTTGTGATCAATTCTAAGTTATTCTCAAATCCTCATAAGTGCTTGTTAATAACTTATCTCACAAATACTACCAAGAGGATGTTTTAAAAAGCAGATTGTTACCTGTCACATCTTGTCATGCATAGATTGGAGATAAAGTTTTTATGTTCTTAGGGAATGATTCTTTTTTTTTTTTAAAGATTTATTTATTTGTACATGCAGAACTGGGGTACAGGCCAGAGGCTTAGGGGCGGTGAAAGGCTTCACCAGAGACAGAGTGGGGAGCAGAACAGGCAGATCGACCAAGTACACTGCTGAGGGGAGCAGTGGGAGGGTCAGGAGAGGTCTGCCACGCCATGTAGTCACCTCCAGGGCAGGCGGGAATCGAACTCATGCGGAAGTGGCTTTAGCTTCTCAGTGCTGTGCTTTAACCCGCTGCGCCACCAGGGAGGGCCAGGGAATGATTCTTAACATAAAATTGAAATTCTGAAAATTCCAGCAAAATTGTGAAAAGGGCTTTCAGCAAAGTAACCCCAGGAAAGTGCCTCTTTCCCTGGATGTTCTAGGACTCTCAAAAGTTCCTGAATATTGTTGGACTTGGTGAGTAGTGAATAGTGGCTTGTGTACTATAGACATAATGAAAGAAAATGCTCTAGATTAAACTGCATGGTTTCCCATGCCAGTATATTGTATGTATCTTCATTATATTGTATGTATCTGACACATACATATGTGTGTGTGTGTGTGTGTGTGTATAGAGAGAGAGAATAGAATACACACACATTTTTTTCTGACAAATATTTTCAAAGTATTTGGGAACAGTAACACTAAAAAATCATTAAATATAATACTTATGTATGCCACTAGAAAGAGAATTAGTACTGTATTTTCTGGAAAGAAATCTTTCCCACACCAGAAGTCAACATTCTGCTCAGGGTACAATTTATATAAGCAAAAACATGTGCATTTGATAGTATCTTAAATATAAAATAAAATCTTCACTGACTTGATTGGTTACTACACCCTAATTCACATCCTCACAGCTCATCTGTCTTCCAGAGGAATGGCTAGGGGATCCAACTGTATGAAACTATAACCTAATTACTAATTGTTTAGTTGAGTCATATGTCTCTCACTTTCTTCTCTGGGATCTCTGTTCATTGTCGTAAAAATCTATAAGTGTATAAGTGTATATACTCATAAAAAATCTATAAGTGTATAAGTGTATATACTCATAGTATATCCCTTGGATAATCTTATTCCTTGGATAAGTGATACTGAAAATCTGAAGGATTCTCAGTCCATTTGTCCCTGTATGAATTCTGAGTTTATTTGTGTAGACATCTGAAGAGTTTCCCTCATGGCAATGAGTCCAGTTTGGTTACAGAGATGGTAAACTTGAAAAGTTACCCCATGGTAAGCTTCTCATTTTGCCTGTTCCTAGTCACACATTGCTGCTCTTCAAAATCAATTCCTGATTAGCGCAGCTCTATTTAGCTCTTGTCTCAGGTTCAGTTTTTAGAGGGTACTGAGGATACACTACTGCTAAAATTCCTAAAAAGCTATAAGTGGATATCAAATTTAATGAAATAAACATTTTTTTCTGATTCTTCTTGCATGTATTTTGTATGATAGGTTATGAGAAACACTTTAAAAATTATCAAACTGAACCTCCTATATAAATATCAATGCAGGATGTTCAGAATAAATGATTAATTTTCAAAAATACATTGATCATTTCTAAGAAAACCCCAGAGTTATTCTCACCACATTGCATGGATGCATTTTAATGATGCAAATGAAATGCGCTATCATTCTTCTTCCAAGGTTTACAGATCATTTAGAGGTAAGTTGTATGTATTGAATTTGATTGCATGGGCTCCAATCTGGGAAAAGCATGCAGCAAACACTTGTTGAATTAATTCATTACTATAAATAAGCTCTAAATGACAAATAAATTTTTATCTAGGTTAGCCAGAACAACAGCAGCAGTAGCCAGAACAAAAGTAGCACTGCCAGCTGCCCAGGTCATCCTTCTATTTAGTCTGCCAATTGGTGTTTATAAGAAAAACACTAGCATTGGCATTTTTATGTGAAGGAAATTTAGGCCAAATGGGATTGTAACTAGAGGTTTATAGGTCTTAAAGATCTTGGTGGGAACTACAGATTTCACTTATCTATCTTAAAAACATAATTGCTAGTTAGGCTTTCAACTACCAACTTTAAAAATTTATATAAACTCTAGAAGCCTTATTTATTATTTCCAAATGCAAAAGAAACCAAGAAACAATATCATTTCACTCATCCAATCAG
This sequence comes from Condylura cristata, assembly GCF_000260355.1. NCBI lineage: Eukaryota > Metazoa > Chordata > Mammalia > Eulipotyphla > Talpidae > Condylura > Condylura cristata. Next base: position 36,398,101 of record NW_004567103.1, on the reverse strand, counting down.
CATACAAATAACAAAAAAACTTATTTTGAAGTTAGTTTTGCTGTATTTTAAGAACACATGTTGCATATCATGTTTGTGAAAGAAATACCCTTAATCATTTTACAAGGAATGTCCTCTTTTATTCAACAGTATTTATTTATTGCTTAATTGTATACTGTCAATATGCCAGAAGCTTGTGATCCAGAAATGTATAAGATGTAGCACTTGCTCTCTTGAGGCTCATTATCTAGAGAAAGATTCTGTCAGCATAATTATAATAAAAATGATGAGTGCTGTGCAAAGTAAGCTGTGTGATCACAGAAGAGGGTGTGACATCTTATAAATAATTCTTTCATCTATTTCCTACATTAACCTTTTCTTTATATTTAATGGAATTTATTTTTGTTACTGTTGCAGTAGACCCAGAATATATCCTATGAAACATGAAATACCAATGCAAAACTAAGATGCATTATTAGTTTACTTCTTAATTTCATTGTCTGTTCTTTCCATTATTGTATATTCCATTTTTCTTATTAGAATACATCCTTTTCATTGCATGTGTATTTTAAAAATCTCCAAAAGTAAGTATACCTTAGTGCAAATTGAGTGGATTAAAACTCAAGAATCTCAATTTCTATGATGACTTTTGCAGCTTTTGCAGCTGACTCTTAGTCACAATCTCTTCATGCCCAATTTTCTCTCTCAAAGTAATTTAAAATTAGATTTCAGTGTGTTTGTCAGGATTAAAAGACAGTAGTTGTAGAAAATTTGGACAGAATCTAATGAGCAAAATTTTGACCAATTTTACTATAATGTTGATAAAAATATAAAGATATTACTGAATTTGCAAAAACACAAGCTCTTTTTGATCTTTCTTTATGCATAAACTTGTACTTTGCTAACCCTTTGAGACACATAAGTACACTGAAGATTTGTTTTGTACGTACCTTTAAAAGAATCTAACATAGAAATCTGGGGATTTATTTATTTGTGAAATTCCTTATTTTCTAGGCATTGTATATTTTCATAAAGAAGATATAATTTTGAATATAAAAGGTAACTTCTGTAATTTTAGCTATTTAATGTATAATAAGCTTTGACATCATCACTAGAAAGCTCAGAAAGGCAGTATCTTTGAAACTTAATGAATTTGAGTGTTTCTCTCAAACCAAATTTGTATATGTATAGTTTTATAGATATACTTTCATGTTTACTGAATAGAATTTTGCTTCCTTTTTTTTTTTTTATGTGTACAGAGCTGGGGTACAGGCCAGAGGTGCAGGGGCGGTGAGAGGATTCACCAGAGACAGAGTGGGGAGCAGAATAGGCCGACTGACGACTGACGAAGTACACTGCAGAGGGAAGCAGTGCGTGTCAGGAGAGGTCTGCCGTGCCATATGGGTCATCCTGGAACTGGGGATCGAACTCATGCTGAAGTGGCTTTAATTTCTTAGTGCTGTGCTTTAACCTGCTTCACCACCAGGGAGGGTCCTTATAGCAGTTACATAAATACTTAATCAATCTTTTAGAGAAATTTTGAAATAATATATAAATGACTTTAAATGATAATAATAATTCTAGTATAGCAAACTCTAACTTTCTTATGAGAACAAGTATCTAATTAGTTAAAGTTTACTCCTTACTATTATTTCCATATATTTATCTTTCTCAGTCCAGATAGTGATAGACAAAAATTAAATTGAATTTTCATATAAAATTGGAGTACTATATATAATTTAGTTTTCAATCAGATAGAATGAGAAGAGAACCTGTATATGTCACAAATTAGCTCTTTGAAATTGTAAGGTATTTTAAATCCCATTGATCAGTTTCCTTAATTTTAAAATTAGGAGTAATAAATGATAAGCACACACTAATTATGTAGAAATATAATATGCATGATGCTTTTGGAACTCAAAACCTGGATTTAATTGGAGTATTATAATTATTAGAACTGTCAAGTCAAAAATACCTCATACTTGACCTCCACTTTTATTCAGTTAACATGAAGCTTTTAAGTGAAGTTCCATAATAACTTTGTATGAATAAGTTTGACATTTTATCATGTATTCTGGTCAGTTCTGCATGATGCCTTTGATCTATCCAGCACACTCCTACACATGGAGCTGGTGAATCTAAAAATGGCCTGCTAACATTTTTCTTGTGCTTACTCATAAAACCACTTGCTTGAACCTCTATGCTACTGTTCATCCTGAATTGTTCCCCACATTGAGCTTTTGTTTTGTTGATTTCAGTTTTTTAATGTCGGTCTTGCCAACATTATAGTCCTGACACTTAGGTTTATTTGACCACATATAACCTACTTTATCATGGTCTACAGTTTAGAATTTTCTTTCAGTTCCCCAGATTCCAGCCAACTTGAGGATAATTTCCCCAGTCCTTAGCATGACCTATGTTCTATTTTATGTCAGGAGATAAGTTTTCTGAATTCTCTTTAGAATAATAATCATCATATGTCCCAATTATTTAACTTTTATCAAAATGTCAATTAGTCACCTATATATCAGTTTGGCTTCAAAGCAGTAAACAGTGAACAGCGAGCAGCCAATACTCAGACTGCACTTTGCACTATTCTAGCTGGAGCATATCCATAAGTATATTCTCATCCCTTTTCTAACAAAGAATCAGTGATCATGGTTCAAGAAACATTGGCCCACTTGCAGAAATCTTTCTTACCACTGCTGCTCCTACGCTGGTCTATGGATCTGTGTGATGAGATTCTCATTATCTAGCCCCTTTTCTCTCCTTAATTTCTTTATTCATGTTTCTTGCTCTTTCCCAATATAGATAGAGATAGATACACTGTATGTTTAGGGTATTTGTGTATAATCCTTGCGTAAAAGGAAGAACCCTGAATTCCCAACCATTGTAACTAAATTTCGCTGTTCCTGGTTCTTGTGTCTTCCTGATATTGGAGATAATCTAAAAATTGTATTTTTATTATATATAATCTCTTCACTCCCCCAATCTTCTGTACTTCTACCTGGCATGCTTACATGGAAAGCCAAACTACTAATGCCTTGACTCTGAGCATCATCTTTCCACTAGGATTGTTTTATGCAGTACATTTATCACCTAATACATTATCTCAACTGTCTGTATTATCCATAATCTACATATATGCTTGCTTCATCAGATTTTTGGGTTTGCCTCTTCCCAGTCAATTAGTATTTGCAGCACATAAAACTGCTTTATAGAATTTACACTTTTTTTGCCACAAACACCATATTTCTAGATACTAATATATATTTTAAGTAAATTTATTGAAAATATGTTAAATTAATGATATTGATTTATAATTTTCTGTCCATAAGTATGTTGACTTCCTTTCTTTGATACTGAGGCTGAGTGAAATTTTACCTCTTGGCACATAATTATTATTATGGAATGATAAAATTAGTATTGTTTTTAAATAGGAAGATTTTTGAAGGCCTTTTTGCTGCCTTCACCCTGCCATTCAAAAGTAATGCCATCTTTATATTTAATTATTAAGTATACATTAAAATTGAAAACAAACAAATTTAAATTGTACCTAATTGCTTAAGTGTCTCTTTAAATTCTCAGTCACAATGAGCAGATATATTCTTTACTTTGTTACTGAATACATTTTAAATTGTTTTTGAACATTTTTCTGTATTAGAGTGATTAGTGTTGCAGTCTGTAATCAAAGCTTAGCATACTTAGAGAACTATAATCACATTATTTTTCTTAAAGCAAGCTTGACTATGGTAAAGGAAAACCTGAACTGTGGAATTTACATGGAGAGACTTTGCATTTGATCACACACTGTTAAAATAATGAAAGCATCTTCCTACAACCAGTAACTTCAAAATTATAAATTAGTAGGTAGATTTTACACAATATGACAACTTTGAAAAAGTAGAGTTGGTAATTCAAAATATACAGCAGTAAGTCATGTTGTTTTTCAGAATTGGCTGTGATAGTTTATTGTCAAAGAAAAGGAAGTCTGTTGTGTAGGTACATTTTTCTTGAGGTTTGGAGATGACTGTTTTACTATTTGAAACTTGTGAAACAAAGTAGTATATTCACCATTTTTAAAAAGATGGTAATGCTAAAATGTTAGTTTAATAAAAAAAAAGAGGTTTCTAAGTTTTTTTCATATAGTTATTTTAAGATACCAAGGAATCTTTTGACACAATTGTTTCACTGCCATTGTTTTAGTAGTCCATCAGTTCTTTCAGATTACTAATACTGTGTTCATATCTACAATGTGGTTTTGTATGTGACACCCTGGTAATAATTCAGAGAAACTGAAGTCCATTTGGTAATGTTTTATGAAATAAAATTATGTTTGTTAACCATTTTGATGAAATGGATTCAGAAATCTCAATTAAAAAAAAAGTAGTACTTTTAAAGTTTGGTAAAAGTGTAAATACCTGAAAGTAATCATTATACACCTTTATCTTAAAACTTCTAAAACACTCATACACAGTATAAAAACCTACTGAATCACACACAGTGATTCAAATATGGTAATTCCTTAAATTATCAAGGAAAAATGCCAATTTGACAGAGCTTCAGTAGTGTCACAGCAGGAGATTAAAGTGAGAAATTTATTGATGTTTGGGATCTAGAATTGAGTGACTTAATGTAGGTGTTTCACAGCGGGGGCGGGGATGAGGACCGGGTGAGGCAATGTATATCTTTCAGATTGGAGGGCCTTGAAGCAAATTTCAACAAAAAGTCAAAAATGTTTAATAAGCAAATGTTTGCTTAGGTGAGGGATCTAGATTCCTGAGAAACTAACATGAACAATCGAATATGAATACTTCAATTTTAGAAAATTATTGACACAGAAAATAATGCTATTGACTGATTTACAGAAGTACCCGAGTAAAATTTATTTGAACAAGGTTGTGTTGATGAGGTGGTCTTGGTACTTAGTCTTAAGTATGAAGCTGGCACTTTAATGCAGCTTAGTGCTGGAAGCTTTGTTTCCTGGTCTCCATAGTAAGCATTATTTAGATCAAAATGGGGACACACCATATCAAGAGACTGTCACAAAAGCAGTGAAAATGTGGGGGACATTACCACAATGACAGTCTGTTACATAGAGAGTGGTAAAAGTTGCAGTATACCTAGGTCAGAGGCAGATGATTTTAATATTTTTGAAAACAGCCATATCAAGAGGCTCTATGCTTTCAGTATCTACATAGTGATGGCACTGTTGCACTAGATGGAGTTTGACCCTGTGATCAATTGAAATGCAAGGGAACACTGAATTTTGGGAATTTTGTTGTTTTTGTAACAAGTGAAAGAAAGCTTCTCCTTGTCTAGTAATCCATCCTTCATTCTGACTTACTTTTGGTCAAACTCACATTTTGGTATGAGTATGCAACTTTGTTGATAATTCTAATTAACCTAATGGCACCGACTATGGCTGGAACTATTTACTTACTTCATAAAGAATTTCATTAAAGAAAATGTCAAGAGAATTATAAGCTGTGTCATGAATCCAACATGTCACATGACTACACTGTAACCTCAGAAGCCCAGACTCAGCCAGCAATAGATAAGTTCTAGTGGAAATTTGCAAGTTTTATGCCTTAAAACCAAGGGGAAGTCTAAGGTATGACTATCCTCCATTATGATCATGATCAATCTTCTTTAATACAATGAGCTAAGAAAATATTATTCATCGTTTCTCTGCCTTTTGGCAAAGATTTAGCATAGAAAAGATCAGCCAGCTTTTCCATCCAATACAATTGTAATTTCATTTTCAATTTAAATGAGTGTTTTAATGCCTGATTTGTGAGCTACTCCAGGACATCACCAAGAGAAAACATAGAATTGGTAACATATATTGCTAATCTAAGCCAAGTTTAGAAATATATACAGATATAATTGATTTAGTAAGTTTTATAGGTTATGAAACAAAATGCTAGCTTCACAATCTATAACAACAAACATAATAAAAGGCAGAGTTGTCCTTGATAAACCTATGTGCAATGTGTATTTAGCTGACCAGTATTTGATTTTCACTGACTATTGAAAGACAAAAGTATATAAATATCATAAATGCTATCATTAAATGTTCTTATTTGTTTAGTTAAATGTATATAATTATGTAAATTAGTCTAGAATTTTATGTAACTAAACAATTTAAAAATTGTACTACTATGGCTATTGTTGGAATAAATATTTCATAATACAGTTGAAGTAAATCGACCTAAATAAGGGTTTTATTCAGTATGTTCTGAAAAATGCTATTCCAAAATTATTTTAGTTACATTTAAAAATGTTGTCTTAGGAAGTTATTGAAAAGATACTTTTATACTGATTGATTCCATGCTCTCTGTGTTTCCTAATTATTTCTATGGACAGTGCATTATTTGAACAGTTAAACAAAGACATTCCTTTCATACATCTAACCACCTGATCCGAAGTAAGAATATTCCAACATAGACCACACTATGTTGTACCTAGTTTCATACTTCCTCTGTAACTGAAATTTGTTATTTGATAGAACAAGACTCATGCTGTTGTATGGAATATCCAATCACCCTTTGGTAATCCAGCAAACATAAATACATAGTTGTAACATTTATAAAAATATCAATAATGTTCTTTTATTGAAATTCTTCTGATTATTTGAAATCATTTGAGAGACCCAAATATATAAGAATATGCTTAAATGTCATATTTTGGGTGGAGAATCAGTAAACTGCTGAAAATTGGCCCTTGTTATAAAGATTTCTCTAAGAAATTTTTATGTGTCATCTGTAACAAATTACACAATAGCTCAGATCCAGTGTAGTATTAGCAACTGTGAATACACCAAAGTACTCATTAAATGGTCAAGCCTAAATTATGTTGTACTAAGTGATTATATTTCTTCTGGTCACATATACTAGAGATCATAACTTAGAGAAGACACAATATTAAATATATATATATTATATATATATATATATATTAAAATATATTAATGTTTTAAATTGTATATGCTAACAGTGATTTTTAGAGCAAAAACATGTAAAGTAATCAATTCATGTTCTTACATTTGCTCTCAGTTTTAAATGATAGATTGTGAGCTTAAAATGTAAGATCAGGGCCCTCTTCATGTTGCAATGGATTAAGGCACAGCACTGTGAAGCTCTCTGAAGCCACTGCAGCATGAGTTCAATCCCCATCCAGGGAGCTGACCCACATGGCATGGCAGACCTCTCTTGACCTGCCCTCAGCATTGTATTTCAGCTGATCAACCTGTTCTCTTCCCCACTCTTGTCTCTGCTGAATTCTCTCATCCCCCCCCCCATACCTCTTGCCTGTACTACAGTTATGTAAGCATAAATAAATATTTTAAAGCACTAAGGTAAAAGTAATGATAAAACAAAATAGTATTTCTGTGTACTTGATAGCATTCCTTTATTATAGTACCTGTGTTTCTCTTCACTAACAAAATTTCTGATTTAAAAGAAATATTGTCTTTGAAATTACTGCTTTCAAACTTACCATTCTAACAAGTGATCTAATCATGGAAAGACAAATAACCACTAACTTCAGAAAGAAATATTCTATAGACCCCTAGTACAGAAAAATGAAAGTACAGAAAATGTTTCTACTAATTCTAGTAACCTAGGAGACAAATTTATAATTTGACAGAAATCTCAAAATGGACAAACATCTTTTGTTCTCATATGAAATCTCTAAGTATATTGCCAAGTTTTGAGTCAGATAGCTTTTATTTTTCTTTAAATAAATCTCTATATACATTTTTAAGAGACCTTTCTGCTTTGCTTTATGCACTATAAGAATTGATATTGATATATAAGCATATATATAAACTATATGCTTATCTTTACAGTAAAGCCATACAATCTTTAACAATATATAGGAAATGGTTTGTGTTTCGTGCAGTAGGGAGAACAATGTTGTAATCTTCATTTGGTCTGTGCCAAACTATTTAATATTTGTCCACTCAACTACAGATCAGCACCACTAGTGTGGACAGCTCTCCCAATCACATTTAAATTGCCCTAGTAGAAAGCATTACTTCTGGTTCTATACCTACATCATTGTTTATTTCCCCTCAGTCTCCTCTTCTGAAACTGAGTGAGCTCATTTTCAGTAGTCTACTAATGTATGTCAGTGTTATGTGGACAAAGATTTATTATTTCTCTTTAAGCCAAAATTATAAATTCTAAAATATTGTAATGGTTAGGTTAGTTTTGCATCAGTAGCCTCGCTGCAACCTTCTTTGAGGTCTTAAGTAACTCACTTGGTAGCACCTCAGCAGTAAGGAATCCTGTACTGGGTATTAGAAGAACCAGTCTTAGTAATTTTATGTTAAGATGCCCAGCTATATTTTTGTTTTTATTAATCTTTTATAAGGAATTTAGGTGGTTAACTGGATTAATTAGCTGGTTGCATAAGAATTAACAGTTAATTCTTCTATCTATCCTTCAACCCTCAATCAGCAATTTTCTCTCATTTTTCAAACAGTTGTTTTATCAGTTTATATTTTGTTTTATTCAATGGTAATACAATTATCAATTGAAAGAAATCTCACAATATATCAAACATACTGAAAGTGAAAAAAATGTGATAAAATGACTTTCTAGTTTCAAATTAGTTTAGCTTCATTTTAACGATGATAGCACAAAAATTCTGGGTATTATTTACACACATAAATTTCAGAAAGTTGAATGAGTGAGAAAAGGAATTAGTCTGATTTACATAAACAAACAAATGTATAAATTATTGTTTTAAAATATTTATTTATGCACACAAGAGCTGAGGTATAGACCAGAGGTGTGGGGGTAATGAGAAGATTCACCAGAGACAGAGTGAGGAACAGAACAGACAAGTCTACTGAAACATGCAGCTGAGGGGGGACAGCAGACAATACAAGAGAGGTCTGCTGAGTCATGTGGATTAGCTCCCTGGCCAGGCATCTAACTCATGCTGTGCGGCTGGCAGTAGCTTGATAGTGCTGAGACTTTAACCCCTGTGCTATCAGGGAGGCCCCTGAATACATAATTCTTTAGAATTTCATTAGAAATACAACACATATTTTCTAAAGTAATTTATAATTTAAAAATATCACTAATATAGTAATTTTTGAAGAGTATAATTAAGTTGTATTTAATCCTCCTTAGCTTAAAAATATATGTGTGTGTGTGTATAGACACACACACACACATATCAAGAACTCACAGTATATACTCATATGGATATTGATTTTTTAAATTAGTGTAAACATTTAAAATCCATAAACCTAGTCTTCAAGAGGCATATTGCTTACTTATGGTAAACAATAATACGTTTTATAAATAAAATAATAGAGTAACCACATTAAAAATTTAAGGTCATCTATAAGCATCTTGTATTAGCTCTTTTTTTTTTTTGTGAGAGGGAACACATTTAAAATGGGAGAGTTTGGCTCTCTGCTTAGAGTATCTGGAGTTACAAGAAGATGTAGATAAGAAAGTTTCATAGTTTTTTTGATTTGTGAGAATCAGAAGAAAGGCAATAAAGAACACTACTTACAGGAAAGAACAGTGAGCCATCAACAGATTCCTAAAATGTTTGTGGAACACAGAATGAGTTGTGTGACCCTAAAGCTATCTCAGAGTCAGTAACTGGACAAAACTATAAAATGGGAAAGGGGCAGCAATTTCTCTCTTCCTGTGTCACTTGCTGATAGCAACATAATTAGGAAACCCGTGGCAGCCAAGCAGAACTTCTGACACAGAGTTTAACAAGTTCTGCCAAGATAGTTGTGATGTCTGCCACTCAAGTTTCAGGAAAGTGAAAAAAGGTTAAATTTGAGATCTTTGATGTTAAAACAGTAAAATATGGAAAAAGCAAATCAAAGGAAAGAGGACACTTTTGGTGGTTAAGTTTACTTTTCAACTTGGTGGGCTGTGGCAGCACATTTTGGTCAAACAAGAGTAATTTCTGTGTAATGTATATTTTTAAATATGCTTAACATTTTAATCAATTCACTTTATTTTTTTTTCTTTTTTAAAGATTTATTTTATTTATGTTTACAAGAACTAGGGTGTAGAACCAGAGGTGTGGGGCATGAGAGGATTCACCAGAGACAGAGTGGGGAGCAGAACAGGCAGATTAACTGAAATGCACCGCTGAGGGGAGCAGCAAGGGAGATAGGAGAGGTCTTTTGCACCATGTGGGTTATTTCCCTGACTAGGGATTGAACTTTTACCACAGTGGCTGGTGATAGCTTGATAATGCTGAGACTTTAACCTCTGTACCACCAGGGAGACCCTAATCAGTTCACTTAAAATAGATTATAATGTGCATGTGCCTTATTCAATCAGTTGAGTTTTGTTTTTTTTTAAGATTTATTCATGCATACAGAACTGGGGTACAGGCCAGAGGTGCAGGGGCAGTGAGAGCATTCACCAGAGACAGAGTTGGGAGCAGAACAGGCCGACTGATGAAGTACACTCCTGAGGGGGGCAGCAGGTGGGTCAGGAGAGGGCTATCATGCCATGTGGGTCACCTCCCGGGTGGGGATCGAACTCATGCTAAAGTGGCTTTAGCTGCTTTGTGCTATGCTTTAACCTACTGTGCCACCAGGGAGGGCCCCAGTTGAGGTTTTTAACCTGACAACTTGTGGACTTGCCTGCAATATAGACTCTCTTAGATCTTTATCCTGCTAATTTGTCCTACAAATTTTGGGTTTGTTTTTTCTCAAACTTTGCTAGGCAATTCCTTCAACCCCGCTCTTCCCTCTCCCTCCCCCCATGCGTGTACACACACATATACTTTATGGTGCTACATCTCTGAAAACCCTGACTAATAGCCAGAGTAATAACCCAAATCAGAATGTGAAATTCTAATATAAAAATTAAATATTGAGTCAAGAAAAGGAAATATGACTGTATGTCCACAACCCCCACTGACTGCATGTTTTAAACCATAGAAATGTATTTTTTCATAGTTCTGGACTTTGGAAATCTAAGAACAAGACGCTGGCAGGTTTGGTTTTCCTGCGCTTGTTTCTGGTATCTTCTCTTTGTGTCCCTACCTGTCTTGTGCGATGAGGAAAACTTCTCATGGTATCACTCTTTTTACTAAGGTCAATAGTCTCATTGGATGACAACACAGACTTATATCATCACTTTAGCTTTATCACCTTCAAGGCTCTTTCTCTAAATGCAGTCACATTTAGATAGAGTAGAGTAGAACTTCAAAGTACAAAATATTAGGAAACACTCAGTATGTAATAAAGAAAAATTTCCCTTTGCTCTCATTTGGTGGTTTATGTTGATTAGTCTGGTGAATTTTAGCTGACCAGGTTGTAAGATCAGATTTGTTTTTTGTATGTAATTAAATCTACATGGTGAAGCACTATGGCCAATCTTCAAAAAATGTGAAATGCCACTTTAATTGTCAAAAGTGCAGCATGTTCAATGGAAGTGAAATGCTGCTTGTATAGCAGAGTGTTATCTTTTAATCAGCTCAACATAAGGTATCAAAGTAAACAGCTTTCTGAACCTTATTGTTTTTTCTAGTGCCTATATTTTTAACTTCCTGCACTTTGGGAGAATGGACTTTGTAAAACTTTTCTTTATGCATTAATGTGATTTTTTTTTCTCTATTTATATATATTATTTATTTTCTCTTTCAATCCTTACAGGACTATAGTGATACTTGTGGTAACCAAGTATTTCCTGATTCAGGTTGAATCTGGCTGAGGTTTCCAAAGTATCTCCAGGACCAGCATTACCAGTATTGCTTAGAATCTTCTTACTGATGCAGATTCTTTCTCTTTTTTAAAATTCATTTTGAAGCTGAAAGTTTATAATTTTGGCCCAGTTTTTCCCTAGATCCCCACCCCTTGCAACCCCTGGAAACCTCTATTTTTTTCTCTTTTTTAGTTTCTACATATAAATGATAGCATGCAATTATTTTTTCTTAATCTGGTTTATTGCACTTAGAGATGAAAATTACTGCCAACCCCATCAACCCTTCTGAACTAGAAACTCCTAAGTAGAGTCCAGCCCAAGCTAGCTGTCCAGGTTAATTTAATGCATACTCAAGTGTACCCCAAGTAATTACAACTCATCTCTGAGTTCAGTTGAAATTGTGTCAGACAGTGAAAGTGGAAGGGTTCTATGAAAAGCATCTTTCCTTTGATTTTCTTCATCCTAATCTTCCTTAAAATGTGATCCAGTAGGCAGTCAGAGCTACTGAATATGGAACTTTCCATCATTAGAAGTGTACAGACATCTCCTGCCACGCTGTTACAGAAACATATTTGACTAAGCCAACATGCCCTAAATTTATGTTTAACTACAGAGGGATGGTTCCCCCCCCAAAGTTATAGCTACTAATTTTCAAGGGTCAAGTGCTGTGTAAACTTTTCTGTCTCTTTGTATTCAGTTCTCTTGAGCAGTCAGTCAAGAATGTAACATGAGATAACCTAAACCAGTCAGACTGTCAACTTCGCAATTTGCTTCACAACTCTCTCAAAATATATCCTGTGGTGCTCCCATCACCATTGGTCTTGTCAGTGTGATAGACAGTCCAACGGACCCCTTTTTACCTCTTCCCCTCTTTTTTCCCGTTCTCCTCTGGTAACCACTAGTGCTTTGTTATCAGAGTGTAATCATTGTGTTTTTTTTATTATTTCGTTTATTTGCTTTGTTTTCTTTAGCGTTCACACGAGTGAAAACATTATTTCAAAATGTTGATATTTTTAAACTATCAACATTTCACATTGTTCTCTTCATATGAAGTCTTCATAATGCAGTGTGTGTGTTGCATTTACAAACATCTCACATTATCACAGGCAAGGTTCAGGGACCCCATGTGTCCGGGAGCTGCTATACTGGGCAGTTGAGGTCTAGAAGAGACATGAACAATTGCATCATTGGACACTTGCGCTGAGTGTCCACAAAAGGTCCAGGATGTTAGAAGTGATGTTAACTCATACACGATTAGGAACATTACACATTATGTAAATGAATACTACATATACTGTCTTATAATTGTTTCTGCAGAGGCTTCCAGTAGTTTATTCCAGGAGGTAGTGAACTATTTACTTTATCAAAATGAGTTCTAAAATACTTGAGAATTGAAATGTGAATTTGTTGAAAGTCATAAAGTAGAAAGTAAGAATGATTCATTTTAAGAAATAAACCGTCTATAAAGCCAAATTCTTCCATAGCACTTATCTTTGTTTTTATTTTATTCATATTCTAAAAATTTTTAACTAATGTATTTTAACATTTGCTACAAAGAATTTTTTTTTTTTTTTTAAGATTTATTTATTTGTACATACAGAACCGGGGTACAGGCTAGAGGCTCAGGGGCGGTGAGAGGCTTCACCAGAGACAGAGTGGGGAGCAGAACAGGCAGATCGACAAAGCACACTGCTGAGGGGAGCAGCGGGTGGGTCAGGAGAGGTCTGCCACACCATATGGTCACCTCCGGGCAGGCGGGAATCGAACTCATGCGGAAGTGGCTTTAGCTTCTCGGTGCAGTGCTTTAACCCGCTGCGCCACCAGGGAGGGCCAACAAAGAAATTTTTTAAAAATGCTTAATTTCTTCTATAATTTTAAATTGTTTTTAAGTGTATTTTTATTTTATATAACAGAGGGCAACTAACATTGTAAATTATTGATTATCTGAATATAGGTGATTTTGAGAAAAAGAATAGAATATATGCTGGCTATATATTTTTTTTTCCTGTGGGTATAAGAATATAAGGTACAGTAGTAACTTAAAATGAAGAAATCAACTTCATTTTAAATTGTTATTTCAAAAAAAGATAATTACACTATATCTTAGTTTGTGCATTTTTTAAAATAATTTGTGTTTCAATTAAAATTACCTATCAATTATTAAGGAAATAATGTAAAATTTATATAACTTCATCCTTTCAAGTATTAGCAAGTAGATGGGAAATGCTTCAGTACACTGCATTTAGATGACAAAGCATTTATATGTACAAATAAAATGATAATGATAGAATTTGATTTCCTTTTGGATACCTTCTTTGTAGATAAAATAAAATATATATGAAGGCTGTAGATGGTTTGGAGATATCCTGTAGCGATGGGGCTGCAATTAAATATATACACAACTGCTGTGCAAACACCTCTAGCAATCTGTAATTTTTAATTAGTTATATGCTTAACTATTAGGATTTTTGGAATAGTCACCCACCTGCCAGATTTATCAGGTGATGGAGGACACCATGGCCACTTAAGCAAGTTGTAGTTCTCTTTACTGAAAAATGACTTTCTGTATAGCAATTAAGTTGATTATGACATATTCAGCAGCAAAGCTAGATAAAACCATCGTCAATTATATTTTCAATCAATACTTTTTTGTTCTTATATATAACTCTCATAACAAAGTTGGGTAAAAAAATTAGGTTCAAAGCACGTGCACACTAAAAACTCAAATTCTACTCACTTGTAGAACAGAAATTGTCTTTTAAATTATATAGATCAGTTTGCCATAGGCAGCTTTGGAAAATTTTACTGAGCAAGTAGGCATCCATTCATTATACAATATCTTAAAAAGATAATTTTTGGCTTCAGAGGTTTTGCTGTCAATATAATAAGTAAGATGTACGTTTAAATAGTAACTTAAATACAATGTAATAGCATTCAAGAATGTAATAGCATTCTGAAGAAGCTACATAGGGAGTTGTGGAAACACAGGAAAAATAGCACCTGGAGGCATTAAGAAATTTTCTAAAACAGTAGTAATTAAACCTGCTTTTTGAATATTGCACTGGTACTAACGAAGAAAAGAACTGGAAAAGAATAGCAACTTCTGTCTTGATTATCATGATGGTTACACAAATAGATTGCATAAAATATATTTTATAGAAACAGACACACAAATGAATAAATATAGAAATAGTGAAATTGAAAGGATCTATGAATTATATTAATTTTAATTTACTGGTTTTGATATTGTACCATAGTTATGGTAAAGTTTATCATTGAGGGAAATAGGTAATAGATACCTGAAGCTTTTTGATGCTATTTTTATAACTTCCTGTGAATTTAATTATTTCAAAATAAAGATATTGTGAAGCATCAAAGAAGAAGCAGGTAGCAAAATTCTATATTGTTACGAAATACACAGTGTTTGTGAGTATGATGAAAATAGGTTTAGAGAAAGTCAAATTTAATAAAATCTTACTAAGCACTTCTTGCTTGGCACACTATTGCATTTCATATATAATACTTTTGTTAATTTTCACAAAAAAATTACCAGTTAATGTGTATTTAAGTTAAAGGGACTGAAGGTCAAAAGAAAATGAATTAAATTCTGCTGGCAAGCAAGAAGACTTGATTTCTCTATTGATCAACAACTTCATATTCTTCCATTGCCACACACACACATAAACAGATATACATGTTTCATATATGGATTTGCACACCTATCTTTTTGTTGTTTGCATTTTTTTGTGAAGGGATAAATGTTTTAAATGGCTTGACATTTGTTGTCATGGTGTTAATTGTATTTTCCCACAATCCATATATTGAAGTAGAACTTCCAGGACCTCAGAAGTGACCTTAGTTGTCAATAGGGTCTTTAAAGAGGTAATTAAGTTAAAAGAAGGCCTGAGGGTGGGTCTCGGTCCAATTTGACAGGTGTCTTTGTAAGAAGAGGTCATTTGTACCCAAAGAGACACCAGGCTATATGTACTCAGGGGAGAACACAGGGGAAGGGGATCATTAGCAAAGCATGGAGACAGAACAAAGAAGAATTCAAACCTGCTGACATTTGATCTTGAAATTCTAATCTCCAGAATTGTAAAAAAAAGATAAATTTCTGTTGTGCAAGAAACTCAACCTATGATATTTTTAAATAGTTGCTGTCCTAGAAAACAAATATTCTTACATATTGACTTTTCATTGGCCCTCAAATTTTAATGTGATTAAGAATTATTTTATAAATCTTGAATACTATGCTATGCATATTTTGTTTCATACTTATGAGAATTGCATTTTTACAGCACTTAGACAATATATTTAAAAAACACAGTAATTTAAAAACCTTTTCATTGCAATGTGAATGCATAATCCTGGGGTTTCATTAAAGCTTCATTACTTTATTTTATTGAGGTATAATTCACATATATTAGTATCAGCTGTACAAAATAATGACTTAATATTTCTGTATATTGTGGGATGATTCCAATATGCAGCTCCAAATTTATTCTGGTCATGAGAACTTTTGAGATCTACTTTTTTAGCAACTCTCAAATATTATAAATAGTAATGTTACCTACTATCACCATTTGTACGTTATATATTCATAAATATTTATTTTGTAATTTGAAGTTTTTATCTTTTAATTATCACTTACATTGTCTATTCCTAGCCTCTTAGACACACTAACATGTTCTCTGAATCTATAGATTTGTTTTTTCCCCCTTTTTTCTGTTTCTTTCATATTCCTCAAGATCTAAAAGTATTTTTCTTAATTATCTTATTATTTTACATAGCATAATGCTATTAGGATTCATCCATTTTGTTGCAAAGGAAAAGATTTTATTATTTTTATGTCTGAATAATATTCCATTGTATATTCAATCCTGTAGCAATTGTGAGGATACATACAGAAAATGTCATTAGGTGATTTCATACTTGTACAAGTATAGAGTATAAGTTTACAAGCCATGGTATTGCCTACTAAGCACCTATTGGTCATTGGTATAGCATATTAAGACCACTATCAAAAATGCCATCTGTCATTTAGGGCATATTTAAGTGACCTATAACTGTATGTAACACAACTTCTTTATCCATTCATTTCTTTCAGTGTCATTGCTTACTACTGATCTGCTCATTTTTTTTTTATTTTGAATTGAATCTTGGATGATAGTATATTTCTAAGAATTCATTAATTTCTTCTAGGCTATTCAGCTTACTAACATACAAATGTTTATAGTGGTCACTTATGAATACTTATATTTCTCAGATCTATTGTAGCTTCTCTTTTATTTCTGATTCTGTTTATCTCCCCTTTTCTCTTTGTGAATCTAACTAGATATTTATCTATTTTAAGAACCAGATTTTGGTCTCACTAATCTTTTGAATGTATATTTTATTGCTGTTTCATTTCCAATATTTATGATTTCATTCTATTACTTTTATTGTGCTTATTCATCTTGCCTAGTTTCTTTAGGTGAGAAATAAGATATTAATATGTTCGTATTTGGTTTTGTTTTGGGCTTGAGCATCTTCAAATGCTTTTTCTGCATCTACTGAGATTATTTTATGATTTTAAATCTTCATTTTGTTAATATTACAACATTGATTGATATGCACATGTTGAACTATCCTTTATTCCCTGGAATAAATCTCAATTGACCAAAGTGTATGATCCTGCTAATGTATTGTATTTGATTCATGGAAATTTTTTAGGATTTGTGCATTATGTTTGTCAGGGATAGTGGTTCATAATTTTCTTGTGGTGTCCTTGTCTGGTTTTAGGGTGAGTTACTAAAGACAAGCATTTTAGTTTGAAAATTCAATGGAAACTCTGTAGTTTGCATTAAAATGTCTTCATCAGAATATTCACTGAAAATTCACCTTAGAGAATTTTTACGTTTGAAATTATAATGATCTTTATACCCAAAGTTTCCCACCAGACATTTTATTGGTTTAGATAATTAATCAGATGGTGGTAAAAAAAATCACGAAATGTTTAGTGGAAATTTCCTTTCCTACAAGATGGTTTCAAGTTAGCACAAGAGGAGGTAATTATTGATTCTAAGTTTAAAAGCATATACAGCACATTAAATGCAGACAAAGAATTGAGAATCAATATTGTTGACTCTACAAAAAGCAAAATAATTAGAGATATGAACTTACAAAAGGAATAAACACTATAGACATGATCATTTATCTCTGATTGGGGAGAGAAATCTTTGGGGAACTTTATCAGCAGTATCAGTACCTTCTTTTCCTAACATTTTCATTTAGTGTAACAAAAACCTGCAGGGAGCACAATGTGAAAGAACCCGCTGTTTCAGCTGCTCCACACTTAGGTAATGATGACCTAAGGAGAAAAATTAGAATGGTCAGGCCAGCATCTGATAAATGTTCAGACTCTCACTTAGCCTAGAAACCTCTTGACTCTAATGAGAAGCCAGAAATTCAGGAAAGAGGTAGATGTTAAAAAGATTCAAGTATTAGGAGAAGTTTGATGAACAGACTTTGAGTTCATCATAGAATATAAAGAAAAGTAAAACCATAGAATAAGAATATCAACATAACTATATTTTAAGTAGATGAAATAAATCAGATTCCTAGATCATTGTAATCATCTATAAGGTAAAAATATGCTTATTCATTGCCAAATTGTAAGTTTTATAAATGCAGTCATATTATTATAAAAGTAAATTTCTTCCAAATTCTTATTGAGAGGAACTGCCTATTTTCTATTCAATCCACAAGAATAAATTTTAAACTACTCTTCTGAGATAATTATTAAAATCTAGAAAACTTGCCCCTCCATTCAAACTCATTCAATAGAATAGTGAATTCTTTTTTAAAAGAATGCAAGATAAAATATTCTTAAAGAATCTTAATTTCTAATTTTATTTGAAATTAAATGTCAGGGTGGATAAGTGTGTGTATTAAACTCAGAGTCAGCACCTCTGCACCAGTGTGATTAATGACAAATCCACTCACTTGATAATCTTCCCACTGAGACAGTGAAGCATGGAAGCAAATTGCTGATTACACACCTGCAAGGGCTTTTCATTCAACCTAAGGGGTCCTGCTAAAATGCTTTCTGATCATGGCTGCTATAACCTCATTTCTTAGAAGAAGAAAGTAGAACAGCTAATCTTGGTGACAGACTAGTTTCTTCATTTCCATCACCAGGAAGATACTGTTTATAAAATTCTCTCTGATTAAGTGTGGCACAATTTCTGTTTTCATTAATGACTACACGATTTAGCTGGATAAAGTTCTTCACAGTGTCACAATTGTATAAAGCGAAGGGAGGACATCAAGATTGCTTCACATTTCTATTAGCCTTAAATCTGAAGAAACCAATTGCATATTTGAATGCAAAATATAGTTTTTAATTACAAGATGGAAAACTTATTGGGTTTTTAACTGCCTAGTTTTATACTTTATACTTGGCAACATACTGATGTCTACATTTAGGAAGACAATATACTGCAGTGTGTTGGAGTGGTTGGTTACAGGAAAATGAGGTGATGGAAGCCTGCCAAGCCAAGAAAATAGCTAGAGAGAGAGAGAAGGTGGAGGGTAATAGAGAAGGAGATACACAAATGGGAGTGGAGAATATCAATTATTCAAAATACAGAGGTATCTTACATGTAATTCTTTTCATCCTTTAAAGTTTTTTTTTATCATGTGTTTGAGAAATAATTTGGGAAGTTGGAATATATTAAAACAGTGGTAAAATTAGCAGCAGTCATGTTTACAGGGAAAAGTTTATATACTAGTAGCTACTACATTTGGGGATGATAATATGACACGAAATATTCAAAGTTGTTTATATCTACTGTTTCATTCACTCATCTCATTAACCTTAGAGAATAGGATTATTATTATTGCTCTTAAATGGAATACCTTACTTTTTATTACATTTAAGTTATCAGAAATGGATAGTTGATATCAACCCATCCAATAACTCCCTTATATACATACTCATCTTTGCTACTTATTTTCCTAGTTTAACTATATCTCTACACCTATAAAAATAAAATGCTTCTACTTGCAAGAGAACTTTACAAAAATAATCTTTTTTCTATAGTCTCCACTTATGTTCTTTGACATCATTTTCATTAATCCATGCCATTTTTTTTTATTTTATCCCTACTACTTAGCAAGCTACTGTCCTATTTACTTACTTGCCTTCAAAGTAAAACTCAATCTAATTCACTGTATCTTCCCTTTCTGTCCATTCTTTCTAAGTCTACCCTATTACTGCTAACCCCAAATCCACCAAAAAATGTTCTTGCTAAATACAAGCAATGCTCTCCATGCTATTGACTTTAACACCCATTTTATTTGGCTTTTGGGTTCATTTTTCCTGGTTAATCACACTCATATTGATAGATTGTCTCTTCACTTAGTGTGATTATTCTCAGAACCTAGATTGTCTTGCCATCTCTTAAAGAAAAATAAAGAACATATACCTTTCAGTTAAATTTATATAACTATATAGAAATTTATCATTACCTTAAGATGTGAAGGTGACATCTTAGGGAAATCTTTCCTAGGGAAAGTGTCAGTGAGAGCCACTTACCATATGTCTCATATTTAAAATTGTCTCAGTAAACATTTAAAAAGAGATAAATGGATCAAGATGTAGTATTTATACATAATGGAATATTATTCAGTAACCAGGAAAGATAAAATCGTGCATTTCCCTAATATGGATGGATCTGAAATTGTCAATGCTATGCAAAATAAGTCAGAATGGAAAAGGTAAATATTAGGTTGCATCACTTATATGTGGGATGTAAGGGGAAACAAACAAACATACAAAAGGTCAGAAAAAGAGCAACCTTGAAAATTAACCATAGACATGAAGTATCCAGGAAGGGAGGGATGAGGATGGGTGAGATGTAGGAATGAAGAAAGTAGTGGGGGCAGAGAAAGATCACTAGGAAGTGTAGTAATAGACAGAAGATAAGACTAAGGGTGTTAGGAGAGATATGGTGAACACTCCTCAAGGGAGAAATCATATACTGTCCAAAAATGAAGTGACATAAAAAAAGTGATACATCTAAAAATTTTAAATAATTTCAATTTAAAAATCGAGCTTAAAAAAACTGCTAAATAGGCCCTCCCTGGTGGCGCAGCAGGATAAAGCACTGCACTAGACGCTAAAGCCACTTCTGCATGAGTTCGATTCCTGCCTGCCCCGGAGGTGACCACATGGCGCGGCAGACCTCTCCTGACCGGCCCGCTGCTCCCCTCAACAGTGTACTTCGTGGATCTGCCTGTTCTGCTCCCCACTCTGTCTCTGGTGAAGCCTCTCGCTGCCCCTGAGCCTCTGGCCTGTACCCCAGTTCTGTATGCACAAATAAATAAATCTTAAAAAAAAAAAACTGCTAAATAAGTAAAATATATTCTGTATTCCTATTTTGATTAATATGCATCCCCATCCTGGCTTTATTGAGGTATAATTGTCAAATAAAATTGCATAGTTTTAAAGTGTACAACACTGTGTATTTATATACATTATATATATTGTAAAATGATAAACACAAACTAGTTAACATATCAACTCATCATATAGTTATTGTTTGTTTGTATGTGTCTGTCTGTGTTTGCAGAGGAATACATAAGATCTACTCTTAGCAAATTTCAAATAGCAAATATAGTATTGTTAACAAGAGTCAATGAAAATCATTGAAAAATGAAATTATTTATATATATATATTTCAAAGGTTAGCTTTATTGTATTCTGAAGTAACTATTGCATACTGGTATTACTAAAATTTAAAAGCAAAACAAAAATGAATGTTCAAGTTTGAATTAAATATATTTAAATAAACTTGAATTTTATTTTTGTATATCAGTTATAAAAAATTATCCACTATCCCATATTTTCCATTGACTTGTCAATGTAGAAAACTATTTTTTGTTCACACATCATATATTTAGACCATGAGTTATACAAGTAGAAGCAGTTCAAATTGATGTAAGTCTTCCTGCACCACCATGTACAACTCCTATAAATGCCAAGCTAATTCATGACTGTATCCAGTACTATTGAGTTATGATCAGAAACAAAAATTATGTATATACTTGAAAAATAAGTTTCTTATACAAGAAACTAATATATTTTTGCTGAGTAGGATTTGACAAGTTAATTTTCCTGTTCCTTTTACTCAATTTGGATGCTCAAATCATCTCTCCCTACATTACTAATGATTATCTGTTTGTACATCAGCAAAGACATAGCCCACAAACCTTCCCAGCAATTAAACCAGGTCAATTTCCAATGATAGAGAACCAAATATATGGAGAGTATTGTGTTCAAGACTGGGGTCTTAGTCACAAAGAAGACATTTGGGATTAGAAGTAGTCTTCTCTTTGTTCTGAGTTCTGGGTCTGAAGCAACATACATTTTGTTTGTTTTTACTTTTTGTATGTTTTCAATATTCAATGCATTCTAAATATGCAAGAGTAGGGATCTATGTGTCTATGTAAAGTTTACTTCTTTTTTTCCACCAAGATTTATTTATTTATATGCAGAGAACTTGGTTATAGACCAAAGGTGCAGGGGTGTGAGAGAATTCACCAGAGACACAGTAAGGAGCAGAACAGGAAGAGTGACTGAAATACACTGCTGAAGGGAGCAGCAGGTATGTCAGGAAAGGTCTGCCCCACCATGTGGATACTCCCCCAAATCCCACTAGGGATAGAACCTATGCTGCAGTAGCTGTGATAGTTTCATAATGCTGTGCTTTAACCCGTTGCACCACCAGGGAGGCCCAATGTAAGGTTTACGTCTTAATTATTTTCAATTATTAAATAGTTAGGGTTATAATGTTAACGGTGCATCCAGCACTGTTATAATATGAATCTCACCAATGATATCTTCTAGGGGCTTCCATATGGTAATCGACTCCCAATAACAACAGCTCTGATTTATAGATGCAAATTTTTGTTCACATTTTTAAAATCTTGGTGGTCAAAAATTTTAAAAACTGGTTGGAATACATCATAAACTGCAACTTAACACTGGTTTGTACACTGACATACATCACAGAAAATGTCAACTCTATATTTATATTGTTCTTTTAAATTTACATTTACCGCTTTAAGTTTTTTGATAATAGAGAATATTTGATGTAGGAGGATTTAGATTTATAAGCTTTAATCATAATTTAATAGCTGAAATAAGGTATCATTAATTCCTTATCTCTTGAAACAGCTGCATCTTTCTGAACTCTTGGGATGGAATTTACATTTGAATCTGAATACAAATCTTTATTTTCTTAGTTATTGCCATTATTCTTTGCTTTCTTAGGAACCAAGATATACATAAACTGAAAATCACTTGAAGCATGGAAAAAAAGTGATGTGTTAATAATAAGAGAATTTGTCAGAAACCAGTGAGTGCTTAGCTTTTAATGTGTAACCTTAAACTATAGATTCTCAAAAGAACTTTTCAAATTTGAAAGTACCTTAACATAACTAAGTAATGGTTATCAAATTTGAGGAAGCATCGTGAATGACATACCTCGGTACCAAAGCAGCAGGATTTAATTAGAAAGAACACAAACCCCTGAAATGGCACTTAGTTAACTATAGTCCTGTTATTTTGGAATTATGTAATTCTACTAATTAACCAAGAAATAAAATATTTCACATAAATTATTACAGAAAATATTTATCCAGGGTGAAACTTAATAATATGGTCAAAAAAAGAGGAGGAGATGAAGAATATTCTCATGGAAAATGATCATCACCAAAAATAAAACCTCTAAGGATTAATTAGATTATTTTTGATATTAAGCTGAATTAGTTATATATTTAGGATATTACTCCTTTGTCTGATATATGGTTTGCGAGTAATTTCTAGTATCCTGTAGGGATGACTTTTTAGTTTACAAATTATTTTTTCTGTGTGTAACTTAATCATTTTGGTGTAGTTTCATATGTTCATAGTTTAAAAAATAATTGCCAAGATGTATGTCAAGCAGCTTAATTACTGTATTTCTTTTTAAGAGTTTTATGGCACCAGGTCTTATGTTTGAGACATTTTTTTTGTTTGTTTGAGACATTTTAATCAGGTTAGAAGTAACTTTTGTGAGTAATGTAAGATTGGGATCCAACTTCATTTTTTGTTATTGTTTTGTATTTGTTATATAACAGTCCAATCTTTTTAATACCATTTGTTTAAGAGTCTTTCCTTTTCCCCTTCAGTGTTCTTGGGTTCCTTGTCAAACTCTAGTGCACTAAAAACAGTTGTTTTCAGGATTCCTTAGTCTGTTTCATTGGTCTGTGTATCTTGATGTATCTAATATTGGTGTAATTCTAGTACTGGTTTAATTCATATAACTAAACTAAGAGGGTCTGACCACATGATTTTTTTTTTTCATAATAGTTTTCTATTACAAAGAATTGATGCTAGGGAAATGCATAGGGTTTTGAACTTTTGTTTTCAGTAACAAAATAGTCTTAGTTGTGGCAAAAGGTAGTTGCACTATTAGATATAAAAATCTGGCTATAAGGACATCTCACAACCAAGCATTTTCCCTAGGAACAAGTATAAATTTCAGTCACTGATTTCTCAGTAATTGAATGGAAATTTAGATTGATACATTGCACAAATACTTAGACATATTACCCTCTATGATTCAGTTAGAATTTTAATTTACAAAGTGAGATGATAAATATAGTACTCTGTCATTTGTAAAAAAGTTACCAAAAAAGGTGTTGCCTGAAATCAATACCACATTTTATTTCAATTTCTTTGTATCTTAGAGTTATTCCAATTAAAAATCACTAGTCCCTTCTCCTTCGCACTAAGAATTGTGGACAAATCTGTAATTATAACAATTATGCTTATTCTTCATTGTTTTTGCTTGCTCCCATCACCTTGTCCTAAAACCCTGTCCTTATCTATGGGAAGATTTAGTGATAGCACAATAGTTGTAATTTTTTTTAATTACTTATGTAAGCTCAGTATACACTATGGAGGATTTGCTTCATGATGTACAGGGTTAGAAGACTCAAATGCTATATATATATATGTATGTGTGTGTGTGTGTGTGTATAATGTGTGTCTCTCTGTGTGTATGTATATATATATATACTGTATATATATTTATATATATATAGTGTATATATATTTAAACACACTATATATATATATATATATATGATTTATTTATGCATATTGAACTGGGGTACAGGCCAGAGGTGCAGTGGGTGAGAGGATTCAGAGACAGAGTGGGGAGCAGAACAGGCAGATCTACTGAAGTACACTGTTGAGAGGAGCAGTGGGCGGTCAGTAGAGGTCTGCCATGCCATGTGGGTCATCTCCCTGGCCAGGGATAGAACTTGTGCTGCTATGTCTTCGGAGAGATTCATAGTGCAGTGCTTTAACCTGGTGCACCACTAGGGAGGTCCCAATTTCACTATTTTAAAGGAAAAATGGAAAATTTCACCTATGTCAGGCTTCCCTGGCAGAGTGGTTAAAGTCTCAGTGTTATCATCTATCACTAGTGAATGCTGCAAAAGTTGCCTCCCTGGCCAGGGATTTAACTTGCATCACATGGGATGGCAGACCTCTCCTGGAATGCCCTCTGCTCACCCAGCAGTATATTTCAGTGTCTACCTGTTCTGCTCCTTACTCTGTCTCTGGTGAATCCTTTCATGCCCTAAAACTCTGGCCTGTGTGCCAGTTTTGCATGCATGCATGCATGCATAAATAAAATAAAATTTAAAAAAATATTTCACTTGTGTCAATGGAAATTAATCTAAGTTTGGTTATTTATTTAAATATTTGTGAATTTTTTGTCTCATCTCATTTTAGAATAAAATCTATAGATATATGTTGGAAGCTTAGAGGTGAACAGTGCGGATGAAACAGTGCATTTTATTTACATATTTTTCTGATATTTTCTTATAAGTATGTAATTAAAATCAAGTAAGTTTTGACTGAGCACCTGGATTCCCAGCTATATTTTTTTCTGGAAAGACACTCAATTAGTTTAAATTATAACAAAAAAAACAAGGATTTTGTGGGACTATTATTTCATAAGGTTAAAATCTTAGTGTTCCTGTCACCTCTTTTCTCCACAGGCAAGTTTGTAAGGCTTGAATTGCTAAGTTTGCCTGGCCACAAGATATACCATGCTTACTAGAAAATCAGCCCAACTCCAGAAATGCAGAAATTGGCCAGGATGTCTTGTTTATCAGAGGCCAATGTCTAACATATGAGACATCCTAGTCAATAACTGAGGCAAACTAGAGCCCCAAGTTAGAAAGCCCAGATCATAGAAGAGGTCCTCAATTTCTCCTTCCCACACAGACCTCTCCCATCTTACCCTCTGCTCCTTACAGAGTATTAAAAAAATCCATCTCTTTTGATTCCTACCCAGTGGTGAATTCTTTCACTACTTCTGTACGCCCCCACAAAACACCCCTTTTTCCTGGATTCACCAGTTTTCTCCCCATTATACTTTAATTATGTTTCTAGACTGATAATCACGATAATTTTTATACTACTATAAAATAATCTCTAGGAGAACATTTATTTATTTGTATTAAGATTTTAAGCAAGACTATTGTAATTATAAAACTTTTTCATTAAAAAAACTCTTTATAGGCCCTCCCTGGTGGCACAGCGGGTTAAAGCACCGCACTGAGAATCTAAAAGCCACTTCCTCATGAGTTTGATTCCCGCCTGCCCCGGAGGTGACCACATGGCGTGGCAGACCTCTCCTGGCCTGCCCGCTGCTCCCCTCAGCAGTGTACTTCGTCGATCTGCCTGTTCTGCTCCCCACTCTGTCTCTGGTGAATCCTCTCACCCTCCACATCTCTGGCCTGTACCCCAGTTCTATATGAATAAATAAATAAATCTTTAAAAAAAAATTCTTTATAAATTAAGA
This sequence comes from Condylura cristata, assembly GCF_000260355.1. NCBI lineage: Eukaryota > Metazoa > Chordata > Mammalia > Eulipotyphla > Talpidae > Condylura > Condylura cristata. The sequence goes on along the minus strand of NW_004567103.1, from coordinate 36,371,508 downwards.
AAGATAAAATTCCAAAGGAAAGTAATGACTTATTTAGTATTTTGTTTGATAAAATTTATATTATTTGATCTATTTTCTAGGTGTTGATATCTTCAAATGAATTATGGCATAAGAAAATTAAGAACCATTGTTCTGTGATCAATTAAACTTACTTATGAAAATTTACTGTTAGTGAGTTTTAAACCCAAAATAGAACAAGCCTATTTTTACAATATACTACTGAGCACTGTTAGCAGCCTAAACAATATTGCTCTTTTATGTTAACTCTGTGTATCTCTTTGAACTTGAGGTAAACATGCATTTTTGTGGAGATCATATACATTTATTGTTTGGGTACATAGGAAAAGATTACATCTGTCTTTTTTTAAATGTTAAAATGTTTCAAATAGAGATAAATGCTATTAGGGAAATCCACTTTATGATAAACATGGGAGAACTATGTCACATATTCTAATTGCTGAAACTATTCTTGTGGACCTGTCTCTGCTCTTCACTCTATTCTGTATGGTGAAATGGGCTGGTTTTAACCCTTTTAAAGGGCACTGACTTTTGAGATCAAAAATATATTAGGAGGATGGATCTATGCTGTGTTATTGTGGAGGTGGTTGTTTTATTGTTTTATTAATTTAGCCATATATTAACAGTGGATTTGGTAGTGTGCTAAGTCATCCCTTGACTCCTTCAATCATGTTTCCTCTACCTGAAATGCTGAGATACTCTCACCACCAATTTCAGCTTTTACACAGAGGCTTGTAAAAAGAGTCTCAAATGTCAGTTGAACATGAAAACCACTACATTTTGTTACCATGAGTTCAATCCCCACCATTTTGGAAAAAGAGTCCTAAATGTTTACTGTCCTAGCCCTTTCATGTTGTTGTAACAAGATATAATATGCTCGGTGCCTTATAAATAACAAAACGTCCTCGAAATTGGGGAGGCTATAAAATCCAAGATCAAGACCCCACCAAGTTGTTCTCTGCTGAAAACTTGCTCCACAGACACCAATGTTTTGTTACTAACATCATGTGATAGAGGAATAGGTTAGCTCTCTGGGTTCCCTTTTATACTTGCACTAATTCCAGTCATGTAGTTACCTCTGAATGTTCCCACATCCTAACATTTTCAAATTGAGAGGTATAAGTTCAACATGTGACTTTGGTAGTAAACAGCTATTTAGTTTGTGGCATGCACTATTAAAGCAGAAATGTGAGCATTGTTAGCTCCTCCCTGGATTTGTTTTTAAAGATTTTTTTTAAATTTATTTATGCATACAAGAACTGGGGTGAAGACCAGAGATACAGGGGTGAGAAGATTCACCTGAGAAAGAGTGGGGAGCAGAACAGGCAGATCTACTAAAATATACTGCTGAGGGTAGTGGTGAGTAAGAGAGGGAAGGTCTGCTGCACCATCTGGGTCAGCTTCCTGTTGGAGACTGAGCTCAGCTTGCAGTGACTGGAACTCGGGCTGCAGTGGCTCTCCCAGGTTGATAGCTCCGAGACTTTAACTCCTGTGGCACCAGGGAGGCCCCAACATGAGTAATATGTAAGTAAAGGTACTAAGCCCAAGACATGAAGCAGTGTCGATGATACCACATCATTTTCTCTGAAACAGAATCCAGATCCTTGGCCTGCACTAGAGAACCAGCCGTTCCTGGGTATACAAACCTGTGACGAAGGAAAGCTACCTCTTTTCCCCATGTCCACCCCCATTCTAGATATTTTTATTTTTTATTTTCTTACAACATCATTCTAACTCTTGTAAATGAACTTTCCCGTGTGTGTGTGTGTGTGTGTGTGTGTGTGTGTGTGTGTGTAGCTCTTTCTCTCAATCTTTTCCTCCCCCACTCTCTATGATAAAGCTGATTTCTGACATTCTCTGTATTAGCCTAAGGAGCTCCTTTAATGTGCGCTGGTCTTAATTACAACACTCCACATGGAACTTAATATATAAAAAAAAAATGTTAAATTTGCTAATGAGGAATGGAACAATCTTTTCTCTGTTCTTCATTTGTAGCCTTTATCCAGTATTAAGTAACCTGGATGCCAAGAGAATGATTTAAAGCTTAGCTTCTCAAGGGTGCCCTCTTAAGGACTTCTATGACAAAAAACCTTAAATTCATTAGATTTCCTTTATAATCACTGCCAGCTTTACTTTAAAAACTAATGTTGCTGATGAAAACAACAGAGTAACTGAAGAGAGAATTGTAGCTTAATCAGTCAATAAGATCATATTTTATAAGCCAGTGTCAGGCAGTTAACAAAATGTTTTCCTTGCTAATTTAATTTATGTAATTTTCAAATAATATGATTTCCACATGGGTTTTCTTTTTCTTCTGTGACTTAGTCTCATTCAATGTGTTCAGTTTAATACCAATTCCAAAGAATGCATCTTTATTTTGATCAATTTGCTATGCAAGTGGGATATATTTCTTAAATTGCTCTTATTTAAAAACTTGTTACTAAAAAATCCCTCAAACTTAAACAGAAGTTGAAAGAATAGTTGATGGAACATCTGTATACCTTTTCATATATTCATCAGTGTTTGTCATTTTGCCACTTTTACTACATCCTCTGTCTCTCTCCCTGATGTCTTTCCCCTTGAACACTCTGATTAAGTTACACACATCACAGTCTGTTACCCCCTGATAATTCAGCGCAGATAGCCTAAGAACCGAAGCATTCTATCTTGTCCACAGTACAACTGCATTTTCAGAAAATTTAACATGATAGAATAATTTTGTCTTATATACTGTCCATGCTCTAATTTTGACATTTATCCCAGCAGTAACCTTTAAAGAAAATTTTTATTCCAGTTTCCAGTGCAGGATAATGTTCTTTATTTATTAGCCATCTTTGTTTCTGACTCATACTTAAGTTTGTCTTTATGTCTCATTACATTAACTTTTTCAGAAGAGCATGTAATTTTGTCCTGATTATATTAGACTCTGAAGGTTTTAAAACCTTCTAAATAAGTAATACTGTGTTCTTTTGAGTACAGCATATCAGTGGGGACATAATGTTAATAAGTCTGATTGTCTGTATTATGAGATATTCAATTAAGGTGGTATCTTTTAGATCAGTATTAATTGTGCGCTTGCAGATTTTGAGACAATGTAAATATACTGCTCTCATCAAATTTCAGCCGATGATTTTAACATTCAAAGATAATGCTTGTTTGAGTCAAGAATGCAAAAAAAATTTAAAGCTTTTTAAAGTCTATTTAAATAGATTTTAAAACATTATTCCCACCTGAATTTATATATTTATTACTTAGTTATTTACTTACTTATAATAAATACTGTGGACTAATACACAGTGGATTATAATTACTTGCTTTTAATTTACAGTTGCTTACTGAAATCATCCTAAAATTATCCAGTAGGAATAATTTCATACTGACTTCTATTCTTTTTAATACTTTACTTTCTGGCATTTAAAAAAAAAAAAAATCAGGCCCTCCTTGATGGAGCAGTGGGTTAAAGCACAGCACTGAGAAGCTAAAGCCACTTCAGCATGAGTTCAATCCCCAGGCCCAGAGGTAACCCACATGGCGCAGACCTCTCCTGATCCCCCTACTCCTCCCCTCAGCAGTGTACTTCGTCAGTTGGCCTGTTCTGCTCCCCATTCTGTCTCTGGTGAAGCCTGTCACTGCCCCTGCACCTCTGGCCTTTTCCCCCTATGGGCTGTGTGCTATAACCCACTGTACCACCAGGGAGGGCCCAATAAATAAATATTTTTTTTAAATCATTCTGGAGCCTCCCTGGTGGCTCAGAGGTTAAGTGTCAGCACTGTCACCTCTGTGATGGCCTGAGTTCAATCCCAGGCCAGGGCGCTGACCCACATAAGGCACAGCAGACCTCTTCTGTCTCACCTGTTATTCTCTTCAGTGTATTACAACAGATCCCTTGTTATTCTCCCCACTTCTTCCCTGGTGAATCCTATTACCCCCAGAACCTCTGGCTTATACCACAGTTTTGTGCATATATACATAAATAAATCTTTTTTTTTAAGGTATGTTTTTTTTTATATTTATTTATTTGTGCATACAGAACTGGGGTACAGTCCAGAGGCTCAGGGGCGGTGAGAGGCTTCACCAGAGAAAGAGTGGGGAGTAGGCAGAGGTCTGCCACGCCATGTGCTCACCTCTGGCGCAGGCGGGAATCAAACTCATGCAGAAGTGGCTTTAGCTTCTCAGTGCTGTGCTTTAACCTGCTGCGCCACCAGGGAGGGCCCTAAATAAATCTTTTTTAAAAATCATTATGGGATTATTTTGTACCTTTCCTGCCCTAGTATTTCACCAAAATCCTTTATTCCTTTAAGTTTGGGAATGGATTTTGAGAAGCAAAGTGTAGTTGCTAACCATATCTATTGGGTTGGTATGGCAACTGAATTATTTTAAAGAGTGCTGTAGATACATAGGTTAATAAGGTAGGTAGATAATGGATAGACAGATATGTTAGTACATTTATAAATTTATACTGACATTTTAATTTAAAATCAATACCATAAATTTCATCCTCATCTTCCTTCCTTTTCACATTCGTATCACTCTTTCCCCATAACATGAACATTGGCATCTCAGAATCTCAGTATATTTACTTATTTATTTAATTTTAGAACATGCATACCCTATTTTTAGGAAAGAGGTAACACAGCCAGTCTAAACTGCAAATATATCAGATATGCTGCCACACTTCTTGCTGGGGGAATTAAATGTGTGCTGTTGTGATTCCACTGGGAATAGACCCTTGAGAAGTAGCACCTGGTTTCCCCAGACTTCACCCTTAGACTTTTCTCTATTGATTTTTTTATACTTTAGTCATAAATAATAAAGGATAGTCCTTAATACTACTCTATTCTGAATTGAGTCCTCCTAGGGAATCATTGAACCTGTTGTCAGTCATGGTGGCCCCATATCCCTATAAACAGAAGACCTTTAAGGAGATTTTTAAAAAGTTGCAATTCTTTCAGATTTGGACTAAAGATGCGTAATCAGAAACTGATGGCTTTCTTTCTAATTTTATTTTGAATTATTATAATTAATAAAAACTACAAAATGTACAGAGTGAGCACCATGTATCCTTTACCAAATTCCCTCCAATATTCATATAGGACATAACTCTATCAAAAAAAAAAAAAAAAGAAGGAAAGAAAGAAAGAAAATTGGCATAGTATAATGTGCATGTGTAGTTCTGTGTCATTTCATCTCCTTTAGATTTATGTAACTACGACAACAATGAAGATAAGAGTATTCCATCATAATGATTCAGGTCAGGTCACCTATTTGCAGTCACACCTGACCCTCTTCCTGTCCACCATCACTGGTAACAATAAGCTATTTTAATGCCATAATTTTGTCTTAATATGTTATACAATCTATAACCTTTCAAGGGTGGCTTTTTTTCACACAGAATAATTTTAATGTGATTAATGAAGCCAGTGCCCCTAGTTTAACTAATAAAAATGTAAAAGTTTTAGATTCAAAGCAAATCTTAGCAAAAAGTACAGATTTCCCAACTATTCCCATTCCCCATAAAAACCAACCTCCACAATTACTGATACCTTGCACCAGAATTTTATGTATTTATAATTGATGAACCTACAGTGAGACATCATTATCACCCAAAGTTAAGCACATTCACTCTTGCTGTTGCGTCTTCCATAGAATTTTACAAATGTGCAATAATATGTACCCACCCTAGAGCCTCACACAGACTTTTCAGCCCCTACCAATCACTGTGCTCCCTCCCCCCTAATCCCTAGCAACCAGACTTTTATTCCTGTCTCCATAGTACTGCTTTATGCAGAATGTCATATAATTTAAATCATATGGCATACAGCTCTTTCAGAGGGCTGCTTTCACTTAATACTATACATTTACATGTCCTCCATGCTGGGAAATAGCTTGATAGAGCATTTCTTTTCACCACTGAATAATAGTCCACAGTTTGTTTATCCTTTCATAAATTGGAAGACACCTTGCCTGCTTATACATTTTGGTAACAATAAAGCTTCTATAAACACCCATGTCCAGACTTTCCCTTTTCCATTTTAAAAGGACTGATTTATTAGGAAAAAGAAAGAGAAGTACCAGCACACTCACAGGAGCACAAGAGACTTAGCATATGTAGGTTTTTGTGTTTTTGTTTAATTTGAGTAGATAACAATGGATGAGACTTTTTGATAATGTGATAAGATTTTATTGAATTTTATAAGAAATTGCTTTAGAAACTATGTACTATTCTGCATTCCCACTAGCAATAAATTATATTTTCTGGATCTTATAAATCCTCATTAGCATAACTTACATTATTTTAGTTTCTTGAATCTAGTGAGTATTAACCTGTGGTATCTTTTTTTTTTTAAGATTTAGTTATTTATGCATACAGAACTGGGGTACAGGGCAGAGGTGAAGGGGCAGTGAGAGGATTCACCAGAGACAGAGTGGGAGCCCAACAAGCAGACTAACTAAGTACACTGCTGAGGAGAGCAGCAAGCTGATCACCTCTAAGGCTGAGGATGGAACAGGCACTGAAGTGACTGAAGCTGAGGCCAGCTTGCCGTGCTGTGCTTTAGCCTGCTGCATCACCAGGGAGGGCCCCTGTGTTGTCTTCAAACATGGTTGATACCTTGAGATGTGAGGTGTAGTTATAATATTTATGTAATAATATATTGTTTATAATAGACTATATATGTATACAATTTATACTATTTCTTAAAATATTAATTTTGATATTAAAGAACTATGCTTTTCTGTTATGAAGAGAGCTCAGGAATTATTTTTAATTTGTCCTTAGAATGGAGATTATTTAGAATGTATATTGGTTATTTTATTCATTTATCCTTTTGGTTTATTAATATAAAATATATCATTGAAAATACATTTGTATTTATACATATGCATATATATATACACATATGTGCTATAGCTTTAGATAAGCTAAAATATCTAGATATAGATATTCTTACAGTACACTGAAATTTAATATTCTTTACTGTGATGTACTTTTCTAAATTTAATCTTTTTCTTACCTTCCTATTAAAGGAGAAAGGCCAAATTCTATAAGATAGATAGTGTCCTCTTTTCCTTTGCTGTCTTCTTAGCAACTTGAGCTTTACTAGAGCTCTGAGAAATCACAATATTGTCACAGATGGTACCAAGCACAAAACTTATAACAGAAGCTATCATGTGAAACTGGCATTAGAGCCTTATAGCAGACTGATAAAAAAAGTGTAGCAGAACACAGGTTATATATGATATGGTGATACACATATGAACATGTGTAAACCTATACTTCTGAATCATGCACAGTATTGTAAACCAGTGCTACCTTAATTAACAGGAAGAGAGAGAAAAAAAAAAAAAAACCACAATGTAAAACCAAAGTAGCCATAGCCACATACTTCTTTTCTTGTTCTATGAGAACCTCAGTTAATGTCCCATTTGTTCAAAACAAAGAGGCAAAATTTTCAGCAATAAAATTAATATTCACCAAAGTCATAGAATGACATACACATTATACAAATGCAAGTTTTCTGGTGCAATTGTTTATATTGTACTATATCTAAGATATAACTAGTGAGGAAAACCTGATGAAGGATACACAGTCCTTTTCTAATATTGCTTACATTTTCTGTGAGTCTTTAATTACTTCACAATGAAATGATAAAGCAAACATAACATTCTACTTGTTCACAATTTATTCTTCATAACAGAAATTCAAGCAACTTGTTCTTAAAGAAAAAGGATAAAGGAGGGAGGGATGGAAGAGGGAGGAAGGAAACTATCTGAAAAGAATTTAAATCTCTCTCTCAAATCTTATTGATGAATCAATATTAATTCATTGTAAATGCCATAAGCTACAACATACAAAGTAATTCTAAAATCCTTTCAATTTTTGCTCACTATCATTTTTAAACAAAAAATGCATTTATTTTATACTTATTTTTTACATTTCATTTTTATTTTCATGCTTTATAATCGATTTCCTTGCTTATTCTTTTAATTTTTATTTTATTATCTTTCTTCATTTTAGCATGATGTATACTTTTTCCTCTCAAGCATAGTTCCCATAATATTCGTACCACCAACTCACTTGTGTACCATCACCATAGTTCTTGTGCTCTTCCTTATCCTGTTTTGGTCCTGCTCCTGCTTCCTCCTCTGCAGAATGTCTCTGATTTATTGCTGCGTGTTAACTTTGTTTTTTAACTTCTCATAATCTTTGTTTTTACCTGATATCTTATTTGATTCCTCTGCATTCCTACTATAAGTGAAATCATCTGATTATTTTTTCCTTTCTGGCTGATTACACTGAGAATAATCCCTTCCAGTTCCATCCATATTGCTGCAAATGACTTGAGTTTATCTTTTTTGATTGCTGAGTAATATTCCACTATATATATATACCACATCTTCTGGATCCAGTCATTTAGCTTTGGGTGTTGGGGTTGTTTCCATTTCTTATTAATGAACCTAAGGATGCAGGTATCCTTTTGAATTAATGTTTTTGTGTCCTAGGAATGGAATTGGTGGGTCATATGGAAGCTCCATTTTTATTAGTTTGAGGAACCTCCTCACAGCTTTCCATAGTGTTTGGATTAGTTTGGATCAGTTTGCATTCCCATTTGCGGTGTAAGAGAGAGTTCCTTTTTGCCAAAATTTGTTGTTTCCTGTTTTTTGTTTTCAAATATATGCTGCTCTTACTGGAATAAGATCATTGTGGTTTTGATTTGCATTCCCTGAGTGTAAATGATGTTGAGCATCTTTCTATATACCTGTTGGCCACTTGCATTTTCTTTTGGAGAACATGTTTTTAGTTCTGCTCATTTTTTGACTGGATTGATTAATTTGTGTTTATTGAGTCCTTTGAGTTCTTGTAGATCTTTGCGATTAGTCCCTTAGCAGTAGTATTGTGTGCAAATTTTTCTCCCAGTCAGTAGGGTATCTACTTGTTTTGGTTACCACATCAATTGCATTGCTTGTAACTGATCTGCTTAGGTGTTCTATTTCTTTTATCTAGCTTTGGATGATTGTATAGTTACTGTAATTTGTTCATATCTTCTATTTTCTGGACTTGTTTGCATATAACTGTTCATAGTAATCTCTGATTATTCTTTTGATTTCTGCTGCATCTTTTGTACTTTGTCGTCTTTCATTTATGATTCAATATGTTTGTTCTTTCTTCAGTTAAGCCCAGCTAGAGGTTATCTACTTTGTTTATTTTTTCAAAGAACCAACTTTTGGTCTCATTGATCTTTTGGATTTTTTTTTTTAAGATTTATTTATTTATGCATGCAGAACTGGGTGTAAGCCAGAGGTGCAGGGTCGGTGAGAGGATTCACCAAAGACAGAGTGGGGAGCAGAATAGGCAGATCGAAAAAGTACACTGCTGAGGGGAGCAGCAGGCGAGACAGCTGAGTTCTGCCTAACCATGTGGATCACCTTTCTGGTGAGAGTTGCACTGAAGCAGCTATGCTAGTTTGCAGTGCTGCATCCTAACCCCTTGTGCCACCAGAGAGGGCCCTGATTTTTTTGGATTTTTTTTAACTTCCATTTCATTTGTTTCTGCTTTGATTTTTATTATTTCATTTTTTAATGGCATTTTTGATGCTATTCTTTTTCCAGTTCTTTAAGGTGAGAGATTAGGTTTTCTTTGAGTTATTTCTTGTATCTTGATGTGAGACTGTATTGCTATCTGTTTTCCTCTTAGCACTGTTTTTGCTATGCTCCATATGTTCTGGAGAGTACTGTCCTCATTGTCATTCGTTTCAAGGTATTTTTTAATTTCTTCTTTTATCTCCTCATTGATTCAGTGGTCCTCCAGTAGTGTGGGTTTCAATCTTCAGGAGGTAGAAGGGTTTGCTTTTTTTTCATGGTTTATTTCTAGTTTGATGCCTTTATGGTCAGAGAAGATAAGTGCTATGATTTTGATCTTAATGTATCTGTTTATGTTTGTCTTGTTTCCCAGAATGTGATTGATCCTGGAGAATGATCTGTGTGTACTTGTGAAAAATATATACTCAGATTTTCTTTTCTTATTTTTTGGGTGCCAATGTACTATAGATTTCTGTTAATTCCTAGACCCTTATTTACAGCTCAGGTATCCTTGCTTATTTTTTGTCTCATCGAATGTACATTGGTGAGGTGTTGAAATCTCCTACTACATATGCATTTTCTCTGATGTCTCTTTTCTGAGATGATAATAATTGTCTGATATATTTTGGCATTCCTTCATTAGGTGAGTATATGTTGATTCTTAATGTATTGTCCCCTTTATCATAATCTAGCGACCATCTATGTCTCTTTTTATCTTTTTTAGTTTGAAGTCTATTTTATATGAGTATAGCTGTTCCTGCCTTCTTTGTTGATCCATTTGCTTATAGGATTGTTTTCCAACTTTTAACTTGAAATTTGCTTATCCTTTGTAGTTAAATGTGTCTTTTTATTTAACCTTTTATTGTGATAACACTGATTTACATCGTTATTTGTATTTTAGATTTATAGGATCTCCTCCTTCAGGTTACAACATCACACTCACCACTGCAGCACCGCAGTCCATCTCCATAATCAACTTCTTCTTCCATACCTTAAACAAAAATACTTTAAAACTAATACATCAAGTGCTAACATTTTGCTTGTTATTTCAGAAACTTTGCAAAAGTTATATGTTATTTAAATTCAATTGAATTCATTTATATGTATATATGATATCTTTATATATATCTATATATTCCTTTAGCTTGTTCCTCTTGTGATCTTAGATGTCACAACATCTGAATATGTATGCCTCTACCCAAGCACATTTCCTCATTTTAGTTCTTAGTTTCTAAAATGTGATCAGTAATGAAGCACAGTGGTAAGTTAATGTTTTTTGGTCAATAACAATATTAAGTATCTCAGATGCACATTTTCTAATAAAACTTTAATATAATTTAAAGTTTACTCTCTTGCTAAGCCATAGAAATGCTACATGATGTTTATGGAAAATACTTCAAACAACATAGAATATAGAATGTGACAGTTCTATGAATATATCATAATAATATCCAGTGTTTTTGAATTTAACTAAATACCAGAAACTATTAAATGTTTATCTTGTCCCAACTTACTATGATTACCATTTTTCTTATATCTAGCTCTTTTACATAACCAAACAAATTAATGACATGAAAGAGAAAATATATTTATTTCTGACTTATGTTTAATAATTGTGATCAAATATTATGTTTCAATTTGTTGTATATTTCTCCATTACAAAATAAAATACTTTACACAGAATGACTCAAACCCAAAGAGCATGTTTCAAGAATAAAAAAATATATTTTTAATACATTCTCTCCAAAATCCAGAGCCTTTGAAAAAATTCATCTGTTATATACAGGAATGATGGTGCTTATAATCAGTGATTCTCCTATCATGTAGACAATATAAATGATAAAATCATCACTAACAAGATCACTACTTGGATGCCATTGCTTTTAATATTTATTTTTATAGAAAATAAAAACATTTTATTTTATCATATGCATAAGTTTATGATACAATATAATATTTTGTTCTCAAATTAGTACAGTTAAAATATATATCCAGTTAAATAAGTTGAAGAATTGGAATCAACTGTGATAAAATACACTTTATATTAAAATATTCTTTTATTAAACCTTTAATAAAGGTGAACTAGAGAATGAGACAGATATAATTAGAGTGGAACCACTAAGTCAATGTTATTTCAATGCCAAAAGTAATAATTAGAGGAAATTTTAATGTGAGACATCAGTAGAAAGTCTTATTTTGGGAACTGTGATACACACATTTAAAATAAGATTTTAAATCATCAAATGACTGATGGAGTAATTATGAAAAATGTATTTATACTTGAATGCATACATTATACTGCAGGTGTGAAATTCAGAGTACACTAGAACCATTTAAATAACATTCTGTTTTGAAGTTATTAGAGAAAAGACTATTGCATTTCACAAGAAAATGTTTACTAATATATAAAGAATTATTTTCAAATTCTAAAGTACAATTATATCCCCTTTTCTCAAACAGGTGTGCTTTCAAAATTTCATCATACACAATAGTGCGATTTTTATTTTTCTGATCCACTGTTCCAAAGTTTATTTTGAAACTATACTCACATGTTAAAGGGAACTATTTAAAGCCATTAGATTATAGCAATCTCTTTTCCTTTAGCTGTACAAAGCATGGTGATGCAAAAGAGAGAAAACAGTATATTTTCATCAATGAGTGAGTGATGCACAGTCCATTTGTTAGAGTAAAGCATTTTCAATAAAAAATATTTTGTGTTTATTTTGTTTACTTGGAATTTTGGAATGAAGTAGTTGTTCTAATTATATATATAGATATAGATATAGATATAGATATAGATATATACATATATATGTATATATATATGTATAGCAGAACATGTCCTCAATTTTGTAATTTGTAATGTAGTCTTTCTGTTTGTGTAGTCCACATTTTCTCCCCTGCAGAATAAACTTTTAATGTGCATTAACTTAGAATAAGCTTATTTCATGGATCGGTGTAATTTATTTCTAATGCATCCATGAGCATTATGGATATTTTTAATATCTAAATTAGATTTTCAATTATGGGGTTAAATCATATACTTACATTGAAGAGACAGGGACTAATTTTTTCATTCAACTTCCATACCTATATTTTTCAATAACAAAAGATATTAAAATCTTTAGTTTTTTATGTGTAAACAACTTGATTGCCTGTATAAAGTGATGAGTAGAGACAGACATAACAGAATCCATTACTTCATGGCTCATCTTGGACCTCACATAATCATCTTCCCTTTCTTCAACTTTCATTCACCTCTTTATCTGCCAGTTTCAATCTAAACTCTACCTAACCTGCCTTTTTTTTCAAAGCATCACGACACAATATTTCTTTGCGATTTCCCACTGATTAGTGTTGCTGAACCATTTACATGACTTGTTTGGAGAAATGTCCATTACTGTCCACTGTCTTCTAAAATTAGTTGTTTTTTGATATCACTTTTTGTTTTGTTTTTATTATAGAGGAATAGAAGTTCCTTGTATATTTTGGACATTAACCCACCTTCATATTTTAACCTTACAAATACATTATACCTTTTTTATTGATTGCCTTTTGATTTTGTTGATGATTTGTTTTACTTAAAAAATGTTTTTTTTGTTTGTTTGTTTTACATAATGCCATTTGCTTGTTTTGCTTTTGTTACCTGTTGCCTGTGTTTTTGATATTACATTTAATGGACACAAATACACACTTCCCTGCCAAGATCATTGTTAAGGAGCCTTTGCCCTTAGCATTGTTTTCTCCAGAAATTTATAGTTTCAGGTCTTTTATTTGTCTTTAATCCATTTCATGTGTATGCTTAAAGATGTTTCCAATTTCATTATTTCACAAAAGGATATAAGTTGTCTTCACACCATTAAATCATCACTAGTATTGTGGAGACCTGTCATATAAAGGGAGTCAGGATGGTGGCCAAGTGGAGTCAGTTATAAAGCATAAGCAGATCTAGAAATAAGTTGTGTTTATGATAAACAAGTGTTTTCGTTTATTGGAGAAAGAAGGAATATTAACAAATGAATAAATAAATGACTTTAAATTGGGATTAATACTACTGAGGCAGGAGAACATATTGGGTAGTCATTGAGTCAATTAATATTTTGAAATGGGAGAACATATCAATGAAGATGTTTTGACCTGGGGGCAGCTTGAGCAAGAAGGAACTGACCAGTCACACATCCCCTTGAAATTTCACCCTGCCATTTTCTTTGTTCTATCTACCCCCTGTGATTGATTTTAATCATGTTTAAAAGAAGTACAATTGAAAAGCCAACTTGTTTAAATCAGTCTTTCCCAAATTAAAAAGGAAATACTTATTTTTTTTCTTAAATATTTGTAGCCTATGAAATGTATGGCCTCAAAACACATGTTTCTTACAGCTTATATAATTGTATGAATACCTTGTGCAATATACTCAATATGCAGAGATTGCCTGTATAGAATACTGGATTTCTATTATGAAGCAGTTTTCAGCAGACAATTCCTTTTTGTTTACCATGTTAATTCTAGCATTTAGGAGAAAATATTAATCAAAATATAATATAGCATGATTTTTCCTATGCAATGATAGCTCCCTCCCAGAGAAATGGGATAGCCAGTGTCACAATTACTATGGGTGCCATGAATTTATCAAATTAAAACTTGTTAAGTGGAGTACAGGTGCCAGTAACATTTGGTCCAACAACAGATTACACAGGAGAAATAGGAATAGAGCTATTCCTTAATTAACAATTGGGGAGAAAGTACCTGGCACACCTTAAGAGCTAGTTGGGGAGGTCAAAGCAATCAGAGGGAGAGTCATGGGACCTGGAGTCTATTACCTTACTAAGGCCTGTGTGTAGAGTGCTTTGGGGATGTATTAAGGTAAGGTTGATCAATTCAAGCCAAAAGAACTGGGCTTGGTAAATCTTGTAGGGGTCTTAACCAGGAGGCAGAGCAGGGGAAGGTATTGAGAGAAAAGGAGACTGTTCATCACAAGGGCTGTTGTGGCAGTCATTTCAGGGTACCGGTAACTAGGTATATAGGGGGCAAATATACCTCCTTATCTCTCTGTGTGTATAACTCAATATATACAAATTATATACAAATGGAATCAATAGATAAGGAAATAGATGAATAATTAAATAATAAGAGCAAAGTAAAATTCTAGTGTTATATATAGTACCTGGTAATTTTCTTAAACCTATTTGAAAAATTTCGTACTTAGATACTTAAAACAAGTTGGATTGGTAGTACTGGCTAAGTAGTCATATACTTTTTTACTCATTTAAGCAAATACTCAGTTTACAAAATAGAAATCTTGAATCTAGCTATATATTAGACTCATTCTAATAAAATATAATTAGAAGAATGACTTATTAGTAATAAAGATTTTTATATTTACTCTTACTAGTTAAGCTTTTAAATATCCTGTTTTTCTAATGCTTTCTCTTTACAAAGAAAAATCCTATTCTTTTGTCGTTTTCTATCTAGATTTCAAAGGCAGTTAATACACATTTAATGCCTTAGATTTTGAGGTCTTTAATGTACCTCATTATATAGATATATTATTATTACAGAAATTTGATTAATGCTGTTGTTGTAGTGCCGAGAAAATCATCCCCTACTCTTCTGGGTTCTTCTTGGACTAGTTAAGTAATCAAAATAGCATCCGTCAAGTTAACAGAGGAAAAACAATCAATATAATACCATATGCATGGGGAATTTACATGGTTGTAAATTCTTAATAATTGAGTGGTCCAAAAAAATTGATCCTGCCTTTTGTGATCTGAAGCATCAAGAACAGGGAGAGATAATTCATGTGACAGAGGAGGCATTTAGCTCATCCTCATCCTGAGAAGAAAGATGAGATTCTTAGAAAGAACATATTTACTGGTAAAATCTACAACTTGCCAAGATCCCCTAATTTTTAATCCTCTGGGTCATAAAAACTGCAATAGTGATTTTGTCTCTAGTTTCTCTTATTAGAAATGTGCAGAAAACTTAGACATGCTGATTTTATTTTTGATTAGGGATAGGTGAAAGACTTAGGCAAGGAGAGAAGATTTTTCTCAGCTTTAAAAGGATTTCATTGTTTTGTATGTTATACATAAGTATATGTATTTATACATAGTTGTCTATTTTAACATGGTTTTAACCCTGTTTAATTTAAAGGTATAAAATCTCCTAGGATGGCCTCGAAATATTCTGCATTCTGGTCAGGGCATCTGATCTGATAATCTTGGAGTAATCTGATTTGGGAACCTCCAATGTTAGTATATATTTTCCAGTCTCTATTTGCAGTGATACACACTTGGGAAAACATTATGATGAATTATTTTCTTCTATATACAAATTATTTGAAAAGAAAACAACTTTACTATTTAAGTAAAGTACTAATACAGAAAATTATTTCCATTGCATAGGAAGAAAGCTAATATTCACAGAATATTCTCCAAGAAGTGTTTAACAGGTGCAATGACACATCTTAGTATGGTCAGAACATTACTTTAAAAATACTTTAAAAATATAAAGGTAAATAACTGCTGTATTTGAAGTTTCTTACATAGCCCTGATCATTGTAATAAATTATTTTCTGTTAATTTTGTAAAAATGAACTAGGGTTTAGGTCAGTGGTATGGGAGGGAAAGTGAGAGGATTCACCAGAGATAGAGTGAGGGGCAGAACAAGGTGAATTTACTGAAATGCACTGGTAAGGGGAGCAATGGATGAGACAGGAAAGGCTTGCTGCATCATATATATCCCTAGCTGGAATTTAACTCAGACCATAAAAGAAATAGCATTGAGAATTAACCCCTAGGTCACCAGGGAGACCTCATGTAATAAATTCTTGTTTCAAAGTTAAAATTTGATTCTCTGTAGGATACTACTATTGCACAAAGTTAACAAATTTTTCAGCTCTTAACTGGGATGAAATATGTTTACAACAATTCCTCCTTGCCCTTACAATTTGAGTGTATACATTGGTTCTTGATTATAGAAATCCTAAAAATGAATTCCTACACTGTTGGGAAAATTCTGGTATATTTCAATAACAGGTACTTTGTTGATAGATTTAGATCTTAATAAGTGTCCTTATTATCTATCTAATAAGGCACCTGAATGCTAGATCACTTTTCAATGTGAAATTATCTTAGAAATTGGGAAATATCAATTTCAAAAGTCAGAACTTATGAAAAACTTACGTAGGAGAGTGACACATTGAGAGAGGTTTCAGTGTTCTGGCAAGATCAAGGATTGGTTATGATAAAAAAAAAAAAAATCCACCCTTACATTTAAGCTTGCAAAAGTATCCAAATAACTTGTGAAATTTAAAACAAAAAAATCTTGGCAACTGTCATTTTATATGGAAGTGGGATAATATTCCACCCAGGCCTAGAAGAAAGTTTTACATGTGATTGGATTTCATACCGAATAAGCACAGTGGGGAGATAATATTCCTTAACAGGAAGTAGACAAATTCAGAATTGAGGCTAGATCCTGGGCAGCCAATTGAACTATAAATCCATACTTTTCATTTGGGAGATAAATCATTTTACAATGGAACAAACTCTTCACAGCATTATTAATATTTGAGATCAGTTTTAAGACATAAAAGAATATTTTTCCATATTTGGGTAAGGCCAAACTGGGTTAAATGAAAGTTATTTGGAATGCAAAGAAAGAGACAGTTATTGTAGAAAATAAATTCAATTGATTAGTGTGTGGGAGGATTGTGAATTGATTTCTCTGGTGGTAATTTGCGGTACACTGAATTCTCATTTGGCAAAAAGTTTTATGTAGTACAGGGACAACCACTGGATTATCTTAAAGTTCTATATTTAAAGGTTCCTATATATATGGAATCATATATATGTATATATATACATACATACATATATGTAATTTTAACACGTGAAATTTTAAAGTAATAATTTCTAGAATGATTTGCAATGAAAGAAATTTGTTTTATTTAAACCACATTTATATAAGCAAAGGGCAAAGGTTAGAACTCGCCAGAATGTTATTTATAGTACAGGCCCTTAAAAATATTAATTTATTTCAGATGTTTTCTTACCAAACCATAGTATTCAGATAAAGTCTTAATTGAAGTTTCCATTACAAGGTCTTGCTTCAGTTATATGATTATTTATGTGTCAATGAGAAAATACTGGCACACTTAATAAAACATTAATAGACATTTGATTGTTTTGGTTTTATTTATTTATTTTAAAGATTTATTTATGCATACTGGGTGCAATCCAGAGGTGCAGGGGCAGTAAGAGGCTTCAACAGAGACAGAGTGGGGAGCATAACAGGCAGATCGACAAAGTACACTGCTGAGGGGAGCAGCAGCTGGGTCAGGAGAGGTCTGCCATGTGGGTTACGTCTGGGGTGGGGGATCGAACTTGCACTGAAGTGGTTGTGCTAGCTTGCAGTGCTGCATCCTAACCTGTTGCACAACCAGGGAGCACCCTCTTTTTGGCCAATTAATCTCAGGATAACTTACTTTCAACAAAATGTTGTTTTTCATACGACCTTTTTTTTTTTAATAGAAAAAAATAAAAATAAGTAAATGTAATAAGCATGCATGTTGTGAAAAGAAAATAGAAAATATGATTAATTTCCTGTGGATCAAAATTTAGAAAGTTTTGAAGCTTGAGTATATGTATTCAAGTATCTGTTTAGAACAGGGCTTTATTTTCCATTGACAGTTACTGATCTGGCAGAAGAGTATTATCTCTACTGGTTTCTTTCAGTGTCTCCCAAAAAGGTGCTGGAGACTTTTCTTTCTTCAACTCCTTACTTTATTACACCCAATCTGTGTATTTAGAAATAACCAGACAGTGATTAAAAAAAATACAAATATCTCTTTCTCAACTCATACTCAACAAAATCTCTTTGACAGGGGATTAAGATCTGGGTAACAGTATCTGTAATATACTGTCATGTGAATCCAGTGTGTATTCAGGGTTGCTATTTGTTTGAACTTCCAGTTCAGAGTGGATTTTGGAATGATGTACTACTACATGATAGTCATCTAGACATTCAGCCAATTCCTAGTTCTACTGATTCCCAGTGTGCATTTTAACAAAAATTCCCAAGTGATTCACTTACACAATGAAGTGTGATTAATACTCAATAAGATATGAGAATTCTGGTCCCTGCAAATGAGAATTTGTTGATTTGGCATAGTTATGTACAGCTGAACAAAGCTTATCATTCTTTAAAGAAACATGGGAGGTGTAAAAGTCTTAGTGGAGGAAAAGCCCTTCACATATGATAATGAGGAGTGCTATTGTATTTTTATCTCAGAAGATAGGAGGCATTAAAATCCTCTTATTCAGTCTCTCTAGGGTAGTAAAAACTTGGCACTGTGTGGCAGAGGCTCAAGATCCCATGATTATTTTACCCTGTGAGATGTGTCCGGACTCAGCTCCCCTGAGGCAAGCCCTCCTCCTATTAAAAGCCCTAGCAGCCATGGTGGAGAATGCTGAGTGACATCAGCAGGCTTTTCTTCGAGCTGTTTTCTATTAGTATGTGCATGAATTCTGTCTTTTGTCCTTCTAGAATTTAACCATTTTCATCTTAAAATAATTTTTTTTTCAAAATGCGTAACTCTTAAAAGCTTTAAAACTATTGTCTATTATAAATTTGAAGTATTAGACTGCTAAAAGCAGAAAACTTCTTTCTCTGTATAACTTTCCTATAAGATTTTGAAGTCTTTCTGCAAAAAAGAGAATCTCTTTTTTATTATAAAAGTTTATTTTTACATCATTTTCTGCCCTTTTCCATCTCAGATGCAATCCCCGTAGACTTCCCATCACTAATTCACCTGTGTGCCACCAATTCACCATAGTCCCATGTACTCCCCCTACCCATTTTTGACCCCATTCCCCACTCCAACCCCCCCCCCCATAAAATGTCTCTGGTATACAGTTGTTCATTATTACTTCCTCCCCCTCCTCCTCCTGGTGCTTTATGTTCCTGCTATGAGTGAAACCATCCAGTAGTTTTATTTTTCTTTCTGGCTAATTTCTCTAAACATGATCTCTTCCAGCTCCATCCATGTTGATGTAAAAGGCATGAATTTATCTTTTTTGATTGTTGGTTATTATTCTGTTGTGTATATGTACCACATCTTTTTAATCCAGTCACCTACTTTTGGGCATTTGGGTTGTCTCCATGTTTTTATTGTAAATAAAGCAACAATAAACACAGGGGTGCAGGTATCTTTTTGAATCAGTTTTTGTGTCTTTTGGGTGGATACCTAGGAGTGGGATTGCTAGGTCATATGGAAGCTCCATTTTTAGCAGTTTGAGGAACCTCCTAAGAGTTTTCCATAGTGATTGTACTCATTTGCATTCCCACCAGCAGTGCAGAAGAGTTCCTTTTTCTCCACATCCTCACAACATTTATTGTTGCTAGTTGTTTTAAGATGTGCCATTCTCACTGGGGTGAGGTGGTATCTCATGGTTTTAATTTTCATCTCCCTTATTATAAGTGATGCTGAACATTTTTTCATATGCTTGTTGGCCACTTGCATTTCGTCTTTAGAGAAGTATCTTTTTAGCTCTTCTGCCCATTTTTTGATGGATTTATTTATTTTTGATAAGTTTAATCAGTTCTTTGTATATCTTTGTGGTCAATCCTTTGTTGTTAGTATTGTGTGAGAATTTTTATTTTCCCCAATCAGTGCAATATCTGTTTGTTTTTTGTAATGTTACTTTTGCTGTACAGAGCTTTTTAACTTGATGTAGTCCCATCTGTTTATCCTTTCCTTCACTGTCATTACATTGGGTACTGTAATTTAAAGATGTCAGTGAGGTGTATGTTGTGTAGTGTTTCACCCATCTTTGCTTCCAGGTAGTTTATGGTTTCCATTCTTATGTCTAGGTCTTTAATCCACTTCAAGTTGATATTTGTGCATGGTGGAAGGTAGTGATCTAATTTTATTTTTTCACATATAACATCCCAGTTTTCCTAGCACCATTTGTTAAACAAACTTCCTTTGTTCCATTGTATATTCTTTGCTCCTTTGTCAAAGATTAGCTGCCCATAAACCTGTGGATTTATATCTGAATTTTCTCTTCAGATCCACTGTGTCTGTTCTTGTTCCAATGCCGTGCACTTTTTATTATCATAGCTTTGTAATATAGCTTGAAATCTGGGAGTGTGATGCCTCCATTCTCTTTCTTTTTATTCATGAGAGTTTTGGCTATTTGAGTTCTTTTGTGGTTCCATATGAATCCATCAATATTTTTTCTATTTCTTTGAAGAATGTCATTGAGGCTTTTATTGGGATAACATTAAATCAAATATCTCTTTTTTAATATAGGGAGGGAGGCAACTTTGTGGAAACCTTGGTAGATCTACATATAAGACAATGAAAGACAGAAATAATTCTAGGTAATTACCAGTAGAATGTCCTCTAATCCATTATTTCAATTTCCTTGATGCTTTGATATAGTTAATTGATCCTTATATTTACTTTTAACTCTAAGGGACAACACTTTTAATGATATTTATTGGAGGGAAAGAAAGGTGAACTATAATTTCTAATGACTAGACTACTAGAAGTATACACATTATTTCAGATCTTCAAATATTCATTATTTAAAAAATATTGTTCTTAGCTTTATATTCCTAATCTTCAATAGGTGCTTCCTAATTGTCTGTTTTAATGATCAGACTGAATTACAGTATATCCAAATGATGTTTTTATTTTTTTTCTCAGTAACAACTAACTGTTATAAGCAAAAATACATACAAGATTGCCTACTCTTATATTAGCATAGCTTTTCTAGACACATATGGGCCTAAATCAAATGAGATACTGATTTTAAGTCTAGTCTGAAGTATATATTCAGTGCCAGTGTATTTCATGGTCTTACTTGAAATGAAAATCAATGAATTGTGTCTACATAAAGAGCTATTAAAACTATGGTATTCTATGTCCAAACAAAGGCATTGTTTTCAACTTGATATATATTAACAAATAGAATAGAATAAGTTGTGGATCATGTAAAGAATAATATAATTGATACAAGCACTAGGTGATTTGACAGAACCATCAGCAGTCACCCCCAAAGATACTGATGTGGGTTGATTATGACTCACATATATCAGACATGTAGGAGGTAAATTTTCTTAATCTTTAGATGCTATCACATCATCTCAATGTCTGGCATGAACCTTTGCCAACATAAGAGAATAATTTTATTAACCTTATAAACTTGAGAGTGAACTAAATATACATATTCTTACGAGAAAGCAGTAAGCACTATTCAATGTCTGTATTAAAGATAATATATATGCATATGAATGCTTGAGATAGTTATGTGTTCATACATATGCATATATGTATATATGAGATAGTTATATGTGTTCATACACACACACACACACACACACACACACATATATATATATATCTTACCTATATGTACCAAGAACACAAGTAGCATTATACCTATGATAGGTCCTTTACCATTTTATAACAAATAGGTAACTTCATTCATCTATTATCGGCTGGGATCTATTTGTTAAATGCATATTTATTGCAAAAATGATTTGCTAGTTGATAGATTATGACTTTTCTTATTGGTATAACTGTAGACCTATAATATTTAGAAATATTTCTATTCTTATTTCTGTGGCAGTGATTTCTTTGTTGGAACATTTTGCAGGAGTGGACTACTAGATCCTTGCTTTTACCATTCTATTTCTTTTCTTCATAAATGTTTCAGAGGGAAATATTAGAAAGATATATAAATAGACACTAAAGAATTACTGTAGTATTTCAACACATTCCTGCTTCAGCAACTTTATTTGAATCTTTTTTATATTTGTTGTTTACAACAACTCTGGGTAAAATGTAAATTTTCCCACAGGTTCTTAAAATAGATGTGTTTAAAAAAATTCTCAGGAGGAACATATGAGTTGAATAACAAGAAGTTCTCCTTTTATAAAGCCTCTTTAGCATATTTTTTCTTGGGGTAATTCAGGCAGACTAAACAATTTTGACACAAATAAGGGCTGCTTAAATTGTAATTTTAAAAGAAGTCTTGAAATAGGTATGTCTCCTCTTGAGAAGAATTGATGAGCATGTAGTATGAATACTCATCCCCAAAGATAATTGGAGTATTTTTCTTTTATCTATGAGGTAATTAATAATCAGAAAGCATACTAAGCTTAAAAATAAGGGGAAATAAAAAAATAAAACATCTAGGTTAACAAAAAAAGTTAATGGTGAAATGAATTAACTATAAACAGAACTCTGTCAAAGGGTATTTTGTCCTTTTTAATATATCTTTTTATAAACTTTTTAAAGAATATAAATTAGCATTTATATTCTTTAAAATATATTAAGGAATCTCTGTAGGTATCAGAAAATTCTCAGATGTGTTATAGAAACTAAATGATGCAACATTCTTAATTTAAGAGTAAAGAGACTATAAAACATAATTTAGCTTAGCTGCCATAATAAAGTACCATAGACTTGGTGGAGTAATATTGGAAATTTATTTTCTCAGTGTTCTGGAGGTTAGAAATACAAGATTAAGTCGCCAATATGGTTGATTTCTGTTGAGAGCTCTCTTACTGGTATGTATGTGGTAACTTTCTTGTTTTGGGAAGGGAACAGAGAGAAAGGAGGGAAAAGAGCTTAAAGAGAAAGGAGAGTAGAGAGGAGAAGAGAGAGGAGGCAGAGGGAGAGAGAAAGAGAGAGAAGCAGAAGAATTAGTTCTCTTGTGTCTCTCCAGATAAAGACACTAATTTCATCATATGAGGGTGTCATCATTAGGAATTTATCTAAAACTAATTAGCTCCCAAAGTCACCCTATTGAAATTTTATCACTTTGGGGGGTTAGGGTTACAACCTGTGAATTTTAGAAGGCACAAATGTACATAGCGTGTTATTTATAACAGGGAGAATGACATTTATAAAAACAATTTTAAATAAAAGTAAATAAAGCTCATAGTGGAAATTTTAGGAATTAATGAAAAAATGAATATGAACAATCTGTGATTTCATCACTCAAAGTGAACTGCTATACATATCAATGTGTATATAAAACATATAATTTCAGGAAAAAATGGAAAATTTATAACAAAAAAAAATGCCAATTGTGATTGGATAATTTCTGGATGATGAGTGGCTGAGTTAGCTAAATAAATAAATAAGTGTATATATTTGTGAGACTCTGCATATATACTTTGCATATACGTGTGCCTTATTCCATCATTACAGAATTTTATTTTTTTTGTAAATTATCCTTTTATTGAAGTAACATTTATTGTATTGTTATACTAAGTATACTGTTCACATTATCTTTGAACGTATATCCACACACCACAGCCCACCACCAAAGCAAAGTAACCCACCACAACAATCCTTTGGGCTCCATTCACCCTTTGCTGCCATCCTTCTCAGACAGCTGCAGTTCTGCAGTCAGATTCAAAAGGTTTGTTTTACTTTGCATTCATATGTTCCTTTGCTTCATTTTTAAAATAATTTCTGTGTAAAATCATTTAGTCTTTGCTTTTCTCCTATTTTGCTTAGGATAATCACTTCCAATTTTATGCATGTGTCACAAGTTGCAAGATGTCATTTCTCTTATACTGGAGTAGCATTTCATTGTATATATACACCACACCATTTTTATCCACTTTTGTATTCACTTCGCTTGTTTTCATACCTTGGCTACTGTAAATAATTACTGCAATAAAACAAAAGTCATATATCCTTTCATTTTTTTTTATTTTGTATTCTTCGCATAGATACATAGGAATAGAATTGCTGGATCATGTGGTAGATATGTTTTTAATATTTTGAAAAACCTCTCCAAACTGTTGTCCATAGGAATAGGACTAATAATATCCCAGCCAAAAGTGTACAAGCATTCTTATTTTTCCATAATCACAGCAACATTTGCATGTAATATTTTTGGTCTAGGTCAGTGTGTCATTCTCACACATGTGAGGTAGGAAAGTGAGTCCTAGACGGCCTGTTATGTCCATGTTGGGAAGAAGCAGGTGTTTCCTGGGACCTTCTGCCTCCAGTTCCCAGCAAGTCCTGTGAACCCAGTTTTCTCTGGAACACCCATACTTGCTTCACTGCTGCAAGGTAGTAAGTACCAGGAAACCAGGAAGCTGCAGAGCCTCACTAGGTGAGGGGTGAGAAATGCCTCAGGCATTTCTGAGAGTTCATGTATCTCTGCCCTGTGGAGAAGTCAATCTTTAATTCCTCAGTTGTTTTTCAAATACACTTGTTCCCTCACAGACGCCTGTCTGCAGTGCCCATGGCCCATGGGAAAGATGACCCCAAACCTGCTAGACTGCCATTTTGCTTTCAACCAAGAATCCTTTTTTTTTTTTTTTTTTTTTTTTTTCCAAGAGAAGCTTCAGTCTTTACTGAAGCATTTGGAGATAGCAGGATTGATAAAGTAGGCTCCATTTAAGACCAAAATGACATTCAGGGAAACAAGGCAGAAATCCATCAGGCTCAGAAAGTATGTTGGAACAGAGACTCAGACAGGGAGCAGGTAATTACTGAGTCTCAGAATGTTGCTGAAGATCATATCTTGGATAAAAGTTGTAACCCAGAGACTGGAGGAGAGAAAAGCTTTCAGAAAGACAACAGAGTACCTCAAAAGGATCCTGATTCTTAAATAGGAAGATATTCTGTGTTCATGAATTGGAAGACAGTGTTATTAAATTATGAATACTTCCCAATATACATGATAGTTTCAACTAAGCCTAATCAAAACCTTATCTAGCTACATTATAGATGTTGACAACATGATTTTAAAACACAAGAGAAAAGAAAAGAACTAAAATAGAACTGATTTTAAAACATAAGAAAACAAAAGAACAAAACTAGAGAAACAACAATGTGAAAGGATAGTTTTCCCACTCACAGCACCCAGTTTGTAAAGTTAATGAAGATAGTGCAATATTAGTAAAAGAACAGATACAAAGATTAGTGTAATAGAATGGAGAGTCTTTGAAATAGGCTCAAATATAGTTAAACTATTTTTAACAGTCACAAAGTCAATTAAGTGGAAAAAACATGAAAAAGCATCTGTTTAGTTTAGATTGTCTGTTTGGTTACTTTACAATGTGTGGTAACAAATCTTTGACCCATATTCTTTACTTTATCTTTTCTATAGACTGACCTTTAAAATAGCAGACATTAAAATTCAAATATGAATAATTTATATCCTAATTTATTAGTCATTGTATTAATATTGCCCCAAATTTTATTTACGTACTGCTTATCATGCTGCATATCATTTTCTATAGAAAACTAGAATAAGTAGGAAAAGAACATCATCAGTGGCCAGACCTTATTAAATGGACTCTGATCGGGAAATAATCATAAAATACTAGTTCAATTTTAGTATTAAGTTTTTCATTTTAAGAAAATTACTAACATTTTAAATAAGTCCCTGGTTGCATTTTGCAGAAAATAACACACAATATAGAGAAAATACCTGCTATGGACATTTCATGAGAAACAAAGTAACAGAAAAGTTTCAGTCTGGGAAAAAGATGCCTCTGGAAGGATACAGCACTTTTATTCCAATAGTTGAGGACTGTATTGATGGCATTGCACTTCTATTGTTAGCACCATAGATCTGTCTTCAAATTAGGTAGATAGTACCTGGATACATATTTTCTCAAGAAAAGCAAGGCTTTCTAATAACTCCCTAAGTTCAGAATTTAAATTTAATATATAATAAAGAATATAACAAGTGTAGAGCTAGCTTACTGCTATCAGAAGTAAATCAGAACAACCTTCTAAACCAGAAGAGGAAAAAGAAGTGCTGCTATAGGGCATTATAAAAGATGCTGGTAATTAGTGACTTAATAATTATTTTGCTTCCCAATCAACTGTGAAGAATTCTGGTGGCTGTCAAAAAGAGTCAATTCCAAAGTTATGTTTTAACAGCATACATTTTTTGCAAATCCTTAAAAATATTCAAAGATACAGATGGTAGTGGGTAAGTAGAGAAATGGGTAGTTAGTCCTGACTAATTGCAATGTTTTTCAAATTTCATGACTCTTTTTAAAATGTTTTCAATGGGAGAAGTACCTTGGAAATATCGGTTAAACCTATTACCCCCCCCCACACACACACACACACTATTTTGTTCCAAAAGATCTTGGAGGCAAAGCAAAGATTCCATTATCAATTGCTAATAATATATATTCATTTAAAAATCTTATTGAATAGTGAAAATGAAATACATAGATATATAGGTTTATATATCTGTGTGTACTCTTCAATTCTAAAATGATATTCATGAAATTTGTGATTTCTGTCTGGGAGATGTTCTAAGCCAAAAGCAAAAATTAATCAACTATCATTCTACTACGCTTTGATCTTTTACTGACCATACAAGTGCCATGTGAGTAGCCTGTTATAAAATATGGGTTATTTTTTCAGCCAACAGAAAGTTATATGTTGTTATTTTTTATATTTAAAATGTGGACATTTTGAATTTAACAGCCTCCATTAAAGTCTTACTGTGCTGATTCCCACAATTAGTGCAATTTCCCTCCTGAAAATAGTCGAATATCTGACCTCTGAGGCTAAGGTAGAGGTTAGGAAATGAGATGGGATCAGAGAAAGAGAAGAGAGGAGGAAGGGAGAGAAATTGAGATTGACTATGAATCAAATGAAGAAATGAGAGAAGTTTTTGTATAGTGGGAAGTAGAAGGATAAGGATGCTCAGGAATGGTGGAAGATTCATCCCAAAAGACTGAACCTCAGGCACTAAAGTTCTTAGTCTAGGACAGTCTCCTCTTTAGAATTGAATCCTGAAAGTACTGGGTGTTCAGCGATCATAATGTCTTGGGGAACAATAAGTATACTAAGTAGTTGAATGTAGAATTTGTTATTACAGGCTCTTACCACTTTCTATATGTCCTATAAGCTTCTGGAGTCGTTGATAATCAAAAGTAACGCAAATTATTCCAAATAAGAATTGAGATAAGCTGTTCTACCAACCTACAGAATCAGAAATATTTTACCTGAGAAGTTAAAATAAGATGTTCATTTCTTTTACATTAAAATTTCAGCAATAAGATTAATAAATGTGTTAATTTACAAGCATATTATATATATTTGCATATATGAATGCATGCAGAGAAGCCTATAAATATATTATATGTATGTAACTACGGGAGAAGCTATAGGTCTATTATATATTCATGTATGTGTGCCTATATTTATTCTTTCTTTGGAGATAAAATGATTCATATATATAATATATAAATACATATGAAAACTTATCAAGATCACTGTCAGAAATGAAATTTTATGAAGAAGTAGAAAGGGATAACTCTTAAATTTTACTATATATTAGCTATGTTTTCTTTCACATCAAATTTGCATTAAAGAAGCATATATTATGGTTATAAATATTAAATGATATTTTTAAAATTTCAATAGATAAAATTATGGCTTTTTCTATTCTCCTCCCCACTGCCTTAACTGCTGTAAAAGAATTGTCAGTGTTTTGTTTGTAATTTCCTCTATGATGTATCTTCAGATTCTATAGTGGTACCTGGCATTTGACAGGCACAGAATAAATATTGAATGCCTGAATTATTACTAGATAGATAGGACCATATTCTAAAAGGTCAGAATGATTTCATCCATATTTAATGACCATATGGTAATATGCTATAATTAAAAAATGGTAAATGTACAGTTTAATGTTATTTTTAATACTTTATAATATGAATTCAAGCAGTCTTTTTAAAAGGAATTATTTAGTAGTTTTAAAAGTTTTAATATTTAAATTTTTCTATTATAATGATAAAAACTAAATAAGACATAAGCTAGGTTATTTACAGAGTAAGTTCCATTATCTGGAAATTATAGAGAACAG
Source organism: Condylura cristata (assembly GCF_000260355.1). Lineage (NCBI taxonomy): Eukaryota > Metazoa > Chordata > Mammalia > Eulipotyphla > Talpidae > Condylura > Condylura cristata. Next base: position 36,343,030 of record NW_004567103.1, on the reverse strand, counting down.
GGTCTGTCTCCCATATGGAGGATTTTGGGTCTCATTGTCAAATGGAGAACCCAGCATTCAAACTTTTAATATTTATCCCCAATGAAGTTTATTTCATAAAATTAAATTCTCAATTAGTTAATTTAATAATTCAAAGTCTTCCTCAGTTTTGACAAACTTGCTTTGTTATTTCATCATTTATAGTATATTGACAATTTCAAAAATCAAAATGTCCTCAGTCTCTTCAACCTCTGAGGAAATCTCATGGGAAACATCTGAAAATGCCAGATGCCCTGAGAATTTTTCTTTTTTTAGACTCTTGTTCTAAGAAGTTATTTATAAATCATGATAGAATGGGACATTTCGACTCTAAGTGATAATTCCTGATGTATATCATCATTTTCTTTATTTATCATATTTTATGTAAAGAACATTAAATTTAGCCTTTCACCTCTAAATTTAGTTCTCTCCATCTCTTTCCCTATCTCTCTCCTTGCTTTTGATTTCATTAACTCATTACTTCACTCATTGAGCCAGGAATTCTGCTGGGTATTCTTATTTATGTAATTCAATTAATGTCTCACTAAATATTGTATTATACATTAACTTGAAAATCATTGATTTAAATGTAGGCTCACAGCTTTCAATGTTAATTATACAGCTATGGACAGATACTGTATAACTTATCTTCGGGCATTGATTGATGTTCCTTCCTTAAAAACAGTCATCATTTAGTACTTCCATAAAATGATTTGAGGAAGTAAACTTAGTGGTATTAGAGGGCTTGGACACCTTTAGGGAATAAATACTTCTGATTTACTTTATGGATGAATAAGTTTATTTGAATAAGCAACAATAAAATCAATTGTTCAATAGTACTGTGACTTGTCAGATTGTTTATCAAAAATAATTGGACAAAACCTGATTATTTTATTAAAATTGCCAAATTAGCATATATTTTATTCTAAAAACTCTCCAATTTATTTTTTTAAACTTCCCCATATTCTGACTGTGGTCCAAAAATCTATGTGTTAACAAGGAATGAAATTTAAAATAAACTTAGGACCATGTAGATATCATTTAAGAGTTGAATTATAGATTTTGGTACACAAACAGAAGATAACAAAGTATTATTTTATCTTTGTTATCTTAGTGGAAGTTAACTATTCATTTAAATAAATAATTTATTTTTAAAATTGAAAGAGTTAATTTTTAGTTCAGGTAGACAATACACTGATGTTTGTCATTGACTGAGACATCACATTGGCCTATTGGGATCTCATGATACGACAGAAAAATAATAGTAAGTGGGAAAACATTAACATAAACCCACTGAGAATTCAAGAGATGTTTTCAAAGCAAGAGGATGAATGTTCTTCACATTTCTGAATAAAGGGGTAAAAATAGCTAAAACACTAATAAATTGCAAATTCACTTGGACACTCCCTTCCTACCTTGACGTTGTTTCACTTCTTGCATTCAGTGATGGCTTGCCTTCTTTAGAGCTGTCTATGCATTTTATAACATAGAAACAGTTCCATGGAATCTTTGTGTTCTTCATTAAAAACAACAATCACCCACCCACTGACCCAGGCTTAGCAAAATTTTAAAGCAGAATAGAAAAGATTCTTTAAAGAATTATACATAGCTTAAAGATAAAGAATGAACAAGCCCAACCTTTTATAAATATAAAGCATATATTGATAACTGTCTATACATGCTTGTATAAATATTTATGCATTTTCTGAATATAAAATATAATTATTTGTGAAAAATAAAAGTGAAACTTTTTCTGTAAAAATCCATCAGCTACTAGTGTCTAAAGGAAGATGCATCATGAAACACTGTCACTCGACTTGGTTGTTCTAGCATCTGTCTCAGTTTAAAGATTGAAATGGCATAACATTGAAAGGTGTCAAAGTGATTGTAAATAAGATTCTGAGAGATAGAAACAAGCTTAAAGGTCAGCTAATTATATCTCCCTTCAAAGAAGGAATGCATTGCATGATATCCATGACTAGTTTTCACCAAGGTCAGTGAGAATACTTACTGAGCCAGGAGTTTGCCATTTTGAGAGACAGCCCATTTCTTGTCATGCTAATTGTTTAGAGGTATACCACTTTGTTTTGTACTGTTTTCTACTTTTAAATAATTGCCACTCATGGAAATTACTTTTGTCATCTACAGCAATACAATTCAATCTAATCCCAGGAACCCCTCACAGAAATTCAGGTATTTGAATATATTTTTGTGCTCCATATAAACCTTGGTTTATCTAATTGAAACACTTCAGCCTCTATCAATGTTTCCTCACACCATACAAGGTTTGAATTCTGAAGGCCAATCTGATGATTTAGGCCACAGCTTTAAATATCATTCTTAAAAAAAATGATGGCAAAGAGATATAAATGAGACATTTGACATTTAACTGGGTCTCAGTAGTATACTGTGGAGTGTGTGACTATTTAGATCTGACCGTTATTTTTCTGTTAGTCCTGCTTTTTATTAAATCATCTTTGCTTTCCTGCAGGCATATTTTCAAATCTTTATAGAGATTAATCAACTGCTTCTTTTAGTTTGTTTCCTAGTAACAATTGTTAAGTCTTCCACATCCTTAATATTGTAATTATTTCTTTTATTATAACTGAAGAACTTCACATTTATCATTAATATACTTAAATTGCAGATTTGATATGTAGATCAATTTAACCATAGTCTTAACTGAGATTCATATGCGAGAGTCCCCATTTTGCTAACTCTTTCAATCTATTTCTTTCTCCTAAGGTGTATATGATTCACCATTTAAGCATTTAAATAAAGATGCCTTCTAAGCAATGTTTCTGATCTGTACTTCGTTCCTATGATCCAACACCCCGTTTCTCTTTTGTCTGATCAGTGTTTGTGTCATGCTTATTATCAAATATTTTTTAGTGTTACTTTTATTTCTTAAAAGTAATTGATTCAAATGTTAATTTTAAGTGGATGAATCTAAGGAAAGCATTCAGTAGCACATTTCTAACAATATACAGAAACAACAATTTTTGACAGTTACCATCATTTCCTAATATATCAGCAAAATTTCTTAGGTATACCACTCTGTGATATGTTCTCAAAGGTTTTGGTACAAGATAAAGTTATGTTCAAGCCCAAATCTTCAGACCTAAACGTATTTAAAATTGATATTTAACAATAAATTTTAAATGACAGAGGTAGTTGGCATGATATGCTTAATTTATTTAGCAAATTGCATATGATCATATCAATCTTAAGTTTGTAGAAACCATCTATTTTATGAAATTTGGAACTTTGTCAAAATGTATGTATGTGTGTATATACAGTCAAAATTTGTGTATGCAATACATGAGCTAAAAACAAATCATCCTATATAGTAAATATGAATTACTCAAATTTTGACTTATTATTAATAACCAACCTTTAATAAATAAGCTGCTGGTAAAAGATACCTCTAGATAGAGGTATCTTTGCAAGGGTATTAGACTTTTTTTTGCTATTATTTTAGTAGCAATTGCTGTGATTTTAGTAGGTCCTTAAAATCAAAGTGCATATCTACCTTTGTTTTCTTGAGGTTTATAAACAAGTGACATGTCTCTTAACTTTAAGAACTCATTAACAGAACATTTTATAACAATTTAACACCTCTCATGTTTACCTGAACAACAGTTAAGTATAGCAAACACATTCTGTTATATGCATTGCCTTATCAAACAGGGGGGAAAAAGGAAATTCCTTCTAGAGCACAACCTTATAGAAATTCCTGTTGGCACTAATTACTAACACAGGTATGAGCCTGGATGCCACCACATCTACATGTTGAGTTGATAAAGCTTGTACTAGAGTTTCAGCAACATGAGTATCGCATTCATAATTCACTGAATGAATAAGCGAATCTGACAAGCCATGGGTTGATTTCATGTTCTCCAGAGATTCCAGCTTATCCAAGCAAAGGTTCTTGCTATTTTCAGTGATGACCCAGACCCAGACCTAGAATGCTGTCTCTGCCATACTGATATGTAAGACAGTTTTCATTTTAATTATATGCATATGGTGTTATGATATTTTTACATAAATGTATGTACTTCTTTTATACAGAAAGTATGTACTTAAACTAGTCATTAAAATGAGGTGGGAAAAATCAAGAAATAAGGGAAGAAGAGTATACTTAGTATAGTTTTCCACAAAACATTAGATCTTTGTTGTTTGTATTTGTATATCGTAGACTAAAAATAATTAAATATGGCTTAGCAACTTAATTATGAGAATCTATAATGTGTATAGAAAAACATGGATGTAAATTTTCATGGCTATTAATTTGACAGTGGATTCTTAGCTATGGCACCAAAAGTAGAATGATACAGGAAAAAATAAACTTCAAGAAATTAAATTTTGTATTTCAAAAATTACTATTCAGAAAAGTAAAAACTCAGTACATAAAATGGGAAAAATATATGTTGTATATTTAATGAAGAGTTTGAGTCAAGGATGTACAAAGAATAGCAAAAAGAAAGCCATAAAATGACAGTGATCAATGACAAAGGAACCACAAATACACACTGAAGCAAGCAAAGCATCTTCAGTAAATGGTATTTGGGGAAGCTAGAAAGGCACATGAAAAAGAATGAAGCTCCACTATCTCACACCATCAGAAAAATGAACCTCAAATGGTAAAAATAATAACGACTTGGGTATAAGACCCAAAACCATAAAAATAGAGAACAAGATAAAGAAAAATATTTCACAACATAAGCTACAGTGATATCTTCAGGGATACATCCCCAGCATCAAGGAAAACAAAGAATATAGACAATTGGGACACCATCAATCTAAAAATCTAAAACGTTTCTGCACAGCAAAAATACTACTACTACTAATAACTAAAATGAAATGACACCTTACTGAGTAGGAGAAAATATTCACACACCATGCATCTAATAAGAGGCTAAAATCAAGAGTGTACAAAGAGCCCATACCACTCAACTAAATTTAAAAAAATATATAGTTCAACTAGAAGTATCCAGAATAGCTAAATAGGCATTTCTTCAGAGAAGACATGCAGATGGTCACAGACACATCAAGAATGTGTCTTATTGTCAGGGAAATGCAAATCAAAACCACGATTAGGTACCACCTCACTCCTGTGAGATTGGCTCATACCACAAAGACCAAAAATGATGATTGCTGATGAAGATGTGGTGAACAGGGTACCCTTGCACACTGTTAATGGGAATATGGATGGAAATAGTCTGTGTGGAAAACTGTTTTTCAAAAGACTGAAAATGGATTTGCTATCTGAACTAGCCATCCTACTCCTAGATATCAACCTGAAGAATATAAAAACACTAATTTGTAGGGAAATTGACACTTCCATGTTTATTTAAGTTCTATTTCAATAGCCAGTATATGGAAATAATGTAGACCACACAGATGAGTGAATCAAGAAAATGTGGCACACACACAGGAATACTACTCAGTAATCAAAAAAGATAGATTCATGACATTTGTTGTTACATGAATGGAGGTGGAAGGTTTGTGCTAAGTGAAATGAGTCAGAGGAAAGAGAAATACCAGATGATGTCCCTTACATATGAAATATAGAGAAACTGAACAAAGGATCAGATAAAGCCAAATTTAAAAATTAACCCTTGAAAGGACCTCTCTGGTAGCACAAGGGTTAAGTCTCAGAACTATGAAGCTATCTGAAAAAAACTGCAGCAAGCATTCTATCCCAGTCCAGGTTGGTGACTCACATGGACCGAACAGACCTCTCCTGACCGCCCACTGCTCCCCTCAGCAGTTTATTTCAGTTGGTCTGTCTCCTTTGCTCCCTACTCTGTTTCTGGTGAATTATTTCACCAAAGCCCCCCACTTCTCTGGCCTGTACCCCAGTTCTTGTAGTCATAAATAAATAAACCTTTAATAAAAAATAATCCTTGAAAACTAACTATAGAACTGAGGCATTTAGAGAGGGGTAAGAAAAGAGAGAGATAAGAACTAAGTGGGAGGGAGCACAATGGGGTATGGTGGTGGACTGTGGGTGCTTTGGTGTTAGGATTAGCACATAGAAACAACAATGTAAATCAATGTTACCTCAGAAAATGATTTTGAAAAAAAATTAATAAATTAAAACTTTGAATAGAGAGTTTTCTTATACTATAGGAAAATAGCCAGTAAGCCTAAGGAAAGCTGGTCAATACATTGGATATAAGGGAAATTAAATTTAAAACCACAAAGACTTATTACTTCAGACTTACTAACATTTCTATAATAAAACAAAGCAGATATTAGTAAGAGTTAAATAGATGAACTGAATTCTTTTGTCCCTGAATATAGGAAAGTAAAATAATGCCACCTCTGTTTAATAGGAAACTTTTTGATAAATATTCAGTATGACTCAGTGATTCTTATTACAGTTTCTTAGCCAAGAAAATTGTGAACATATTTTTTTGTATAAAGATTTCTACACAAATGACTATAGCAGCACTTATTCAAAATGGCCATCCACTTGTACATAACAAACATAAACATTATACTAAAAAGAAAAAAAACTACTACATGATTTCATTTCATTTTATAGAAAAGTTGCAGAAAGGGCAAATATTTGGTGAAAGAAAAATATATTACAATAATGGTTGCCTAGGGCTCAGGTTGTTAATGGGGATTGAAGTAGACATTAGGGATCCTTTTGAAATGGGATTGTGTTTGATGATGGTTACTTAATGCTATACATTTACATAAAACAAGTGAGTTTTATGACATGTAATTTATGGATCAATAAAGTTGTTTTTAAAAGTCACATCTACTATATAGAGAGAGCTTTTTTTAGTCAGTAAAAAATAAAGAATGCCCTATTGAAAATTATAGCTACCAGTATGGAAGAAACACATAGCTCAAAGGTATATGGAAACAATCTTAGTTGAACAGATACAATTTATGTCATTTTATTTTATGTTTGCTGTTTTGTCAATAAGTATAGTATTGGAATTTTTAAGACTATGATTAAAATCTCTACTGTAGAGGTTGGCAAAATTTTTCTGTAGAAATATAAATAACAAAGTATCTCATATATACATGTGAAATATATATATATATATGTATGTATAGATTGTTCTCTGTTGTAGTTCCTATGAAAATAGGCAGAAGTAATATGTAAACACATGGCTATTATTGTGTTAAAATAATAAAATATCTTAATATTTAAATATTATTTAATGACATGTATGATATGACCCGTGTATGATCTTGAATAGTTTTACACTTAGATTGCAAAAGAAACTTAGAGGCATCTAAATTAGTTAAGTTTGAAAATTTTATTTGCTTCTTTTTCATACTTACATCCAATTTTAGGCTTTTGTCCCCTTGGAAAAAAAAACAGAACAATCAAAATTTTAAAAAAAATGCAATTACATGGAGTGTAATGATTTTATTTTGTCAAATTACATGTGTATAATTTTGTGTATGATGTATGTACCTGCAGTTTTATAAAGGCACATATAGTAATAAATATCTCCAGTATTTTTATTTATTAGTATTAGTATTTTTATTTATTATAATATTTGAAAAAAATTTAAAGATTTTATTTTCTGATTTACTTATTTTTCTACAGATAACATATAGAGCAATTCTTTAAATGAAGTATTAAAATAAAAATCTGTATTGGCACATTTTCTTTAATAATTAAAATCATAAAAACCTGTCTTACTATATTGATTTGAAGTTTTAATTAAACTTTTATATATACTTACTATATATTTATAAGAAAGTACTTACTGACTACATAAAACAAAGTTAATAACACATTACTTCAAAATCTGACTAATTAAATATTCAAAACCATATCTAAAGTTGAAATATGAATGATTAGAAGCAATCAATTTTTAAAGGCATTTGATTCCTTGCAAACATTGACCTGTATCACTAAGTTATTCACTTTTAATTATAGCGACAAATATTTCTGCTCCATAGTGTTTTGTACAATCATTTATTAATTTTCCCCACTATCTTTCAAATGTCATTTGAACTGTTATATAAGCGGCAACATCTAAATCATTTTAATTGCTAAATTTCCTTCTCAGGATACTTAAAAATAAAAAGGCAATTCAAGCAATTAATCTGTCAGCAAGAAAACAACATAGATAAAAGACTTGATTAGCTGGCAGCCACCTTATCAGACACTTCATTTAGCTATAATTTTGGAAATGAATCAACTATAGGAGGGGGGAAAATTGGCAAGTTTTAGATTTAGCAACAAAGCAAATGAAATCCCTCCAAACAAAGCTTTGGAGAAAAAAAAAATCTGCTTCTTTGTTCTTAAAAAGAAAGCTGATCATTGAAGTCCTTGTTACTACAGACTCAAGGAAGAGACCTCCAATTCCCTTCCTCTACTCAAAGTGAATGCTCCACTTCTTGGCTTTGATCATTGTCATCCTTTGTCTGAGTCTAAACTATACTAGATCCAGCACAGCAGTGCTTCTTCTACTATTTATTCCTTTGTTCACTTACATATTTTAAGCATATAATATCCCAATATCTCTTTCATCTTAATCATTTCAAAAAACACAATTTGCAGTTTATTCAGGGTTGCATCTTTCCACTGTATTATCTTGTATTATTACTATCCCTTTTCTTGAAATCTGTGTTCTCTCCAACCATTCTAAAATCTTTCTCAGTTCATAAATGACTTCTCAATAACTATGCTCAATGCAAATAATTCTGAGGTTGTTTACTTAGAAAAACTTGGTTTCTCCACTGATATTTGTGTAAGTCTAAGTAAACTGTTTAACCTCCCTAAATATTTTATTAGCATTTTAAGACCATAGTTATTATAGCTCTAATAGTTCTTTTGAAGATAAATTTTGAAAAATTGAGAAATTTAATATGAAGTTGCTACTCAACATTGGACATTCTTAAGAGCAGATCTTCAATTAAAATATAAATATTTTAATGCATTAGGTTTGCTATGTTCTTTATCATTTATTTAAATAAGTATACCATTTTTACCACTTTTTCTCACCTATAGTGTTTAGTATTCAAGTTATGTCAAGCCATTTTTTTCTAGTAACAATTAAGACTATAGGTCCCTTATCACCTCTCCCTCAAAAATTGTGTACAAAATCACTATGCAAACTCCTGTGGAGAAGAGTGGTGATGGATGGTGAAAGAATTCACCAGAGACAGAGTGTGGGTCAAAGAAGGCAGATTAGTAGAATACACTCCACTCCACAGGGAAGCAGTGGGCAACAGAACCTTCTCCAACGGGGAAGGTCTTGAGACTCTATATTCTGATCTTGTGGGCTTCCTTTAAGATTTGGGGCTGCTGTTTTTGCAGGCTGTTATCTATTGGGCTGTCTTGTCAATGAAGGTAAGGTCCTGTATTCCTTTGAGTTCACATTAGCTTTTAATGGGCAGCCCTTGGGTCCCCTTATCTGTTTAAACCTCTAAATCTTTGTAGACTGTGAGTAAAACTCCTTTTTATCCCTTAAGCCCTGAAAACAAACTTTCAAAATCTGTGCAAAATTTTGAATTATACTCCCAAATATTTATCATCATACACAAATATTTGTGATATTTTCTCACATCATCTCAAAAACTGCTCCACTGAAATAGGTATAGTCATTCTTTTCCGTTCACTGTGTTGCCTACAGTTTGTCCTAATCTCTTTTCGTTTCCTTCTTCCTCTCTTGCCTGCACTTGACAGCTTTATTTTTTCACCTTGCTTTGGGATTGAATTTACCTGCTAGCTCAGCTCTAAAGCCTTTCTAGTAACCATTACATAGAGCACATAACTTGAAAATTACATTATATTTAAAGATTTCCCTCTCCCTTTCAATGTGTTGATGTATTTAATGATACAATTCAGTCTGGGTAATCAAATATTCTTTGAGAGAATTAATGTAGCATTTGATGATCCAGTCATTCCTAATGTGTTATTATGAATTTATGTTTAGAAACTTTAATATCAAAATATATGATTCTTATTTTTTTTATAATATCTGAAGAGAGACTGTCTTAACCCCCAACTGTTCACTGTTATCAGAAGGTTGCACTATTTCAGACTCGGTGAAAAACAGGAAACAAATATTGCTGGAATTAGCACAAAAACAATAATAAGGTTCTATGCATAAAGTACTAGAAATGTATCACTTTTATTTTGAATGTCTCAAGTAACAGCTCAAGCTGATAATTTCCTAATGCATACTATGAATCTAAATATGTGCACAAAATTCTTTGGGTGTTCTTTTCTGTCTTCCCATGATTTTCTAAGTTTAAAAGAATGTTAATAAGCTGCCAAGTCACAATTTGTGTGATGAGATTCTAAACTTAAACTTACAGTAATATAAAAATGAGAACAACATTTCCTCCACAACTGATTTCTAAGTTACCCTGAAACACTTCTGATACCTACCAAGAAAATTACAAAAGACTATTGTAATCTGTTCATTGATCTTAGCCCACAGATGTGGTATAAGGGATGCGGTGTCTGAGTGGATTAAAAAAATAAATGAGAAGGTTGAAACATAGGGACAATCACACTGTCTAGGATATCGAAATGTTTTATTACCTTGAGGAGACCAGAGTAATTTTATAAAGAAGTAATATGATCTCATTGAACAGATAATTCTGGCTGTATGATAAACAGTATCTCAGAATGGGAGGGACAAGGTGTGTAAAATTATTGGTATAAGAATTTCTAAGTGGCATGACCTCTCAATCACTTCCTATAACACTAATCTAGTACCACACTCATCTTGCTAAAATCGCTCTTCTTTTAATTTACACTCACTCATTTTGAATTCTCTTTTCCTATCCATGAATGATATTTTCTATGAACAACATCTTTGTCTCCTATTTTGTAGAATGGTCTTTGACATCCCCTCCCAATCCTTAACCTAGTTAACTCTCCTCATTCAGAAGGCAAAGCCAAATTATAATCTAGCATCTCTAATCAGGTAAGACCCGATAACCTATCAATCAATCTATTAATCATGTCACCACTCCTTATCTACCCCCAAAGCACTCATCCCTTTGTAGTTGACCATAGGTTCCCCTTTGTTCTTGTGATCCCCCTCCTCCTCCGCTAGTAACATAAATTCTACAGTCATGTTTCTTGGATTTGTTTTGATTTAGTTTTGACAGTTCCTTTATTTTGTTTCTCTCTACTCTTCCTATGAGTGAAATTATCTGATATTTTTCTTTATGTGGGATACATGTGTATTTGATTTGTTTATGCAGTGAATGCTGACTTTAAAACCAGAGTGCCTATGATGATTTTAAAAGAAACAGGTTTGTAACTATAGCTCTAAACTTGAGAACTTTCAGAAGACTGTTAGAAAACAAAGTTTGACATATGCATTTAAGACTAAATTTTATGCGCTCTGGCTCCGTGTGAAGCCTTTAACTGATTCCTAATGCAAATTGGACTTTTATATAAAATATTCTACTGAATTCAAGTTTTTCTATTACCTTTTAATTCTGAGTGGCTAGGGTTAATATTCCATGTTATTGTCTAGACCACTGCTTGTCTGTCTGCTCATTTTTCGCTTCACAAGTCCAGGAATATTGCTCTTAAGACTCAGTTCCATTATGAAATATTTTATAATACTAAGCATCTACATATAATCTCTGCTTTTTAAACATGGTTTATTCACAGATACATAGTAGGTGCTCAAGTATTTAATCAATGAATAAATAATATATTTTAATATTTATATAGTCAACATCAATTTATATGACCTACTATTTTTCATTGGCTCTTAGAAACCAATAACATAACTATAATCATTATCATCTGTTATATATGATCTCTATATGATATTCAGTCATTCAATGCAAATTTCCTCCAGAAAAACAGCTGTACATAGGTCAGCCACTTAGATATTTGCTCCATACCACTAAGTTGTTTGGACTCCAGATTTCTTTCATCTATGCTGAAATGGGCCATGCCTGTATGTGTCTCAAGACTCATCATATTTCATGTAACTACCCTCATCAAGACATTTTACAATTATCTTTTCAGAGTCAACATAAGATAGCAGATGGATAATCTACTTGAAGCAAACTTAGGTCATATATCATTAGGCACCAGGGAAATTCTATATGTAACCAAACATCTGCATTTGTAAAATAGAGTTGAAATCTTTCAAAAAAAAATTCTCAAAGCCCAAATTCTTGCCAATTTAACATCTGAAAAATGTAAGAAAGGTAATCATAAAAACATGAGTCAGTAAATTTTTGAGTAAAAGGGCCCTGAGAGATCAGGTTTTCCAGCTCAGTAATTTCACAGATGGAAAAATAGAGCTTAGATAAGTTAAACATTTCACTGAAGTTCACAAACTAGTTACTGACAAAAGTGGACTGAAATGCAAGCCTGTTCCCAGTGCTCTGTTATCATGATGCCAGCTCATTCTATCAATTTATTAAATACTGTGGACATTATATATTGTAGACATTAAGGCTGCACTCTAAATATAATACCAAAGTTTCCAATCATTCTTAACAATGTTTCTGTAATCATAATGGAAAAATGGCTGTCAAAATTACCTTTCATAGATGCCCAGAGAATGTTTTCTCCTGAAGGAAGTAGCATCAAATTAGGATAACAAGATGCTTATAAAATGGATGTTTCCATTTGCAGAATTAAATATTTAGAGCTTCCCAGAAATATATTGGCATGAGTTCACATGTTTGCATATTTCCTTTCCAGTTTATAAGAAATATCCTAAGAAGCGAGGAAATGTGAAAAGAGGATTCATCAGCAACATCACTGGAAACTAAGGTAGATTCTTTTTTAAATGCCAAAAACGATGAAGAATTTTTGAATATACAGTTTAGATGAGTCTCTAGCAGATTGATAAACTAGTTCCCTATAATATTAAGACTTAATGGGAAAGCAATTGGGATGATGGCTGGAATTAAGAAAAATGGAGTAAAAGTTGACAAGGAAATAGGTAAATTCAAGTTCTTTTGTTCAGTGAATATGGAAGTTTCTGTGTGGGAACATTATTGATTGAAAAGCACAAGTGACTATTTGTGTTTGTGCCAGGCACACTAGAAATTTGGCAGTGCTGATAATAGTGCTGCACAAAGATGATCTGCACCCTCTCCTGTATGCTTCATGCTTCAGAACTGGAATGTTTCATTATTGCTCACACAGGCTTACCAATAGCTGCGCGTGGAACTCTGTTTTACACATTTAATAATACACACGTATTATTAAATACTTTTAATATTTAGTGAAGTTCACAGTAATGCAATTATTCTGTAGAACAAGAAAAGCTCAGACTTTGGAGAGAAGGGTATAAATTCGCATGTTGGAGAATTGTTTCTTGTGATATTTGAGTGGCTTGTGTCATGTTTGCTTCAGTCTGGATGGGTTTTTCAATCTGCTGGCATTGTGTTTGCCTTGAACTAACATCCTTCCTTCTATGCCTGTTGGTTTATTTGTGTACGCATACAAGAATTGAGGTACAGAGTTGCAGGGGCTGGGGCGTGTGTGGGAGAATTCACCAGAGACAGAGTGGGGAGGAACAACAGACAGACTGAAATACACTGTTGAGGGGAGTAGAGAGCAAGACAGGAGAGGTCTGTTGTGCCATGTGGATAGCTCCCTGGCCAGGGATTGAACTTGTGCTGTAGTGGCTGTGGATAGCTTCATAGTGCTGCGAATTAACCCCTTTTGCCACCTGGCAGGACCCACATGTGTTGATTCCAAAGGCACTCTATAATTAACATTCTGGCTATTAAACTCACTTTCAAGTTCTCTTCCCAGAGAACTAAACTTGTAACATTCAGTGTTAGTATCTCATGATAATTGTAGCAGCGAAACTGGCAGTGTGAATTCTGGTATCAACTCTTCTGATTTTTGATGGTTGCCAGTAAATTTAAATATTCTTCCCATCAACACATCTGTAGACTACATTTAAACAAGTTTTGAAGACTTTAATTTACCCAAGACAAATGTATCAAAATAAACATCACTCGATCTCCTTTTGCTGTTGAATGTGTCCCAGCTTGAACAAATGAATTTCAAGATTGCCATTTACCATCATGATGTCTGTCACTTCTACTTAAGAGAAAAGAAACTCTAAGACAGCTAATTCCTTCCAGGCTCAATTAGACAAGGTTTGCTAAACCAAAGAGTGGACCATTAGGCAATGAGGGTGTTTTTGTTCTTATACTGAGTTTGGCAGCCTGGCAAAATTATGTGGAAAAGAAAAATGCATTTCAGTATCAAAAATGATCATTAGTTAATAAAGTCTGGAAAAATAATTTGTTTAAGCCATTTTCTTAGTAAGAAATTAGAAAAATCCTTATGCGTTTTCTGTGTTTATTCATGTCCTTGATCCCTTCACATGTGTTCACAAGTTAATTGTAAAACCTTTAGTAAACTGGCAACAGATGCTCCACTTTGACATGTAAGATGAAATATCTTTAACTGTATAGGAAACACAAAGATGATTGCATAGTAAACTTCAATAGGTACAAATAAATACAAAGGAAATATTACAAATATATTCTATTATATAAACAGGACAAACATTTTTGCAAAACTATATACAAATAAACAAATGGAAATCAAAGCTAAACCCATAGCATTGAAGACATTAATTTTGTATTATTATTAGTAGTATTTTCTAGATAAAAGATCTGGAAAAATGTACAGGAGGCAGAAATTCAAGCATTATTAAAAATAATTTAGAAGTTCAAGTGTAGCTTCTGGGATTAAATAAAATTAAAAATGCTTACATATTACTATAAACAGGACTGCAGTTAACCCTTGAATCCTTGGATATTAGGGGCACAGATTCCTCCACCTAAGAAAATCTGTAGTATATTTATGGTCAGTCCCCAGAGTCTACAGATTCCACCTCCCGGGGTTGACTGACTCTATGAAGATAGACCAGATGGCTTGAAAAAAGCCTGCATAAGTAAACCTTTGCAATTCAAGCCCATGTTGTTCAGGAATCAGTTGTATATATTGTATATTTATATGTGTATGTGTGTAGATATTTTTATCTATGTATGCATATAGAAACATGAAAATATATATTTAGTGGGAAATTGAATTCTAATGCATGTGTGAAGTATAAATGTAACATTGAGAAATGATAAAAATTTATGAGCATGCGAATGTGAGTTAGCCTCATTTAGGAAAATCTCAATCTGGGAGACAAAAATAAGACATCCTGATCTAAGAGACTATGGAGTTCAAGCAAAATAATATCAGACTGACACACTCCAAGAAAGGTAAAGAAATTGTTGAAAGCCAATGACAAGGAGAAATATTAAGAAGTGTAACATATAAAGGAACACCTATTTGAATGTCTACAGATGTTTTATTGAAAATATTATAGAAAGAAGGATCACCAAGATATAAGGAAATATTAATAGAATTAAATGGAAATATTTGCAGCAACACAGTTAATACCCTACTTCAAACTATGAGAGATCAACAATACACCCATAACTAAGGAAATAATAGCCTTAAATGAACTAGACCAAATATGCTTAGGAGATATGTATGAAACACTCCACCCAAGAAACACTTCATGTATTATTTTCAAGTGCATATTAAACATTTCAAAAATAGACTATGTGTTAGAAAACAAATCAATGTCAAATAGAAATCAGGTGTTACTGGAAAAATCTTAAAAACATATTGTCACTACACATCATGCTGCTTAATAGCTATTGTATTAAACAGAAAATTAAAGCAGAAATCAAAAAATATCTCCAGACTAATGAAAATGAGTATGCATCTTTTAGAATGTATGGCAAGCACCAAAAACAGTCTCATGAAGGAAGATAATTGTAGTATAGGCCCACATTAAAAATTGAGAAAAATCACACATAAATAACTTAATATCATACTTAAAGCAGCTTGATAATGAGCAATGGATAAGTCCCAAAGTTAGTAGATGGAAGGAAATAATAAAAATAGGAACAGAAATAAAGGAACTAGAAAAGTCCTCAGTACATGAATAGAAATCATCTTTATTGCCAGTCTCTAGTCACAAAACAATCTAAGCCAGTCATTTTCTCTAATCTCTGAGCCACTTTTCTTTTCTTTGATTTTTAAAGATTCATTTATTTATGTCAGAGATATGGGAGGGTTGAGAGAATTCACCAGAGACAGAGTGAGGAGCAGAATAGATGGATCTACTGAAATACACTGCTGAGGGGAGCAGCATGAGAGAGAACAGAGGTCTGTCACGCCATGTGGGTCACCTCCCTGGCCTGCCTTCATCCAATTTGTGCTGCAGTGGCTGTGGATATCTTCATAGCACTGTGTTAACCCTTGTGCTACGAGGGAGGCCCAGACTATTTTTCTTTTAAAAATGCTTAGACCTTCCTGTTTTTTTCAAGACAGGATCATTATATGCAGGATGAACTATTTCATAGTCACTTAGACAGTGTGTGTGGCATTATCAGACTGGAAAATGAAACTAAATTTTGGGGAAGATGCCCATCCTCTATCTGTGTGGTGATCACATCACACCTCACTCCTCCCATGGGGTGAAACAAGTAAAGATGTTTCTTACCTAGTAGTTTATTTTTTCATTTGTTGTAGCTGTGTTCGAAGGAGTCTTATAATTACGAATTTACTAGACAAGTGGGAGTTGTTCAAGTCTCCTCTGTTTTGTTTTCTTAACTACTGAACATAACCAAAAAATCGATGACTCCCCAGCATAGTGGTTATTCTGTTTAGGGAAGATAGTATCAGTTTAGCTTTATAGTTTTAAAATTTTAATGTGTGTTTTTCCAGGACCAGTAATTTAAATTTTGTCTTCAAATATACTCAAAATGGGTTAGACAGATATACTGTACGTATTTTTTACAAAATCCGAAAGACCCATATTTCTGTTCTCAATTATTTAATAGATGTGAAGGGTTAATTTTGACTCACTAGGGGTTATATTATAATTCAAATGAATCTATGAATTGTATCTTGGTAATATAATGTCGAAAATATTATGCCCTATATTTAATCACTTAAAAAATCTTTTAATTTCTAGGAAAAAATTATAGTGAAAAATAAATAGACAGCCCTTCAAAATAAAGCATCAGTGAGATTATCCTTGTTTGAACTTATGTACATCACCTTACATGATCATACTACAACCCCATCCCCCCTACAAAAGCTGTCATTTTTCCCTAAGTCAATTTCAGACCCCAGAACACAAGTGCAGGAACAGAAAACACTTTCATGATATTAGACATTAAAATTATGATAAGTCAACTTGTGCGTAAAGTAAATCTAGAAAACTAGCAACCTAATACTCATCCCCTAGAGTAACATAACATAATGTCAGCATGTCACACTGTTACTCTGACAGTAACCCCAGGGAGGCTAAGCAATGTCTGCATCTTAGGTAATGTCTTGGTTCAGAGATCTCAGCGGAACTATTCACTGTCAGATTCAACTGAACACTAAATCTTTAGAGTAAGGCATTTGCTTTGACTATAAACCTAGTTCTAACAAAATCATTAGACTAAAATTCCAGTTCCCTAAATTTGCCTTTCACTTGAATCCCTACCCATGTAAAATGTAGGAAGTTTCTGACAACACAGGATTCCACACTTGTAAATAGATCTCCACCTAAGGCAATTCCAGCTTTTCTAGAAACATATGGGTACAGCTTTACCAATGCTGGTGCCATATTAACTGTGCTTAAGTGATGAAAATAAAGCATTTAGGCCTTTCGTTAACTTGGCAGCCATCCAGCTTAACTGTTTGATATATTAATAGGAAACTACCTGATTTCTCCACAACAAAGGGTTATGTTTGCAAATGGATACTTAGATCAATTTAATGCTTTTTAGAGTACTTTCATAGTTTTGCTCATAAGCTTTGCTCTAGAGGTCAACACACTACATGGAGTGGTTACTCCATGGAGTTATAGAAGTGGTTACTCTCATCTCACTACATATATCATCAGTGATACTCCAGTATTTCTCTAGATCCTTTGGGTTCATGCATAAAATATGGAAGGCTTGATTAAGCTATACTAATTTAATGTCAGCAGTCCTGACTAAGACTATTCTTACATTGTTTTCTATCCTAAATGTACACATTGAAATTCTTTTTAAAAAATGTTTTTTTTTTCTTTCTCCTATATAGGGGTGAGTCAGTGCCTAGATAGCAGTGTTTCAGATATTATTGGGAGACTCTGCTCCATTATTGACTAGACAGAATGTGATACCTCAAATCAGCATGCATGTTGCTATCCAATTCCAATATAAGTAACTCTATTTTTGTCAAGTGAATACAATTGACTAATATACAACTAAAACTAAGTTTTAAGGAAAGAGTTTTGACAGTGTTACATACTCTCTTCTACATTGATAGCTGGAATTTATTTAATTTTACAGATTTGACTACTTAGATTTATATGTTGTAACTAGCATTTCAAAAATTGGGCTAGAGTAAAACTGGTATATAAAATTAAAAATATAAATAAACAAGCTTTTGACTAAATCAGGGGCTAGTTTGAGCTATCATATATTTATGCAGCCAGATGTAAAGTCTTGTTAAGATTATGACCTTAGAAAAATTAGATGATTGCAAAGATATTCTAGTCTCCCCAGGACTTTGGGAGCACTGTAATATTATTTGAACTTCATTCTGAGACTGATCATGAGACATGTGTAGAGGGAACTGATCATTATCCCAAGTTATAAAGAGTTTTCCTGTAGTTTCTCAGACTGCTGGGCTTTAGTCATCTACTGAAAATTTTCAATCTATTCAAAGCTTCTACTTCTAAAGGATAAAAATGTCATATTTATGTTAAGTATTCAAAATATCCATATCGTTTTAATAACGAACTTTTATCTTGATAGTTTGAGTGATACCCAAAGTTTTGAAGGGTAAGGTGGAATAATTTTTCCAGTATTTAAACTATATTCCTAAAATATTACAGGTAAAGAGCTTAGCAGTAGCATATTAATTTATAAAGAATGAAATATAAACATAACAACTTGTGATTTCAATGATTTTCTGAACATTTACATCCAATTTATTTAAATTCCAGGATAATACTAAACGTAGGAGCTATTACTAATTTTTAAATTTTATTAGTTCATATTTTAATAAATATATTTTGGGACCATTTTGTTCCCCATCTCCCCCCCCCCCCATATTATGAGAATCCAGACTATGAGTCTGGCTTAATAGTGAAAAAAATAAATGAATAGGTTTGAAGGAAACTAATTCCTATGGAAACAATTGAAAGAAATAGAATGACCTTAAAGAATATCAAGTATTAAGAAGTTACATTGTTATTATTGGTTAAAATAAGATGCCCTATATGTACCTCTCCTGTGAGCTTAGAAGAAGTCAAGTATGATCTGCTGAAAGAACAGGAAAAATCCTACATTGATTTCACAGATGGGTTCACTCACTATGAGGGCACAAGTCAAGTTCAAAACAATGCTAGCTGCATTATAGTCATATTTGTGGTGACCTTGAAAGACAGTGAGTGGATAGGAGAGAGAGGATAAGTACCAGTTAAAACCCTGACAGCATCTGCAGTGTGGGGATTGTATTTCCTCCTGTATGTTCCTCTATCTTCAGGTTTCTCTTTCAGGAAAAGGAATCTTTGGTAATCTGAGAGGACTTGCCTCCCAAACTTGTGTGGAGAAAGAAATCTTGAGAACATATCTCTCAGTTCTGTACTCCATGACTTGTAATTAATCAAAGCATCCTCTCTCTTCCCCACTGATGCGTTCTGAAATCCATTGCCTTACTTCATATACTTCCCAGAGGTCAATAACTTAGTGACCTCAGGCTGGCAAGGTACTAAGGTGGATTTGTTTCTGGGTGATAAGGGATTCTTCTGGCAAGCACTTTGGATCAAGAATTCACTGGTAGCTTGACCAAATCTTCTTTAGAACTACACTGCAGTCTAGTACTTTGCATAAATTATTCTAGGAATCTTATATAAAATAGCTCATGAAGTAGATATATGATTAATATAATTTTAAGGACAACAATTTAAAAATGTTAGGATCATTTTCTAAGGTCACACAATTACAAGTGTTACAGTTGGAATTCCAGGAAGTCTGATTATAAAGTGTATTTAATACAAATTAATTAAAATAGCATTTCCCCATTACAATTTTATGGAATCATGCACACTTTTTTTCTTAAGTACCAAAAAAGTTAAAGTCTGAGTTCAGAATGGAAGATTAAACTTTTAATGGCATGCTTACTAATATTTCTAATATGTAAACAGGGTGTATATTTAGATGTAACTTATTTACTCACTTGGTCAGTAGCAGAACAGATGCATTCTGGTATATACCCTGGCCAACTTGGCCACATTCATAAAATAAACAACAGTAGATATTTCTGAAAGATGTTTATAAGACATCTGTTAGTTATTTTAACTTTTAGATTGTATTTTCATTTGTATAATAAAGTTTTTCCTGAGTCAGCCAATCAACTTCTAGAGATTCAACATCTATCAAATTCAGAATATTAATCTTGTTATAAAATATCATTGGTGTGACCACAAATATATTGCCCACAGTAGGTATCCTTTGTAGCATAACCACAATTGTTTCTGTGTATAGTTTTAACCAATATGCAGGTAACACAGTATAATATTTTACTTGATCAAAGTATTCTCACTGAAAATAAGCATTATCTACAAACAGTAGTAGTTTTAACAAATTATTTTTGGTAACTTCTTGTAGATATTAGTAAGGTAATATATATTCTTTGTTTCCTTTACATGTATTTTATTTAACTTTTTAAATTTTCAGACTCAGTTAATATATTAGGAACATCTTTGGTTATTTGAATAGAAGAATAAAAGATGCATTTATACAAGTTTGTCATGTCAGACTTGGCCTTCAAGAAAAAAATTTAAAATTAAACTAATTAGCGGATTTATTTTAATTAGTACTCTGAGAAGGTTTTTGTAAGAAATTAAAATTCAGGAAATTTAAAAAATTAAAAATACCTTAAGGCAAATCATTTTAATTTTCACCTTTTAAGCAGTAATTGAATCATAGGAAGGAGAACACTCATTTTTCTGTGTAACTAACCACTAATATGAAGACATTTTTCAATATGCTTTCAAAATTGGTATGTTTTCCCTTGTGTGTTATACTGGTTTGTTTACCTTTCTTCTTAAATACTTAATTGATCTGCTGGATATATGTTGTTCATTATGTATATTTTTTAAAATCTAATTTCATTTTTTAAAAATGGTCACACTTCTTTGAAAAGCTAGTAAAGTGTGCAGATAGAGGTGAACTACAGCCATTCTACAGGGACAATAAAGATACGTTTTTTTTTACAGAAAACTTAAAACCCACAATAGTTCATTAAAATGTACTAAATAATAATTTATCATACCATTTAAAAGCCATGGTATATAAACTATTTTAATACTAAAATAATATAGATTCAAAAATAATTTCATTACACATTTTAAAATCATATACATTAGTATTAGATGATAATTATTCAATCTAAGCATAATTGTATAATATATGCATATGTATAGCATAACTATCACAATTCCAACATTTTCACTTTAACTTTGGTTGTATTCCTTTCATATAGATGAAATAATAGTTAGAGTAGCTTGGTCATCAAAAATCAAGTACTTATGTAAGATTTAATGAGCATTTATTATCAGACTACTAACATCAGGATTGACCTTTGACATCTGTTTCTATACAATGCTGAATATATTAATTAATCATAGTATTAACTTGAATTTCTCAAGAATTAGAAAAGACTAAATAAATATTTTACACATGAAAATCACTATGAAAGAGCAATAAAAAAAATGACTTTACCTCAGCAATATGTATATACTTCACATCATCCTTAAATGCAAAGCATGATCCTCATTCTGGTATATGTGTTAGGATTTGATGATTTCAAAGGATGATTTCAAAGGATGTACATGTATAATCTATTTAACCACCCAAGATAATGTGCTGATAGATAACTGTATTTATCTATATATCTATGCTTACACACAAATACACATGCTCCAATACATGTGTATGCATACATATATAGTGTGAGTATAGAAATAAATGTACATGAATGTGTAGCTGTGAGTATAATCATATCTACATGTGTGTGTGTATATATATACATGTTAAATTGCTGCATTTTTACCTTATCATGGTGTTGGACACCAAGAATGCACTACTTTTTTATCATATGAGTTCTCACACATAATATTTCTTAATATCACTATGCTTTATCTTCTTCCACATATATATCAAGTCTTTCATAAAATTTTGTTCAAAAAATGAAATTAACTTTTGAGGAAACTTTTATCTGTGTGCACCAAGGCAGCATATGCTAAACTAAACATTTATAATTTGGTGTTAGAGCTAGTTCCTATTTTCACTAAAGTTTTTCTTTTTTTTTTAATTTTGGGAAGATGTTTATATTTTCTGAGGTTGAC
Organism: Condylura cristata; assembly: GCF_000260355.1. NCBI lineage: Eukaryota > Metazoa > Chordata > Mammalia > Eulipotyphla > Talpidae > Condylura > Condylura cristata. The sequence goes on along the minus strand of NW_004567103.1, from coordinate 36,320,597 downwards.
AGAAAAATTGTATAAAAAGCATTTATTCTGACACATTTTATTTGCATCCTATAATTAGTTTTAATTGAGCAATTTTACCTACATTAAAAATCAAAGATTTGTATATGGCAAAGAACACCAAAAACTAAAATAAAATAGTAAAAATAAATGAGGATAAATATTCTTTATGTAAAGGGAAAAATGTTAAAATCCCTTCTATACAACCTTCTATACAAAGAAATCATAAAATGTCATTTAATAAATGCACACAGATAATTCAGAGAAAACAAAGTATGAATAAACATTTGTTCATTCATTCTATTAACCAGGAGGGGGGAACCTAACTATTTTACAGAGTGACAAGATAAAGCTGCATTTAAAGATGTTGTGCACTAGTGACCTGATATAAATGAGGAGTGAACCATGTTTGGCAGAAAGCAGAATGAATAGCCACACAAAATCCCTGGTGTAAGAATGATAGGATAGTCTGGTGTGGCAGAAGAATGAGCATATGGAGTTGAAATCACTGGTAATGTAAGTAAGGGAGCTAGGCTCAAAATCTTGCAGTTTTCCACATAACTGTAAGAATTAGCTCTTAACAATGAGGTAAAAAGTTATGGGTGGGTTTTGAGCAGAGTCATCCTCCAGGTGACATAAAATACATGGATAATTTGAAGAATGTGGAATTGTAAATTAGTAAAGAACTGAAATGTCTTTGTCACTCCAACTTTTACAAATAATGAAGGTATGAGCAAAAGAGAGTAAGAAATATGTAGCATGATTAATGTGGGAGCAGGAGCAAAGTATACAGTTATCCCAAATATCAAGTAAAAAAAAAGTGTTTCAGGAAGGAATTAGTTATAATATTTCCATGATTTTGATAGTTTAAGTAAAATGAACAGTTATTTCTGTATATACAGAAGTCTATAGATCCAAGATATATCAAAAAAAGTAAAAAAAAAAAAAAACCTGATAAGGTAATAGATGGTAGAAACAATTTTCTTGCAAAGTAAAGAAGGGAAAGGAGCAAATGTACAAGTAGGTTGATCTTATATAAGAGCAAAATAAATTTATCCATAGTATATTCTTCAGAATCTCTACAGAAATCAGAGTAAAATACAATATCAAGGTAGAATTATCTATATAGGTTTAAATTCAATGAAATTATATATAAATTCTCTTCGTTTAATTTCACCACAGAATGTCATATTTTTATGTTTTTCTTCTGAGAACTAAATTCAAAGCTTGACTTATGAACCATTTATAACTATGACTCAGTCATACTAACCTGTAAAGAATCTTAGTTCTGCAGCAATTCCAGCATATAGACTTCTATACTGTCCCATTTGTTATTAATATCTGGTATTAACCCCCTTGCCAATAGCCAGCTTTTAGAGATAACTCTTTAAGATTTGACTTTATGCCAAATCGTATCAGGCAACAGTATCATTCTTGATGTTAATGACCTCTTGGCTATTTTCTTATTAGGCATGGCCTGTATCCTGGAGCATCAGAAGTCCTAAAAATTCAAGTATTTCTGACTATGGTAAAATTAAACTGATATGGTATGGATATAAAATATTGTACAGGACTGCCTGAATTTTCTATCATCTTCAAGGATATTTTGTTACTATAACGTTTATTTGGGTCTTCCTCTGACATTGATTGCAATTGTTAGTATCTCAGATTAGTTCCTTCAAAAAGGTCACATTTTCCAAGATCTCTTATGCTTACTTACTTCCTATCAAGAGTAAGCCCTTACCACTGACAACTGTCTGCTTCCTTAGAGTTTGTAAAGGCCTTCTCATGTATAAAAGTGACACTGCTTTTAAAATTCTACTTATTATTGCTGTTAAACAAATCCCAAATGGTATGGTTAATATTCCTCCCACCTTTAGTCTTCAATTCTGGAAGGTCATCTTGGAAATTTCCTAAACGTCTTTACTGTCCCCATGGTTTTATATAAGAATGGAGGTCATAAATCAACCTTCATTATCTTCTTAAATTAGTTGGCAGTATATACAACCAAATTCCCTTGAAGGTTCTGCCATTGCTAGTTTTAGTTCCTATTTCCTAATGCTTTTTAAGGTTTTTCCTCTATTTCCTTGACTATTTCAATAAAATTCTGAAGGAGTGAGTCAAGTAGTATTCATATTTTATCATGTAACTTTGAAATCTGGAATTATCTTCACAAAATTAGGTTGTTATTTAAAAATTCTAAATGTGGGTTATATTTTGAAGCACTATTGAATCTTAAATCTTTGCTATATTCTTAGTGGAACATCTGCATTAAGTTGTTTATAACCTGCTTGCTCTTTTCATAATTTGATTGCATATGAATTAACAACTCTATTCATGTCACAACCAGAAGTAAATAGTTTTATTTTGATTAAATCACACTTTCTTAAATTGTGAAATAGATTTCAACTTCCTTTTCAAGTTCAATAAAAGTTCTTCCTAATATTAACATCAGTTAAGAAATCATGTATATATTTTTTGAAATCATGCATAGTTTGATTTAACACATCTATACCCTGACTGTTTGGTTATATAATTTGGTAAACACTGTCACCGCAATTTCAGTGGCTTCATACTGTCCAAGTACTTTCTCATTCCAGTATGGAGCAGTACAGTTTTTATGGTTGGTGGGTTGCTTTAGCTCATATGAAAGTCACAAGTACAAGGTCCTCTTCAGCATGGTTTCACAATCCGTTGGGTCTTCATATCTTCTCTTTGTAGCTGAAAAAAACTAAAGAGGATATGAAGTGTACGAACATCCTAAGCACTCTACAGACAAATGTCAAAAGTTCTGCTAAGATTCTACTAGTTAGAACTGCTTCACAGAGCTGTGAATTATCTTTTCATTATACAATAGTGCTATCTTCACTACAAAGCAAAATGAAAATGAAAGCAAAATGATAATTTATTTGTATGGAAGTTATTGTATCACTGATGACAATAGCCTAAATAGCTTCCTTGTAGGTAAGTGAAATTTAATCCTATCAACAAATCTATGTGTTCATTTTTATACATTCAAGTAAAATAAAATTCATCACAAAGAGTAAGAAGAGTTGTTGCTAAAGAGTGCTTACCTTATCAGATTTTTGTCACTTTGCTTTCTTTGGTACTAACCATGATTCATGAAAGTGATTATCCATGTCAATAGAGAAGCACACATAATGACAACATATATGAGTTTCAAAGCATCACTTGTTTACTTAGAAGACAGTGATTTAAGTCATTTATTTCTCTCCTCTACTTTACCTTCTCAATAACTGAGACATTTCACTTTATGTTTAATAAGACCTTTTGAAAATACGACCCAAATAAACAATAACTGCATGAATTATATTGGAAAAGTGGCTCTCAGTTTGTTTCCATATTATTCACTAATACAATTTACCCCCAATAACTCAAACTATTTTACAGGACGTAAATAGTAATAGTCTGTAAATGTTGGAAGTAAAAAGTATCACATGCTCAATATAGAGAACAAAATGGACCAAATTTAAAGTCCAACAACGACCCTACATTTTCAGATTCAAACAGAAGTAGATTTTTTGAGTTTTCAAGGTAGAAAGACATATAAAGTCGAAAAGCTGTACATTTTTATGTACTAATTGTTAGTCTTTTATCTCTTTTTATTGCATCAGTACACTGGGTAGGACTTCACATACCCTGTTAAACAATGTGGTGAAAACAAACATTTTATTTTATTGTTCCCAATCTTAAAGGGAGAAATATTTTCAGTCAACATCAAATATAATGTTAGCTGTAGTTGTTTTTATACATTTTAAGTTAAGACATTTTGTCAGGTTAAGACATTTCTATAGTTTGCAGAGAAAATGTTTTTCTTTACTTTGCATTTTAAAAGTACAAATAGATGTTGAATTTTTCTCATAGAATTTTTATGAATATATTGAAATAATTGCAAGTCATTTTTCTTTTTGTGTAATATGGTAAAGTATATAGATTTTGTAAATGTTTAACAATCTTCCAGTTCCTGAAATTAATTTTACTTGCCAGGATTTGCCCTTTTTACATATTTTGTATGTTATTTAATTATAATTTGCTAGAGATTTTTGCATAGCTTTTGGAAAAGTTCACAAAGAAAATAAATAGGAGCCTGAAATTCTTTTCTTGATCATTTTGATTAGAAAATAGATTTTTTAATATATATGTAACACTAATATGAATATCTACTTGAGAAAATTGATATATCTTAAAGGATTATTAGTCCATCAAAATTGTAGATTATATAGGCAACAGTTCTTCATGGTATTTGTTTATTACCCTTGTTATGTCCCTGAGACCAGTATATTATTTCCTCTTTTATTCTTTTTTTCCCATATATATAATAGTTTATTTTCACGTCATTTGGTGCATTTTTCCATCTCATTTGCAATCCACTTGGGTTTCTCATCACCAATCTTTTTTTTTTTAAGATCTATTTATTTATGCATACAGAACTGGGGTACAGGCCAGAGGTGGAGAGGGTGAGAGGCTTCACCAAAGACAGAATGGGGAGCAGAACAGGTAGAGCAATGTAGTACACTGCTGAGGGGAGCAGCGGACAGGTCAGGTGAGGTCTGCCGCACCGTTTGGGTCACCTCCAGGGCAGGTATTTAACTGGCTGTGAAGAGGCTGCTGCTAGCTTGCTGTGCTGCCCTTCAGCCTACTGTGCCACCAGGAAGGATCCTCCTCTTTTATTCTTAATATAGGTTGCTTTCTACTCTTTAAACAAATTAACTTTTAGTTGGTTAGCAATCCAGGTTTCACTTTTTCCACTAAGCTTTTCTTTAGTTATATCCTACAAATCTTACAAATCTTCTTTAGCTGTATCCTTACAAATCTTGTATCATTAATTTAAAAATACTGTTTTCAATTTTCCTCAAAATGTCATCATTGACCTATTATTTTGATGTCTATTTTTTTATAATCAAATATTTGGAGTTTGACATGTCTAATTTAATTCTGTATTGATCCAAGAACATAATTTGTATGGTTTCTAGTCTTTCAAATTTGGTAAGGTTTGTTACATGTACTAGAGTATACTCTATTTTCATATTAACTGAAAGAAATACTTATTTTACTTTATTTTTTAAAGATTTATTTATTTATGCATACAGAACTGGGGTAAAAGCCAGAGGTGCAGGGTGGTAAGAGGATTCACCAGAGACAGAGTGTGAAAAAGAACAGACAGATCAACAAAGTACACTGCTGAAGGGAGCATTGGGCGGACAGGAGAGGTCTGCTGTGCCATGTGGGTCACCTCTGGGACCAGGGATCGAACTTGCACTAAAGTGGCTGCTGCTCTTTTGTAGTGCTGTCTACTAACCTGTTGCACCACCAGGGATGGCTTTATTTTACTTTTTTGGTGTGATGTCTATAAATGTCAATTAGGTACATAGTCCATTTATATGATTATAGCTTGAGACAAATAAAATTTGTTATTATAGATATCACTACAGAGTAATGTAGAGATGGGAATTTACTGGAAGATCCCATGAGACAACTGAGATGTGGAGAAATATTTGGAGCATGAATTGAGTATGTTTACATTCTATATTGTTTCAGATTTAACAAATTCTATACTTACAATCTGTGTATTTCACTGCTTTGCAAATTTTGCCTAATTAAAAATGTTGAAGGAGACAAACACAGACATTTTTCAGACCTCTTAGGACAGTTTCTACCTGCATGTTTTTAGAAATAATAGAGAAGCTTGTTTGAAACTTTCTACCAAATAGTTAAAATCTGTTCAAAAATAAGTATTAATATCACACCTTCATTTCTGAGACAAAGTTACAATTAGTTTTCAGTTTTAATATGAAAATCCTCTTCTCTGAACTTTTGATAACTTCAATTCAAAGATAAAATACTTTGTAATGTCAAAATTCTCTATTATATCACTGATATTAGCATTCCCACTGCAACTCTCCAGTTATCAGAATCTAATAACTCAGCCATGCTAGATTAAAGGAGAATTTTAGTTATTTTATCCTCAGGAAGTTATTTGTTTTCTTTCTAGATTTACCTTGTAATTATTTTTGGTATGATGATGGCAAGACAAAATATAAAACTAAAAGCAAAGTGTCCATAGTACTACCTAACTTTCTATCATATAAATCTATCATAAAAATCATTTACTTTATTTTAATAATATCTGACATTAAAAACAAAATGTAATTGCAATGTTGTTAACTAGTTTAGGAACTAATATTTAAGAATGTGCTATTTTTGCTAACATGTGGTAAATCTTTTGAATTTCCTTACATTTTTAATCTCACAACTTTATGATAAAGAACTATTCCCATATTACAAATCACAAAATTATGACTCAGAAAATTTTGATGCCTATGTGCTTATATGAGTATGTTATATGAAGAACTGTTATTCAAACCTGTCTATCTTATCCATATTTCCATTATTCTAGAGTGCTACAAAGTATTCCCATTCATCTTTTTATCAGTATACATTAATGCTATATTTAATATTTATATTTATCTAATTAACCCAGATAGTTCCTTAATGACCACTAAAGGTCTATTTTCTCAGAAATCTTGACATTTATAATCCCTTAATACCTATTTACATATGTTCAATTTTAGATTTTTCATAAGTACATAAAATACACATGGTTATTTGAATAGATTTTATATTACAGAAAATCATGATTTTATTATGTGCATAATGAATTTCAAATTATAACTAATGAAGAACTTTATATATTCAGCGTTGCATTTGAAAGTTACATTCATCCAGAGTAAATAGTTCTATATAATCCTATTTAGAAGTCATCATAAGGATACCACAAAAAAAATTCAAGAATCTTAATAATCATTCAAATATAATTTCTGTAATTCCAAAATCTATGTGATTATTCAAAGATAAAACACAACAGGTTGGTGAAAACAGCACAAGTCCTGGGTAAATTTATCATATCCATCTGGACTCTTACCATAAATTCATTAAATTAATTCCAGCTTTTTTTTTATCACATTCAATTTTTTAGAATATAGCTATCTATCACATTATGGTATTTACATACTGAAAGTTCTTATATTGACAAAATAATCCAAGGTAGAATTAAGGAATTTAATTAAAAACTTAAGTAAACAGGTAAATATAGAGTCTGTATGACAAGACTTGATTTTACTGGAAACAATGAATTAACTAATTCAAAGTCAGACATCGTTTGTTTTGTTGTTATAAAGTTTTCTTAACTACTATATTACTTAAAATGATATTAAGTCGTATAAAATCACTAATTTAAAAAAGAGCTCCCAGTTGTAATTATTGGCTATCCTGAACCAAGAATATAATAGGTACCTATTATTTCTTGACTTTGTAAGTTTGTTGAATATGAAATACTGCATTCAGAGATTGAAGATTAAGATTATCTGTTCAACAACTTTGTTTTTATAGAATATTTTTCTATTTATTTACAATTATTATTAAGATATGTTACCTGCCAAAATTACATTTCATATTAAATTTTTTCCTAAAAGTTTGCTATATTTGCCCTTGTCATTATTTCTTCAGTCTGTAAACTTAAAAATAATTCAAACCGTGAAAAAAACTGATGACTTAAGTAAATTCTCCAGGTAGAAGTAAAGAAAAAGGAAAAAACAACAACATGTGCTTTAATAACCCATCAAAATGTGGTGACTCAAGACTAATTCTCATTTTACTCATTTTAAATATTTAACATTAAAGTTTTGCTTGACGAGAACAAATTACTAGCATAATAATAACTAAAGAAAAAGGTCTTTATCTACTTGGTTCCTATGATAAAATAATTTCTACTACTACGTTTTTCTATTCTCCATTTATAGGGTAAAACATATTCACAGTTAATAATAAATAAATTATGTTTTTCTAACCATTTGTAACATAATAGTAATAAAGTATAATTTTGATAGTCATGTTCTTAAAAATGTACTTTGTGACTCAGTAAATATAAATCAATTTTATGAAAAGAGATAGATCTTAGCCTATGTTTTTTTTTTAAATTATTACAAAAGTTTATTTTTACATCATTTTGCACATTTTTTTTTCCATCTCAATTGTAATCCCTGCGGGTTTCCCATCACCAAATCACCCGTGTGCCTCCACCGTAGTCCCGTGCATTTCCTCCCCCCCCCGTTTTTGATCCCATTCTCCACCCCACCCCCACAAAATGTCTCTGGTATATGGTTCATTATTTTTGTTATTTTCTCGCCTGGTCCACTGGTCCATTATACTCCTGCTATGAGTGAAACCATCTGGTATTTTTCTTTCTCTTTCTGGCTTATCTCACTAAGCATGATCTTTTCCAGCTCCATCCAAGTTGCTGCAAAAGACATGTGTTTCTCTTTTTTGGTTGCTGAGTAATATTCCATTGTGTATATGTACCACATCTTTCTAATCCAGTCATCTACTTTTGGGCATTTGGGCTGCTTCCATGTTTTTCCAATTGTAAATAAAGCAGCAATAAACATGGGGGTACAAGTATCTTTTTCAATCAGTGTTTTTGTGTCTTTTGGGTAGATACCTAGGAGTGGGATTGCTGGGTTGTAGGGAAGCTCCATGTTTAGCAGTTTGAGGAAACTCCAAACAGTTTTCCATAGTGGTTGTACTAGTTTGCATTCCCACCAGCAGTGCAGGAGAGTTCCTTTTTCTCCACATCCTCGCCAACATTTGTTGTTGCTAGTTTTTTGAAGATGTGCCATTCTCACTGGGGTGAGGTGGTATCTCATTGTGGTTTTAATTTGCATCTCCCTTATTACGAGTGATGTTGAACATTTTTTCATATGCCTGTTGGCCATCTGCATTTCCTCTTTGGAGAAGTGTCTTTTTAGCTCTACTGCCCATTTTTTGATGGGGTTGTTTACTTCATTTTTGTGGAGTTTCATCAGTTCTCCGTATATTTTTGTGATCAGTCCTTTATCGCTACTTTTGTGTGAGAAAATGTTTTCCCAATTAGTGATCTTTCTGTTTGTTTTTAGTAATGTCTCTTTTGCTGTACTGAAGCTCTATAACTTGATATAGTCCCATCTATTTATCTTTGCCTTCACTATTGTGGCGTTGGGTGCTCTGTCTTTAAAGATGTCACTGAAGTGTATGTCGTGTAGTGTTTGACCCATCTTTGCTTCTAGGTATTTTATGGTTTCCGTTCTTATGTCTAGGTCTTTAATCCACTTCGAGTTGATTTTTGTGACTGGAGCAAGGCAGTGATCTAGTTTCATTTTTTTGCATGTAGCTTCCCAGTTTTCCCAGCACCACTTGCTAAACAAATTTTCTTTGTTCCATTGTATCTTCTTTGCTCCTTTGTCAAAAATTAGGTGTCCATAAACTCGTGGGTTTATATCTGGGTTTTCCACTGGTCTGTATGTCTATTCTTATTCCAGTACCATGCAGTTTTGATTATTATGGCTTTGTAGTACAGCTTGAAGTTTGGGATTGTAATGCCTCCATTTTGATTTTTCTTAGACATGAGGGTTTTTAGCCTATGTTTTTAATGTTTAATATGAACTGTACTATTCACAGGAGTGATTCTTCTTGTAAAAAAACTTTAAACAGTAGTTTCTGTTTTCATGTGTAAATTGTTCATCTTTACCAAATTTGAGTTTTCAACCCAGTTAAAATTGAAATGTTTTTAATACTTTATAGATTTTAAGTGTAGGAGATATAAGACTAATATGAAGGCAAAATGAATAGAATTAAATTTATGGGACGTTTGCCTCAATTAGTTTTCCATGTCAATAAATTTAGTAAGACTATCTAGTAGCCAATATGTTAAGCATAGTTCAGTCATACAAATAGCCTTGTGGTGGGTATAATTTCTCAATCCTTCAAACATTCACATCATTTTATACTCTTCCTTCAAGATAAATTAATGCCAGTTAAAAATTATAAAATTAAACCTGAGGTTGTGCTTGTGCTTAAAAATATGTATCAGTAACATTCTAAGGTAAAATGCCAATACATTAATCTGGAATTCTGAATTTAATAAAATCTGCAATAGTAAGATAGTAGTTAAGATTTAAAATGGTGATGGTGATGTGTATAAGAAGTGGGCAAAAATTAAGGGTGTAGGAAACAACTTTCTTTATTGTATCTGAGATACAGAGTCAAGATAAAGTCATGTTTTACCAAATAGGTTAATGGAGCTAGTTTTTTCTTTAATTCACTCCCATTTTTATTGTAACTTTTATTTAATTTGGAAATTTCCTTCCAATGTAGGGATACAATTTCTTTCTCTACATTCCTGTTCCCTTCCCACACATCTTCAAGATATACATTATAGTTAGACCATTTATAAATAGTTAGATTTAATCAACAAGGTAAACATTTATATAGTAATTACTGCAAATTAGCCACTTTAATGTTAATCATTTCTATTTGTGTTCCTCAGTCATTTCTTATGTCTTCAGTAGAGGTAACTTTACTATCCTCATAAGATGCCAACTTTTAGAGTCAGTTAAAAATAAAGGGGATCACCTTGAGCTCCAAAAATGCAAATCAACTGGAAAAACACCAGCTGGCCATAATCTTTCAGCATTGCAGTTTAGTCTGCCTCATGTCAGCAGGCTAGCAGGTACTCTTTTTATAGAAACAGGTCTTAGCAAATGTTGCTGGTGTTTCTTTTTTGTCACTAGTGAATTTCTCTTTCCCAGATGTATCCACACACACACACACACACACATACAGACAAGGCAGATGTAGGGGTAGTGTTGAAAGAGGGCACTATCAATGGAACAAAAATATACATGTATACACTTGAGAGAATAGTTGGATATTAGTGCAAGATGAACATTACTAGCTACTATAGGGGCATTCAATTGAAGCCCACTATTCAAATTCATGCTAAAATAAATTAAAAGTCCAGATGTGCTTTGCTGCCTTTCCAACAAACTGTTGGTAGCAATACTTGAAATATAAAAAGAAATATTTTTATACTCTTTCTTCAAGAGAAATTAATTTCAGGAAATGTTTATAAAATTTAACTGAAGGCTGTGCTTCAGTTTAAAAATGTGCATCAGTCATTCATTCAGGTAAAATCTTACTGTGTTCTGATTATCTCCCTTTTGTGTCATTATTTTTAAAGCATATAATAAGTCACTGTCTCCTCTGTGTCACTGTGCCCCCCCCCAAAATATACAAAGCTAATATATACAAACCCAAAATAACCATCTATTATAATAAGTAAAGGTTAAAACTGTTTGCATGGTGATTCATAGAGGCATCAAGTGCTGCAGATTTATCATTTACACGATAACGTCCACATTCAGTTAGCCTGGATTGAATTCAAGTAATGTACACATACCTAAATTGGGGGGAGGGGAAGCTCACTATTTTCCCCATGAAATGGAGATGATATGGAGTAAATATTTCAGAAACAGTAAGCATATTGTGTCAACCCTTAGTAACTGCTCCTTTTTTCTATGTATCCTATTATCTGTCTTTCCTTTGTTTATGCCCTATATTGATCACTAATGCCATGACCTGGAGAACAGGTCAAGTTGATGCACAGTTTGGTCCATTCCACTGTTCATAAACAACACAGTTGTCTCCTTTTACCATTTACTAACTTTAGTATTTAGACTCTCCCTCTCTGAAACTTTTCATTACATACAAACAGTGATAGATGCTTTATGGCGTGAGGATCTCTCACTAGCTACATGTGTACAAAAACTCTGAGATTAATATATAAATATATAAAAACATGAATTTATATATTTAGACCTCTGTAGTATACCACTGTCCTGAATTCAGTAGAAAACTACCAGGGGTCCAAAAAAGTGTGTGTTTGTTTTGGCACATTAATTCCAGTTGATGAATCTACTCAATATATTAGAGCAAAATGTGTTAACATGCAAGGAAAACAAAAGAATTTGTAGCATCTGAGTGTACACAACATTTGTTTATAGTTTTGATGAGATTTTATTCAAAGAGAAGAAAATACAAACTGAAAGATATCCAGTGTAAATTTCAAGTGGTCTTAGTATACCATATAGAAAGAGAACACAAAGAAACATGTCACAGTATAAAAATTAGGATTCCCTATTTTTTAAATTTTTCTAGATTTTTAAAATATATGTAGTGTTGTTACATTGAATTACTTATGTTTAGTTATAAAATATAACAAACCAGAGAATTAATTTAAGAGACACGTGTTGCTTCCACAATCACTGTAGATTTACAATGCATGTTTCAGATAACTTTTTTAATGAAGTAAATCAAACATTAGTTCTCATTACTTGATCCTTTTCTTCAAGCCTTTTTTCCTAAGGTATTACTTAAAGTAGCAGTTAACTATCCATTACCTGTTTAAAGCCATTCTACATGCACCTATATTTAGTAAGCCTGTCCTTTTTTTCTGTTCAGTTTTCACCCAAATGTTTTGCTAATTATATCTTCATACATATCTCCACTTAAGTATATTAAATGCCTTGTATTTGTACGGTAATATGTGAAAAAATGCAGTTTAGTTACTTATTTGCTATTAATCAATGATTAATTTAGTTAGCCCCTTTTAATACCAAACAATACAGCAACGGTATTTGTATATGAATCTTTGCCTACCTGTAAAATAAATCTATGGCTACACCATAGTCCATTAGGCCTCTGTACAGTACACATTGCTTCCTACCTTTCCCCTCCTCATCAGTCAGCCTCAAATCTATACTCATATTTTTAGATATTGTTTTGGTCTGGTTCTCTGTTATTTTGTTTTGTTTTGCTATATTCCATATATGAGTGAAATCATCCATTATTTTCCTTTTCCCTTCTCACTTATTTTGCTCAGTATAATCCCCTCCAATTCCATCCATGTCGTCACAAATGGCAAGGTAGTTTTTAAATGCCTATTTTGGTCAATTTAATTGACAGACTTCATCTCACTAGATCAATGAATCTTTTAAGATGCTTGACTATTGTTTTGAAGTTCTCTCATTTTTCAGTGTTGAGAAAACCATTTCTGTCTTTGTTTTCCTACTTTTCTGAGAGACTATGGCTTAGTCATCAAGGTGCATTTTTCTTTCAATATCCACCAATAAATTTTCCAGGATTTTGTTTGTAGTTCTCTTTTCTTCACATTCAAAGATTTTGCTAGCTTAAGTTACAATCTATATGTTAATGACTCTCAAATCTGTAGCTTCAGGTCTGCTGCGTATAGTGCATTATTGGGAGATAGATACTTGAAAATAACAGTAGTGGCTAAAAATCTAACATGAAAAGATTTTAAAACAGCATCGGTGTCTTTTTATCCTTTTCCTCACCATCCCCTACTATGGTTACTGTCTGCTCATTATGTTTATTCTACATCCCAGCTTGTTGAGTGATTTAACAATTCACCTGATTTACAAGTAAATCTCAATCATATTCTTCTCCTTTATAGATATATATAATTAGAAATACCTTCTGACATTTCTATGTGCTAAATAGCCATTGTTTGGCTCTGACAAGCACCAAGAGATGCTATTACACTTTAATTTTTCTCTTGCTTCGTTGTAATAGGATTCCAAACTGTATTTTTGCCTAAATGTTATGCTATTTGCCAACGGGTTCAATAGGAGCTGTTTTCAAAAATTTCAACTTCACCTTGTTACATTTTCTTGATCTGAAATCCTTTAATAATTCAATATCTAGATCCTTTATTATTACCTCTCTCTAATCCTAGACACATCTTTATTCTAGGTGCATTCTGTAATATGCTAACTCTCTAACCATTCACAATCTTTGTCTGGACTTATTTACATAGTTTACTCAATTTAAAATGTTCAACCTGATTCATCCATCTCATTAATTACTATTAGACCAGGCACTTAAAATATTACCATGCTGTAAATGTTACTCCGTAAGTTGTACCAAATGTGCTCAAACTTCTTTATTTGTCAGGGTTGTGTAAAGAAACAATCCCTTTCACTCAATCCCACCTTCTCTCTGTGTTTGTACGCTTTTAAATAAAAAGAAATCTATTAGCTTAACATAATAATCAAATAATACAGAGAAGTATATAATGAAAAGCAAAAATCTCCTGTTCTTTCCTTCCAGTCTTCTTGGTCCAATTTCCTAAGAAAATTTTTACTCTTTTCTGCGTGTAGTACCTTTGGTAGTTAATTATATATTATAATCAATATTTTATATAACTGTTTCTTATTTTATCAGCTTTCTCTATGATCTTGCTTTTGCAGCTAGACCATTCTCAATAAAAATTGGTCTGTCTCCCAAAGTAATTTTAGAATCTTATAATTTTTATTTGTATTCAAAGCAATACAATTCAACTTTTAAGGCTTCTATTATATCCTTTATAATATAAAGGTATTTATGCCTTTGTCCTTCTAGCTGTAACTTTTCTCTTCTTCATATGTCTCTATATCTGTCATAATAAGGATTATTGTTACACTGATAAATCTTGATCATCTTCATATTTCTTTAACTATAAAAACTGTATAAATGTACTTTCCATATAATTATATTGTATCCCTACATAAAGAGCCACTCAGAAGTTATATTCTGTCTGTGACATAGCTTCAGATCTCACACAGCATTCATAAATAGTGGGTTCTATTCATAAATAGTGGGTTATTAGTCTGACCCACTTTCAAGGAAACAAAATATTTTCCAACTTTTAAAGGAGGGATAAAAGAATTTCAGGCATTTTTTTTAATGCTTCCCCCCCTTTTTTAATCATATTATGAGAGTTTTGTTCTATTATAATTTTCAAACTGTATCATAGTAATGAATCTTTTTTTCCCTATTGTCTTTCATCATGCATTTTATGGCAGGCTTAACATATGAGGAAGAAGATTAATTGCTATTGAACATTCCATATTCTTCTCCAGATATCTTTTCCTGCATCTTGCAAGTCTGGTACTTCCAGTTTCCTAACCAAAAAAACAGAGCCATTTGGAATTCCTTTTTTTTTTTTTTTAATTGAGGTAACATGGATTTTCACTGTTTAGAAGTACAGGATCTCCCCATGAAGGCATTACTATACTGCACCCACCATAAAGACACCCAGAAAGCACCACCATAGGCTATCATGCTCCCTCCCTACCAAGTCTTTGCCCCTCCCCTTACTCCACTACCCAATACCTCAGTTCTGAGGTCAGCTTTCTAGGATTAGTTCTTAATTTATCTTTATCTCACCCTTATGTTGGTTTCTCTGTACTCCACATAGAGACTATGTTGACACTACTATTGAATCCATGTTATCTTACTTTGAGCCTTCTCTCTTCTCAAAAAAGAAGATAAGCAGGTACACTGTTTATATTTTATATTTATTTATGGATACAGAACTGGGTTACAGGCCAGAGGTACAGGGGCAGTGACAGAATTTACCAGAGACAGAGTGAGGAGCGAACAAGCAGATTGACAAGTACACTGGTGAGGAGAGTGTATGAACTACACTGACAAAGTACACTGAGTATGAAGTATAGTGACAAAGTACACTGCAGAGCAGGCAAGACAGGAGAGATCTGTTGTGCTATGTGAGTCACTTCCACAAGGGATCAAACTTGTGCTGAAGTGGCTAGCTTCCTAGGGCTATATTTTAACCCATTGTACCAGCAGGGAGGGTCCCAGGTGTACTACGTATAGCTAGCATCATTGGGGGATTATTTTCTCTTACCAATCTCTTTTAGGGTCACCCCTTTTGTGTCTTTCCTTCAGGAGTCAACCAGTTTTAGACTGAGGTATACACCAAGCACAAACATCTCTGCTGTGTTTTACTCTCCCTATCAGCTAATGGCAGAATGTTGCCTTTTGTCTGACGTATTCAAAAGTTGTCATTATAGTAATGGGGGCAAAATGCGATTTGTGACAAAGTTTAGTTTAGATTATTTATGCCCAGTAAGTATATGTGGGCCTAATAATGAAAATGGCACCTACAATTCAGGGTGCTTTGCTGTTGGGACCACTTTATCTTAAGATGTAACAGGTCTGGCAGAGTCCAACTATTTGGTCCTTAGACAAATGTTCAGTATTTAGTGAGACCTTTTCTATGTTAAGAGTTGCTTTGTGAATGAAGTGAAGTTTTTGCTGTAGGGAGCATGGCTTTGAGGATGTGTGCTTTAAATTTCTTCCTGGAACCAACCAGAACTCACATTATTTCCTTCTTTCTCAAAAATACCTCTGGTAACTTGAGTTTTGTCGAGTCACATGCCATAGGTATCCTATTCTTGCACCTCAATCTGGACTTGCTGGAATACTCTTCCTAAAGTCTGGTTTATTTGTTTGTTTGTTTGTTTCTCCAAAAAAATGGACCTGCGCCCATCCCTAAGAATAGAATATGCAATCATCAAATCTCATTGACTATTAGACTCCTTTTATTTTTTCCTAATATGTAAAAGTATTATAAATTGTCCCTTGCTTTGTGGAAATATTATATCACATTCCTGACCATTGGGACCTAAAAACCTAACCAGCAGGGCAGTCCATATGTCCCTTTAGGGGTAAATCTTGCATCAGTTGGAAGACATTAGTCTTTCCGAGGCATTGAGAACACCTGTGCTAGTCACGATGCTTATCAGATCCTGCTAGCAAGTATCAATACAGTGAAACAGTATGATATTCTGTAATTTTATCATCTGCATTGTTGCTGGGAAGTCCCGATTCTATCTCCTTTCAATTCTAAATGGAAGCCATTATAGAGTTTCTCAATGATGATGCCACCATTCTTTCCCATTCCCCTAATTCTTCCTAATTTCCCATTCCCCTAATACTACCTTGCTAAGCAAATATCCTCCAGGTTCCACAAAAGATGTGGTGACTCTGTTTCTTTGCCATAAGTAATAAAGCAATATTTTTTTATTTAATGTTCTTAGCTTTGTTAGCAGTTCGTTACATTGTTGCTAATTTATTATAGTCTGTTGCTTTTCTGATCTTAGGTTTTCCCAAAGCTCTGAGTCAAGGCTCTCAATTTGTATCAAGGGAGAATACCCCCATATCAATATGGCCAATTCAGTAAGGTTTTAGGGTGAATGTGGAAAATTTTATAAAATAAAATACACATTTAGTAAATAAAACATAGAATTTTGTATGTTATTGAATTAAGAATGTACATATTAGAAAAAATAATAAATTCAATTGTTACTTGAAGAGAGTTTACATCAATTATGTATAAGTTCTTTTAAAAATATAGTTTATTTAATAACAGTAGACTTAATTCTAATTTTGAGCTATTTTTGAATTATGTATGGTATCAGTTTAGTATTCCTGATTAAATGAAATTAATATTTTATCTCTCCCATTAAAAAAATTCATGTGTATTTAATATGGAAAGTAGTTCTTCTGTTCAAAACTAAAAACACCCAACTAACAGAGGAGATCTTATTGAATTGGTCAGTATCACCTAATTATAGATATTAAAAAGTAATCAGTATATCTGAGTTTTCCATATCTGAACCAAATATACAACTTTCCTGATAATGTAACTTAAGTTATATATTGACAATAAAAACTCCAGGGTCTAGACTATTTCTATCTAATTTGATAAGTGTCCTTTAATGTTAAGTCTGTTTAATTACCAAAGATCTATTCATTAATGTATGGCTGGGTAATGGCACAGATAATAGAGTCAAGGATTATGTGAACCAAGAATATTGTGCTTGTCTTTCTGATGTTTAATTATGGCAGGGTACAAATTTCTTTAATTATATTGCCATACTAACAACCAGGTACTTAGGTAGCCATCATTAACTATTGAATAGTTTACTGCTATTCTCATAGGAACTTAGAAAATAGAATAAACAGTAGGTGACTGGAGACCAATTAAAGAAATGAAAATAAATTAGAATGGAAGTCAAATTGCTACAGTCAAGAATATAGATATAAGTACCAAATAATGGAGATTAATTGTCCTAAGTCTTAATTTTCTTTCTCTGTTTATCTTTTTACAACACTTAATAGTGCTATATAATTAATATCCCAGATGGAATATATTTAAGATGTTTTTCTTTGCTAATAAATATAACTAAATAGTATGTATAAAAGAAATTATAGATTTATAGTTAAGATTTGTTTACCTGGAGCAGAAGCTACTGAGACCATGAGCTAGTAGGATACTGCATGGGAACATTGATGAATTTCTGGAGTCTGAGTGTGACGAAACTTCCCTGGGATGGAAGTTTCAGTGAGACCCCAACACTCTTATGGTCATTCTCTAATCAACTCTGGTTTCTTGCAGTGAGAATCTTAGAAAAATTCCCTGTAGTCTTGTGCAAGGATGGGAAAAGCACTTTTAATATTACATGCCAGAATCTCAGTAAACATGCCTACTTTTTGATAGAATGTGCTAGAACTAAATTCTAAATGTTTGTTTCAGAAGGCAAATTGAATAATCCCGTTTCTCTTCATCTTTTCTTTTAGTCTTACTGAAATTGGGTATGTCATAGTCGGGCCTTCAAGGAACTGTATTAGGAAGCCTGGGAGCAGGGGGAAGTAAGCTTACCATTGGAGAAATGTGTGAAGGTCACAGCCTTGAGTTGCAGGTCTATTAAAAAACTGAAATTTAATCAGAAATTTGTGGAGCATTCTGTTCACCCTCTCCTGTACTTTCCCACTATACCCACTGGGCTCTAATATAATAGCAGTACATTCTAGCTGACAGAGCATCAAGAAACAGAGTATCTCTAAGGAAAGTCCATAGGAGAATCCAAAGTCAAGAGTAGAGGGAAAAGTAAGGGCACTAAAGGAATTAGAAACCTCTGAAAATGATATAAAGATAGAAAACATTATGCACAGTTCAATACCTACCCAGATTAATATCAATCTTCACACTAAATTCTATTTAGCTCAGTATCTATTACCCAATACTTCTCTGCCTTTCAACAAAAAAATTATAAGTCACGTCAAAAGGCAAGAAAGAACACACTCTGAAGAGGCAAAGCAATCATTAGAATCCGAATTAGATATGACACAAATGCTAGAATTATCAGACAGGTCATTTAAAATTACTGTGATTAATATGTTCAGGGCTCTAATGGAAAAAGTAGACAACAGACAAGAACAGAGGGGTAATGTAAGTACTGGATAGAAATCTTAAGAAAATATCAAAGGGAAATGCTAGAAATGGAAAACACAGAAAAAATGTCTTTGATAAGGCTGTCAGTGAATTCAGTACAGCCAAAGAGCAAATGAGTGAACTTGGAGATTAGTCAACAAAGGCCTCCCAAAATGAAAAAAAGAAACAAAAAAATAACAAGAGAATAATTAGAAATGCGGGACAATACAAAAAGGCCTAACGTGTGTAATTGGGATACCAATAGAAAAATAAAGATTAAATGGAGCAGAACAAATAATGACAGTAATAAAGGTTGAGGACTTTCTATAATTACTGACAGTTACCAAATTACAGATTTAGGAAACCCAGAGAACACTAAGGAGAAAACACACACACATAGTTAGGCATAAACACACAGTTTTAACATAAACTGTTAAAAAAAAAAAAGATAAAAATAGACTGTTAAAAAAAGATCATAAAGTAGTAAGGAACAATTTTTACACTCTCAATTTTGCTAATCAATATTATAGTTTACAGCTGTAAATATATAGCTTTATTTCTGAGAGTAGGCAATGCAACTATGGTTATAAATACATATTCATAAAACATAAACTATAAAACAAAATAGCTTGAGATAATTTACATGACTTATAGATTTTCCTAAAAAGACAGTCCTGTCAAAGAAGAGCTAAAGAGTTATGTGAAGAGTTATGTGGGAGCCCTAAATATGTAGTCAAATCCAGCTTTTCTTTATGAACAGTGTATCATGATTATTTAAAATTTATTTATACCCATGTATGAGTTTCAGTTCAATTAGAATATGGACATGTGTTTCAGTTCAATTAGAATATGGACATACAAAGCTAGTTTTAAAATTTAAGAGTTGTCAACTCTTAATTGTCTACCTTTTGACATCTTAGAAATCAAGAAAGTTGTTTGATTGTAAACATTTTCCCTCATGAATTGGGATGACAAGTTACCAAGCTTATCAATATCTAAATTCATTGTTTTTCATCCAAATGCCATTTTTTAATTTCTTAACTTATGATAATTAAATTTCAGTTCTACTCTACTCATTCTTAAAACCATTCAATGATTTGATTTTATAAATTCTAAAATTGCCCCCAAAATGCCTCCACCAAAATAACATTTAAAGCTAAATAAGCATCTTTTCTTTCTTTCTTTGATTTAGCCAAATAATTTTCCTGACATTTGCTTCTGATTTTTCATGAAAAATAGAGTATTTGTGCCTAAACTCATTAGCTCACATTTGCAGAATCTATTAAGTTCTTGCTGTGAGCCTGGGATATTTCCAGTGCTTTAAGGTCTAATATATACTTATAATAATGAAACAAGTGTGAAGAAAATGTATTCATGTCTTACTATTTTTATTTTCTTTCTTCAGATGGCTATATTAAAACATACCCTCTCTTGCATACAAGGCAAAATATACTATTTAGATATGATATTTGGCTAATCTCATTCATTAACACAAATAAGTTATTTCTAATACCAATATACTTCATAAACCTGTATACTGAATATACTGAATATATTGAAACATTAATCTTTTTTTCCTATGGAAGGATGAAGATTAAACCAATACAATATGTTACAATAAGTTTCCAGTAAGAAAAGTTCCAAAGTATATAACAAAACTTAGTAAAATATAAGCAAATTGTTAGATTTAATAATCAAATGGCTTCAGAAATTCTGTGGAATAAACAAATAATTTAATAAAACTATGAGATGAAAACACAGTAATAATATGGAAATTATTATATTTTCACTTATAACATGATTGAAAATAATACTTTTTTAAAACATTTTTTTATGCATACAGAAATGGGGTACAAGCCAGTGATGCAGGGCGGCAAGAGGCTTCACCAGAGACAGAGTGGGGAGCAGAACAGGCAGATATAGGAGGTACACTGCTGAGGGGAGCAGCGGGCAGGTCAGGAGAGGTCTGCCACGGCATGTGGTCACCTCCGGGGCAGGTGGGAATCGAACTCATGCGGAAATGGCTTAAGCTTCTCAGTGCTGTGCTTTAACCCTCTGCCCCACCAGGGAAGGCCGGCATTGTTTTAAATGACTTATTTTTATGTGCTGTTAAATATATCAAGATTCTCATTTTGTTTTTACCAGAAAGGAAAATCTTAATACATTAATGAAACAAACCATTAAATAGTATAAAAGTAATATTTTTTTTAATTTTATACTTGTTTGTATAGCTATATGAATATATATGAGAAAAAAACCAGCTGGTAAAAGTTGCCACCATGTTTTATTTTATTTTAAGTGAGATAATATTGGTTTTCAATACTGTGTGTGATTTAGAGATGTCAGATCATATCTCCTCAGATACATTTCCACACACACCTCCCACCTGTTACCATAGTCTTTCACTGTGTGTTTTATATCATAATTACAACAAATACTTATCTGGTTCAAATGTCAATAGTGCAGCAGAGTTTTCCCAGATCTAAGAATTGACTATAATAAGTACTATTTACAGTGGGATGATATGGAACAACAGGCATATTTTCTGATGATTAAATTTGTAAACTCTTTTGTAAAAAAAATTAATGACATGCTACCAGTTTTTAAGTCTATACTTGCTTTTAGTTGCTAGTTCTACTTTAAAGTTATTATAAGCAGACAATTAAGCAAGAAGTAAAAAATTCTGTGCATAATTTGCCCACCAATGCATTGCCTATAATAATGCTAAAAATTATAGACTATCTGAACAGTCTATTTGTTCAAATCATATAATATTTATGTAAAGCATGTTAATTGCCTGCAATAAAACATTGTACAGATATTAGAAAAAACAATTTATACCCCTAAACAAGTATGGAAAGTAATCTGTAATCTGTGGCATATAAACAGAATAAAACATTATTTAATAAAACATATCTTGGAAGTATATGGATAACAGATGCATACTATGAATATTATAATATATGTATAACCTTTGCTTCTACCAAAGTATAGACATATTGCTAATTTAAAAACAATTTTTAATTCAGAGTTGTGAACACGAAATTTTATACCTCTATTTGAACAGCTTAATAGTTAATTTTATGTAAGTGTGGATGTAACTTTATATCCACCAAACAGGTAATTTTAGTGAACTTATATATTCATAATAAAAATAACTAAAATAGGTCTTTTATTGCAACAGTTTTTGCTCAAATTTTAACTACTAGTTCTAAAAATAGGTAAAGTTTAAATATTTAGATTAAGGAAAATTTCACCACTTCCCCATATCTGCCATATTCTGTGACTAATATTAACAAAAAGTTGAGAGCATGATATCTTAAATTTAGTACAAAATATACTATATTTACTTTAAGTAGTTGGACAAAATCTGTTTGTATCTCAGCTATATGTTGCTCTAATCTGTTCGGATTTCCCAGTTTTAGAATCACAACATTTGTGCATTGCTTGTCCCTCTCTGTAGGCAAGTTGTCTAGTAAGGCCAACATTGCTCCTGTCTAGTGTTCCTCTGTCATTTAAAGTTGACTGAAATTCATTTATATTTTTGTTAATGGAAATATCAGGATTTGAAATCCTGTATCGATATTAGATTACCTAATCCTGTATCTGTATCAGCATTACATTACCTAATGTGACCTTGGTGTCACCAGTGGCGTCTTTGGATATTTTTGATATGTGTATAAATCTATCACTTTAGAACTACAAAGCTTGGAAAGCTTTCAGCTGTACAAACGGAAAACATAAAAGTTTGACACATTCAGGGTTCATTTTCTCAATGACAGCAAGTCCTGAATTTGGTGGTATAGGCCTAATATTCTTTTGCAAAGGTGTCATCTTAAATGTAGACTTGGCCTCCTCCATTTTCCTTAGAATTTTGGCTTTTGTCATCATGATTGTCACTCTTGGTGACAGTATGGTTACTCCAATCTGAACATTAGATCCATAGTTCAAACAGGAATGGGAAAAAGATAAAGGGGGAAAGAGTGGATATCAACACGAGGTATTGCCTTTTTATTTGTCTGTGAATTAACATCCTTAGTGCTAGATTCTTCTTCTTTTTCCTTAACTTGTCAGGATCACCTGTGCACAATTAGGCCATTGGTGGCCCATGGGATACAGATTCCGTGACTAGTGTAGACTAAGCACAAATAAAGCCTTCTGTTTCTAAGAACAAGTAATATCACTGTGTACCAGGCAGTAGAGGGCTTCTGCTCGCAGAAAGTGAGGCGATGGTTTTCAAGGTGTAGTAAACAGAATCTTCCTCAGATCCCTTTTATTATTTCATATGATTACTATATTTTCCAATGAAATTTTAAATAAACTTAAAAGAAAACCATATCATAATTGTCTATGTAAGATCCCATAACTGAAAGAATTTTTAATTTTGTTTATCAGTTCTAATCTAGATTGTATTATTTGCTCATTATAGCACCTCTGTGAGGTATACATTGGAGTTTGTAGCCTCGTTTCTATGTGAGGAAGAAAGAGGTTAAGGATTTTACTATAAATGATAGAATAAAAACTTGAATAATGCTCATCCCTTGATATCACACTACCTTCCATTAAAGGGATAGAAGAAAGGCACTGATTAAAGGTTAAAAGACACAATTGGGGCCTCCCTGGTGGCACAGAGGGTTAAAGCACAGCACTAAGAAGCTAAAGCCACTTTCGCATGAGCTTGATCACCACCCCCAGTTGACCCACAGGGCTCGGCAGACCTCTCCTGACTCGCCCGCTGTTCCCCTTAGCAGTGTACTTCGTCAGTCAGCCTGTTCTAATCCCCACTCTGTCTCTGGTGAATCCTCTCACTGTCCCTGCTCCTCTGGCCTGTACCCCAGTTCTATATGCATAAATAAATAAATCTTAACAAAAAGAGGTACAATTGATACCTTGAGACAAAAAGGAGTCATGGACTAAGAACTGAGATGATGAGTGAACACCTCCAGGTGCTAGTGGCAGTGCCCTGAGTGGATCCCCAATGTGAGTTGGGTCAAGGGCAAGGTCAGGAGCTCAGCTTCCATATGGCAGCCAGCTTCCATGGTCAGATTATGTAGGTACACTCTGGAATAGACACCCGTCCAGCCAGAGCAGATACAAAGATTTTTCTAATTTGTGGCTTGAGACTTGACAGATTATGGACAGGTTGGCAAAGAGCCAGGAACATATGGTAGAACTGTATGGGAGTGGGTGGTTCAGTAACATGTCTTTCTCTACCTTTTTTTTTATTTTAATAGGACCCCTTTAGAGACTTAAATTAATGTTATATGACAGCTTCTCACCATCAATTCTAATAAAAACACAAATATATGGGAAAATGAAAACATAATTTTAAGGAAATAGGAAGAAATGTATTGATTTTTAAAAAGCAAAGTATAATGTAATGGAAAACCAATACAGAGTAATCATGACAATGTGCTTTTGTGATCTCTGCCAATAGTGTAATTGCTAGTGACTCCTGTCTGCTCTTTGAAACGGCTAATCCTATTCCTGCAGGAGCCATATTCTGCAGGGACTGCTCCTAACCAATAGCAGAGTGTGACCAGGTAGACCGAGGGGGATTTTTGAGGGAGACTACTCCGCTGTGGGGTGATTCCTCAAAAACTCATTGATAGCTTGCTGTCTTTTCTGTACAATAGGATACACCCCTATCACACAGAACCACATTTCTCACTTTCCTGGTTAGTAGGGATTAAAACTACACAGTAGCCTGAAGATTCCTCCAGAAAAGATTCCACTCTCAGACATTCTTCCTAATAAATCTCTCTTACTGCTAACCCAGTTTTGGTGCCTGCTTCACTGTGGACCTAAGGTAACACAGATATCAATAAGCTTTCAGTCATATAAATGATTCACAAACAAAACGATCCATCCAATAATAAATACATATTTGGCAATTTCAAATAAAAATAAAAATATTTTTAATAGAATAAAGACTAACTATGGGTACTGAGATAATTAAAAATAAAACTTGGAATAATTTTATATAACAATTAAAATTCATTTGCTCATTAAATTGTTAGAACATCATTCATTCATTTAAAGTGTGTGTGTGTCAGTGTCAAAGATTATCTTAAACATTAGAGATTTGGCAGCAGTAAATAAAATAGACAAACCCCTTAGCCTAATGGGATTTATGTTTAGTGGAGAGAACAGGGAATCAACATCATCAATATGCACAATATTTTCCATGGTAAATAGTGCACAGTATTAAAATAAAGCAGAGAAGAGAAAGGATGTGTTGATGAGTACATAGAAGTTGTTGGAATTTCAGATAAAGATACCTGAAGGGGTTCATTGAAAAGATGATATTTAAGTATTGACCTCAAAAATAATGAGGGAAAGGGTCCTATAAATATATGAATCTATCAAGGAAAATTTATTCAAGGCATAGAGAATAGTAAAATGTCAAAACCAATAGCAAAGAATGCCCAGTCTGTTAGAAAAACTGCAAAGAAGCCACGATCTTTGCAGAGTGATCTGGAAAAGAATGAGTATTGTGGAAATTAGGTCAGAAGGTTAATGGGATATCAAATCAGTTAGGTATTATAGATAGAAAAATTGAGGTAATAAGCAATATAGAGTGATCTATACTAATAGGATCACTCTGAATTTTGTGTTGAAACTAAATTGCATAGGACCAGAGACTAAAATATCAAAACCAACTAAGAAGGCTATTCCAATATTCTAGAAGAAAGCAGGATTGTGACAAATTGGTAGCAGTGCAGATTTTGGTAAGTCATATATTCTTAATATATTTTGAATTAGATCTGACAGCCTACAAACAGCTTGATGAAGGACAATTCTTTTTCTGCCTTGATTGAATAGATACCTAGAATCTAGAATGCTTAAATTGTTTGGAGAGAAAGAGGTCGGGGGAGAGTGAGGAGAGAGAGAGAAATTTGGAGACAGAGGATTTTATTTTTGGCTAGATAAAATTTGAAAGTACTTTTGGCTATACAAATGAAGCTATCAAGTATATATGTAAAAAAAAACATTTGAAGTTTAGAGAGGCCTAGCTTAATATTTGTTTTTGAGAGTCACTTTAATTTGATGTTAGAATAATAAAGGCATCATTAAGAAAACTAGTGTGGACTTTAACAGGAGAGAGAGTTTGGGTTCTTTGTCTCCCATCCAAGTACTGACCAGGCCTGACCACTTTTGGCTTCAGGGTTGTATGGCTGTAGACGGATGGGTTCTGTGTATGCAGGAAATGTGGCCTGGTGATTTGGAAGAAGAGTCAAAGGGAAGTAAGACATAAAAGACTGCAAAGGAAAACCAAGAATGGTGTACAGGGGAAAGAAATGAAAGGCAGAAATAAGATGTCCATTTTTGGAATTAGTGGGGAGTCCTTGGTTTCACTCTGGGAAAGGTTGGACCAGAGCTCACTTTCAGTGGCATGTGGCAAGTTAACCAGGTGAGTTTCTCCATGAGACTGAGATGTTAGTTATATTTATAGTTATAGTTAGCAGGTTTATTAAGGAAAAGGACGGAAGAGTAAAGGACACTTGCCTAGGCACAATCAGGCAGGAAAAGCTACCCCGAAAGGGACAGGCTTGCTGAGAGAGGCCTGCCTGGTTGCAGGTGGGCGTCTTTAGGAGAGCAGCCTCTGCTGAGGGAGGTCAGTGCAGAGAAGTCCTGGTGATGTCATTTTTGGAGTTTAGGTTCTTGGATTTATTCTGAGTAAGGTTTCACCAGATCTCCCCTTTCAGCCACATGCAGTGAGTTTCTCCATGAGACAGAGGCTCAGTTATATATAAAAGCAGGTTTATTAGGGAAAAGGACAGAGGAATAAAAGACTCTTGCCATAGGCACAAGTGAGCAGGCAGAGCTGCCCTGGAAGAGAGAGCTTTGCAGAGAGAGGCCTGCATGCTCACTGCCTCCCCTGAAGGAGGTCAGTGCAGAGAAGCCCCGGCAGGGTGCAGGTCACAAGCAGGCAGGAGGCTGCTACCCTGTGGAGGGAGAAAGTAGGTGGAAAGAAGCACCTGCCTAGTCACAGGTGGGCAGAGGAATGCTGCTGAGCCAGTGCAGAGACTGCCTTGATAGAGTCCTTTTCTCTTGGGAGGGGCCCACTCCTTTTGGAGTGGCCTGTTTGCTACAAATTTTGGATAAGTATGTGGAGTCTCACATGAGCCCAATCTCTGTATCTTTGCTCTCAGGTCTATGCTTCCAATATTCCCTACAACAGGCTGATAGAGGAGTCTCTATGACTGGGTTAATGGTCATGTTAGTTCCTTCTGCCCCACCTCCTTGAGTCAGCTTTTAAACTCGTGATACCTCCCTCACTGGCATGGTACAGGTCACTGGCAGGCAGGAGGCTGCTGCCCTGCAGAGGGGGAGAGTGGCTGGATAGAAGCCCCTGAATAGTCCCAGGTGGGCAGAGGACTGCTGCCCTGTGCCAGTGCAGAAACTGCACTGATATAAATGCCTTCTCTGTAGGAGGATTCACTACTTGTCAGCCTAGGTTTGTTGATTTTGAATAGAATCTGGAAAGGACAGGAGATCCCACAATGGGCTCCATCTCCATATCTTTATCTTTCACCTTTTGCGTCTGTGATAGACACAGCCTGCAGCAGTCTGCTACCTGCTTGGATCTTGTGCTTTGTAATCTAGGCCTTGGTGCCTACAGATCTTGATTTCTGTAGCTGGGTCAATGCCTATGCTCACCCCTTCTACCCCCAACTCATTGTGTGAGTCAGCCTTGTGATGCCTCCTTTCATTCCTTTCTCCATCATTAAATACTTGATTAGTCAAATAAGGTGCACCCAGAAAACTGAATCTAGATGTAATGTGAAGACTTAGGGCATTTCCAATGAAATAGTGGAAATTTCATTGGAAATCATGTAGGAATGTTTTGGGGTGTTTTCCTTAATGGAAGGGAGAGTAGAAGAATGGTCCATGGCTCTAGAGAGAAGTGAATATAAGAGGAGATAAATACAGGAGAATTAATATTTCACTTTAAATGGATAATAATTAGAACACAGAGAAGTAGTAGTTGATAAAAAGGAAAGAAAAGGAGTTTCTTTAGAACTGTGTTTGACTAGACATGCAGGAATGAGATCTAAATGAAAAAAGGATGCTGTAGAAGAGACATTGATTGTCTGCCCTGTATCCTCTCAACCACCAATTCATCCACAGCTGCCACAGACTGTGAAATAATTTCCTTCAATATTCTGTCTTTCTGTATTGTGTGTATTCTATAATGGTTTCTGGAGAAACATGAATGTGTTAGAAATTTGAAAATACAAAAAATATTAATGTGCACAGATTTCTTTTCTCTAGTTTTTCTCTGCTTATAAAAGGCAATAAGATGCCTTGACATTAATTGAGTTGCTGAATTTCTCAGAGGCGTTTCTGTCAAAGCTGGTGATTATTCTACAGGTACATAATTATATTAAGTTCCTTCCCAATCTACTGTCTACGAAGGACTTGTTCTTTTTGGAAAAATAAAAGTAAAAAGCTGATGACTCAAGTAAGTTTTATTTCCTGCAATGGAACAATTGTTCCTAGTCTTAATCCTCAGCTAGTGAAAAAATTCTGTCTTCATAATTTTATCAGTAAATGATAAAATTTGACCACATCTGATACATCTAATAAGAAGACAGTGACATAGAATTTTTCAGGCACTATCAAGTATGGCTACCAAGTATTAATCCAGGGTAATGTTAGAAGAAATTTATAATAATCCTCTGGAAGCAGCTGGATCAACAAACACTGTTTTTATGTATTATGTCAGTACCGTGAAAATCAACATCTTTAAATATTCAGTAGTTAACAGAAGTGATTTCGCTGGCATTTATTTCCAAAACAAAATTCCAAAGCTGTTTAATGCTGAACCAACCATAAAACAGAAAGAGTTTTCCTTGTGGCATTTTGATGACTAGTGGAAATACACATATAAAGGTCATTGTAAGTGTCTGAAGACCAAGGTTTTCTCAATTTCTCTCTCGCAAAGTAAAATTGTATGAGATTTCTCTTGTGTAAAAGTCTACTTTTAAGAAGTATACTGGAACATGGGTTAGTTATTGTTTTTGTTGCCAATATCAGTTGGATAGTCAAAGGCAAAAAAGAAAAATATCTGTACATAGAGACTTCTTGTGAATCATACCCTAGAGATCAAACTAGAGGAATGAGCAGAGTCCTACTTATTCTAAGTCACTATTCACAACATGTTAAATTCCAGGCAAGCATGTTGCATCATAATAGGTGAATTTCAACTCAGCTTTGTAACTTCAGATAGTTTACAGTTATCAGAGCAAGGGGGAGGGGTTCTCCTGTGGCAAAATTACTGTGACGGTTCCCACTGATCTCCACCAGCCCCCAGTTAAAATGGCAAAATGGCAGTCTCAGCCCCCAACCCTGTTCATTTCCATCACACCACTCTTGGAAGTTGCAAAGAAGTTTCATTATTTTTGAAAGACCACCTTGGGCATTTCAAGGGGTAGGGATCAGAAGTCAACACAGTATAAACTTTCCAGACCAGACTGATGGCCCTAAAAATGTTATAATTATTGATTCTATTGTTTCTCCCTGTTTATATATTAAATGAAAGTCATCATTTATCATTTTGCTCATTATGTATAAATAGAACTTAAATCATAGAGCTTCCATAAATCCATTTAAGTTTAATCTTGACCCTTACTTCTTTCCAATTCTATTGCACCATGAACCTATTAACTTGTGCTCTTTTAACACAATTACTTTTGTTCTAAACATTATGACAGGATATCCCTATGTTCCTTTTGCCTTAACTACATTTCTTTATCCTCTGAAAACCTCATTTATTGGACTTCTCACATGTATGTTTGTTTTTTTCCCCTTTCAAATGATAGCTATTAGGAGAGAATCTTCTTATGTAATCATTGCCACTTTTTGGCAATGATTCTTATTGCCAGAATCATTCTTTTATATATATATATATATATATATATATATATATATTTTTTTTTTTTTTAAAGATATATTTATTTAAGCTTACAGAACTGGGGAACTGGCCAGAGGTGTGGTGGGTGAGTGAGAGGATTCACCAGAGAGACAGAGTGGGGACCAGAACAGGCAGATCGACTGAAATACACTGCTGAGCGGAGAAGTGGGCAGGTCAGGAGAGGTCTGCCATGCTATGTGGGTCATCTCCCTGGTGGAGTATCGAACTCGTGCTGCAGTGGCTTTGGAGAGCTTCATAATGTGGCGCTTTAACCCATTGCACTATCAGGGAGAGCCTGTCAGAATCATTCTTATTCAAACAAAGCTTTTCTCTCCTTATAGTACTGGGACTCCTAGTCTAACATCTCACTTACCCAATGTGACCAACTGTTGAAGTTTCCTTAGGATTCAGGATGTTCTGGAAATAAAGGATTTTCATGTTATAAAATTACAACCAGTCGGTCATCCTATTTCTGACTCAAAGTTACTGTTTCAGTGTGAATTTTCTGTTAGCATAGAAGGACATCAGGTTGCAGAAACCTTTATGACATCTTAAACTTTCTATGTTTGATACTTCCCAGTAACTTGTTTATCACTCTTCCATAATTACTCTCTGCCATGAACACATCCTAAAAATAACTGGCTGTGCTACCTTTGAAATCCTTGTATTCCAACCACATTTTCCAATATCTTTTTCTATAGCTCTGTCCCTTATATAGCTTTAATTTAACATTATTTAGACTTTTTGGAAACATTCATATATTGATTTCATTCACTGTAGTTTTTATATTGCTTATTTTTACTTATAGTTTGCTTTGTCGGCTTAAGTTCCAATATACAATACTTGCTATTATGTGCAGAACAATTCTACCAGTAAACTCTAATTTACTTGAAGTAGAAGCCAGGAGTCTTAGCAGTGTGTACTGAATTGTAAGTAAAAAGATTCCTAATTGGTGTAGAGAATAGCTCTTATAGAGTAACT
Source organism: Condylura cristata (assembly GCF_000260355.1). NCBI lineage: Eukaryota > Metazoa > Chordata > Mammalia > Eulipotyphla > Talpidae > Condylura > Condylura cristata. The sequence continues at coordinate 36,289,725 of NW_004567103.1, read as the reverse complement.
GGATGCCTGCAGAATTCTCTCTCAACTAAAATATTTTAAAACCATGACCTTGAAGATAGAGGTGAGATGAACTTATTTCAAATATATAATAAAGATAAAGAACAACTTGAAAAGCAGAATACTTACTGAGGTATATCATGAAACACTTTAGCCACACCTACTCAAATTAGTAGGCGACTAAGAAATGCTTAAGAAAAGCACCTGGCAAATATATTATTCCACTTTATTTCCTGGGTAGGATACAAATATGTATAAACATATTTGAATTTGAACACTAAATTCCATAAGGTGCAATGTGTTTTTAATTACACCAATTAACTGACATCTGCTTTAAAATAAAACAAAATTATTAAAAAAAAAAACAACTAAATAAATGGAGCCAAGGTCCTGGAAAATGATTGGAATTTACAGAAATCTGAAGAAATAGTATGTTGGTACAATTTCAGAGGGGGAATGACACATTAATTGTATTTTAAAGAGATTAGGATTAATTAATATTTAAATGTATACAAGGAAAAAAATCCTAAGGAACAATATTGTAGCTGTAAGTCAGCTACAGTAAACACCGAATATTTTTAGTATTTATTGTATACATAGCCACCAGGGGAAATATATGTCTATCTTGAGCCACTAAAGGCAGTATGTAATATTTTAAAAAATAATTTTAGTCATAGATAGAGTATATGTAATTACTTTTGGCACCATGCTAGCTCATTTTTGGTTTGTTTTTAATTCCATCAGTCTCTTAAGGATTTCTTCAAAATAATATTGTCATATATATTTTTTTATACCAAATGCTTCCTCTATATCCTAAAAAAAAATGTGCTAACTCATTTGTTAAAAATTAAACAATGATTTATTTGGCCAGATTACACTGGAAAGAACCATCAATGCTTATTAGTTTCCACAAATATTAAGATAGAAGGTAGATTAAAAAAATAAATAAGCCCCATCATTAGTGGAGAAGGAAAGTCTAATGAGAAATATGACCTGATTGAATTCATCTTAAGTTCCTTTTTTATAAGCCTTGCAACTTTGGACTGTGAATAATTAATAGAAAAAGTCCTTCTGAGCTGCTTTTTTTCTGCTAATATCAGTAACATGCTAGACTCAGTAGGCAGTGATTTCTTCTGTATTCTTCATTTTTAAAATTCATCACCTAGTCCAATTATTTTTTGAGTCCATGAAACTTTGCTTTAAAAAAAAAAACTGTGTAATTTCAATGTTGTTCTAATTAAAACCAGTTAAAATTTAAATGTGTTACTATGATCAATAGAATTATAAAATTATTAAATGAATTAATGATTACTTACCTTTGGGAATCATTACTTATTTAAAGAAAGAGAAACAATAACAACAACAAAGCCCTTCTGGGATGCCCTGTGCCACTATACATTTTACTCTAAGTATTCTAAATTATTCTAAGTATTTTAAGTTATTCACACTTTTGAAAATATTGACTAAGCATTTTCCTTTGTATTTTTTCTTTTATTATAGTATTACAATGTTCAATGTCAGACTTATAAAAAATCATGAGTAGGGCAAAGAATTTCTTTGTATGTTCTTTGCCTAAATTTTCAGTATTTAATATTTTACCTCATTTACTCTCAGGGTAGATTTTATTCCTGAATAAGTTGCAGAAAACAGACCTATTTATCCCTAAGTGTTTTATTGTATATTTCCTAAAATAAAAACATCTATTAGCATAAAATGACCCAGTTACCACACTTGAAAATTAACATAATATATAATTTCACCATTTAATCAGATTTAAAATTTGGCTATTATCCCAATAATATATTTGTCACAAAAATTTAAAAAAAAAGGTAAGTTGTGAATTACATTTAGTTGTCATGTCTTTTGGTATCCTTAATCCAAAATTTTCGCTCTTTTTTGTGGGTTATGAGACTATATTCAAAGAGTAGATATTTGTGGGGGTTTTGTAAAATATTCCTGAGGAGCAGTTTATTTTCTTGTTTTATGATGGGGTGTGTGTGTGGGGGTGGGTAGGTGGGGCTGGGTATGCATGCAAGTACTCATTCCTGGTGCTGAGCCCTTTACTGTGCATCCTACCCATAGGAGCATTATTTTACCCCCTAAATTTATTTATGTATTTTCTTACATTGTTCACTTTTGTATAGGAACTAGTTACTTCCCTCTGGGTTAGTCCCTGAAACCTTCCTACCACAGTAACACCAGTGAATCATCACCATGTTCCCTTGTTTTGACCCCTCTTCTCTTTACTCTCTACTCTATTCCAACTATGGGAACTGCTATGCAAAATTTAAGTCTCAAATTAGTAGAATGTCCTTAGGAATCCTCTAATTTTCCTTATCAGGTTAGATTCCATTAGAAATAAGATTTTACTGAATAGTTATGGCCATATATTGATGATAGTTGCAGTGTAACATTTGTAATTTCTTAAGATTTGTCTTTCTCACTCTACTGTGATTTGCAGATCTGGCATTATTTCCTAGGATCTGGGTTATTTCTTGGCATATCCTATATCTCAGTTAATGAAAAAGCAAGCAATATAGATGAAGAATGCTAAATGTGGCTATATAAACAAAGCTGATGAATCATATCCAGGAAAAGCAGTTACGAAAACTACTAAAACAATTCCATTCATTATTTCAAATAACTAATGTCAGTGAAATAGTTTAACGAATCAAAAGCTACATCATTGCCTTGAGAAAATCAGATACAGGCACAGAAGTTTAAAAAATATCCGATAACCATCCTTTTTTACTAAAACATATTCTTAGCTACTTGTGCGTGCGTGTGTGTGTTTATTAAAGATATTTAACAGAAAGATGCATTTTACCTCTCTTTTAGATGGAAATTCTGATTCAGAGAACTGAATCAGAATATTTTCACCCAAAATCACAATATTAGTTTAGCAGAAACTGAAGTGCAGGTATTCTAAATATATGTATAAGGTGCTAGACAGATATCATAGCACATCAACAATTTAGTGAATGTAATTTGTTATTGGTAGATTGGTATAGACTATTTTAAATGTTAATTTGTTTCATAAATTGCACTTTATTGCACCCTTCTAACCTTGCCAAAGGTAATCATCACTAATCGTTTCACTTTGGTTGCAAAAGAAAATTGCAAAAATGTTTAAATAATTTTTAGATAACAACTTATATGCACTGTTGTCAGATAGACTGCACATTAAGAGATGATGTATAACAGGTATTGATACATGTAGAAGCATTGAAACTATTGTATTTTTAAGTAATAATTGTATGTTTTCTGTCTCAAAGTTAACATATTTGTGAATATCCAATTCTAAAGACCAAACTGTAAATAAAAATAGCTTTGATATCTGCTAGTAAATTTTAGCATCATGTTTACTTAAAATATGTGGAGATTCTTTTATTTTCCTGATTCGTTTATATCTTTGCTCAATTAATATGTGACATAAATGATTTCATATGTATTTGGTAAATATATAAAATATTTACATGAAAAGTATGACGACTAAGTCTTTTAAAATGTTTATGGAGAGTTGGTTGTTATTTTGCAATGACATTATTTGAGTAACGTGATATCTAGAGGAATCCATGTGACTTAACAAATGAGTATTATAGTTACATCAGAGATCTATATTCTCCAGTAGTTTCTCAGGACTGAATATTGTAAGAGAATTTTCCAATTTTCAAAATAGTTTCTATAGCAAGAAATGCTTGTAAATGACTTTTAAAACATTCATTGTATCTCCATATTTAATGCCTAGAAAACTTCCATTTTATCACTTTACATTCAATTTGTATTATCTATATTTTCTTCTTGATAAATGAGACACTGGGTCATTACTTTACTTGATATATTCATATTATATAAAATTTCCATTTTCATAATTTATTAATACCATACATTTGTATAATTCTCTTTCCAGTGACTTTGCATTTATCTCTTTTTATCACAAGAATCCAATTCTAAGTAGAGCAATAATCTATTCCCCTCATCATTTAGGAAATGAGTACATAGATTTTCCAAACTTAGACGGGGGATAATGCAGGAAGCTTAATCTTGAAACTAGTTCTTCTTTTGAATCCTGGGATTTTGGCCTTTACTACAAACTGATTTTTATTAAAATTTGTAAGGTCAAATCTAATTCAAATCTTAAACTTTCAGAGATCATCTTCATCTAAATAAGCATGCAATTTTCTTTTATGATTAAAATGTAGTGGAGATGGTTTTATACAATTCAGTGTTACTGACATCATTTTTACATTCCCATTAAGTCTTAGAGGATCTATAGGATAAAAATGCTCAATTCATGTTTGCAATCTTCACACAGTCATAGAAGCAATTTCTCCTGAGAGGATATGCAAAGTGCAGTGGGAACATACAAAACATGTAATATTATCTAGCTGGTAAAGTCAGTCTTCCACCAAAGACTTTGATTAGATGGAGATCTGCAAAACCACTTGGTTTTCCAAGGGATGAAGTCTTCAGAAACAGAAGGAACCCAGCTCTGTCACAACACAAGCCCAAGGAAAATAATTTAGTCTTGTTTCACTGTGATTTAAAGTGAGGGGACATATTGAGGTCATTCTTTATAATTATTTATATACACCTCTCTCTCTCATATATATATATATATATATATATATATATATATATATAAACAAATACATGTGTTTATAAGTATACTTATATATTATTTTACTTTTGTAGATATTTTACATATGTATATTATTATATAATTATAGCTATTATATTGATATATATATAAATATATATATATAAAAGTATACTTATATACGTGTATGTGTATATATATTTCACAGGTGTTTAAGTTCATACAAAAAGGGTTTCCATTTTTGAACATACATCCTCCAACTCTTTCTTTAATAAATAAGTTATTATCACTTTGTTTGCCTTAACTTCACTATCTGAAGTAAAGTAAATTTTATAAAACATCCATATTTCAGGTAAGTATATAGAGATTTAATTTTTCAATTTAAATAACCTAATGAATCTTTATCAATTACCTGCCAGAAAGAAGGATTATTTCCCAGAGGCATATGAAGATGAGTAATACATAATAGCATTTTTTAGACCTCTTCTTTCTAAAACTACCCACAATTTCTCTTTAATTTCACTTTCAATATGTCTGGGTAATCAGTTAATACAACATTTTATATGTAATTTTTTAGTGTGTTTACTTGGATTGAATTAATATAAGTAAGTTTGCAAATTATGGTAGAGATTAGAAAATAACTTTATACTTAGGTATTGCCAAAGTGGAGAGAAGAGAAAAACATTTCATTGAGTTGGTTGTTTTTTTTTTTTTTTTTAGCAGTAACTGAATTTTATGTGTATTTGTTGTTTTCAAGTACTTTATGTCCCTTTAAATCATTTACTAGAGTAAAATTTTACATTAAAAATGACTGTGGGTGTAATTGATTTCATAAACTGACTTACCTTCATTTTAAATGCCAAACTGTCCATCCAAAACTACAATTAGCCACTTGTAAAAAGAAGTTCTATTAGGAGAATCCCTTTAAAATGTCATTATCAAACTTTATTTTGCAAGATAATTGCTTACTTGAATTGCCAAAAGCAATGTTTTTTTCCTAAGGAAGTCTTACAGAATGTCATATTTCTAACATGCTTATATCTGTCAGAGATATTTAAAAGTTGAACTCTTTTCAAGTTTGCTAATACTTTAATTTTGTTAATGTTTTTAATCTACAATATTGTCTTAGAACAATAAATCATGAACACATGGTAGTAGTCTATATGGACACACTGTTCTGGCTATGGGATAAAATACACCACCAACTGTCTTGTCTGTGATTTGAATTTGTTTTTGTATGCATATTTTTTTAGTGAGGAATCATTGGTTTGCAAAAATGTATATGGTTTAGGGGAGTAGGTACAAATCTCTTCAATTCTGTCAAGACACCACAGCACCACCAAAGTACTGTCTTTTAGGATAGATATTGGGTCACCCATCGTGTTCCTGCTCCCACCCTCTCTCTCTTACTCAACTCCTCAGTCATCATTCTAGGGCTTGTTTTGCTTTAGTTTTGCCTGTTTCTTTGTTTTGTTTAGCTATACTCCACATAAGTGAAATCACTTGGTGTCTGTCTTTCACTTTCTGACAATTTCATTTAATGTAACTCCCTACAGTTCCATCCATAATGTTGCAAATGGAGAAATTTTGTCTCTCTTTTTAATTATATTAACTTATTGAAATGGTGGCAATGTTCTTTACACTTAAAAATTATTTAAAACATTCCTCACTTTTCAGGTACTACAGTGCTTTCATTTTATAACTTGATCAGTTAATTGAGTAAAAGGGGAAATTAATCCAAAAGGGAGATTGCATAATATGAGTAATCATTGTCTGTAATTTTCAAGCTAAATCTATCATCTACATATATTGCAAATATTAGAAATTAAAATCCTAAGATTTTATCTTACTTAATATTCCCATAAGCTCTGGGCCAAAACTTGTTATTATTAACAGCAGTTTTGTAAATCCAAATCCATTAAATTCTATAGGATTCTTACATTTTGTCATTATTCTGATATCTTATTTCATAAGGGAGAAATTTTGTCCCTTTTCTTTTCCTTGCAGTATAAATTTAAAATAGCTAGTATTGAATTATCCCTGGTGCTGTTAGAGAAAAATGAAGGAAATGAACATCACTAGGTAAACACCTGAAATGATGAAGCTCCTTTTCTTCTGAATTATGCCAAAGGAATAGAAATAATTAACTTAGAACAAACATATGTCCAAAAAGCAATGCATTCTGCAAAATTGCTGTGGCAAAAAATAACTGCCTTTTGCATTGCACTGTAAGGGTGGGAAACTGTGTAGATATATTTTCACATAAGAAAAATAAAATAATGATGTATTTAACGTGCTAGATAAAAGCTACTTAAAATAGAATACATAGAGCTTATTTGGTGGAAATATGAAATATATAAAATATTGAAAATACCCAGTAGAAGGAAATATCTTAGGTATAAAGAACTCAATAAATTCAATTCAAGAAATTTGATTTGTGCACATAACCTATTGACTTAGAACTAAAAAATCTATTAGAAACAATAAAGGTAGGTCCTCCCTAGTGGCACAAAGGCATAGGATGCAGCACTGCAAACTAGCCACAGCTGCTTCAGTGAAAGTTTGATCGCCAGCCTCTGAGGTGACCCACATGGTGCTGCTCAGCAGTGTACTTTGTCAATCTGCCTATACTGCTCCCCGCACTCTGAATCCGGTGAATCTTCTCACGGCTCCTGTACCAATCTTTTTTTTTTTAAAGAAAGAAACAATAAAGTTAATTGGCATGCTACAAAATTAGTAAAGTCAGTTATATTCCCATCTGCACACAACAAACTAGAAGAGAATAAAGTCAAGAAAACAATTTCATTTATAAACACAGTTTAAACAATTACACACTTAGAATTATCCTAACAAAGGAGGTGAAAGACCTATACAATGAAAACTAAAACCTCCAAGACATTGTTAGAAGAAATAAAAGGAGACAGAGGAAATCGAAATAAGTTTCAAGCTCATGGGCTGGAAAACTTCACATTGTTAAATGCCCTTCTTACCTAACACATACACATTCCACCCATCCTTATCAAAATTCCAGTAGCTTCCTGGAATATAATAGAACAAACATTACTGAAAATTGTGTGAAACTAAAGATGAAGCTGACTAGCCAAAGACATTCTGACAAAAAGGAAGACCAGAGGTACTACCCTTCTAGACTTCAATTTTTACTACAAAGTGAAAGTAGTCCGAACTACATGGTATTGGAATAAAAATAGACATGCAAATCAATGAAATAGAATTGAGAGCTAAGGAATAAAACCACACTTCTTATATGGACTGTTAATTTATGACAAAGAATCCAAGAACATACAATGGATAAATGAAAGTCTATTCAACAAATGGCATTGGAAAAAATAGCTAGTTGCAACACAACGAAACTAGACCACTATATCACACCATACACAAAAATTAACCTTAACAGGATGAAATACTTGGATGTAAAATTTAAAACCATAAAAACCATGGAAAAAATGCATGGGCAAAATACTTCCTAAGATTGGCTTCAGGCATGTCTCCAGAAACATTAATGGCAAAGGAAACAGAATAAAAATAAATAAATAAGCAGGACTACATCAAATTAAAAAAACTTTACATAATGAAATAAGTATTAAGGCAAAAAGATATCCTGCTGAATGGGATAAAGTCATTGCACATTATATATATGACAAAGGGCTAATATCCAAATATATATGTGTGTGTATGTATGTTGTATGTACATTATACATTTATACAAAGAAAACCATCTAACCCCCAAACTAAAGGCAGAAGTGCTAGTGACTTCTCCAAAGACAAATGGAAGTCTATATGGATAGAATTAGTGGGGATTATGCTAAGCAAAATAACTCAGGAGATGTACAAATACATGATTTCACTTGTATATGGAATACAAAGCATCAAAATAAAGGAACAAAAACATACCCAATAGCAGAACAGAGGCTACCAGAAGTGGAGAATGAGGGAAGTCAAGCCCTAGGGACAGGGTACCCCATGGACTATGACGGAGGATTATTGTAGCTTTGATAATGGCCATACTGTGAGAACATATATTTGTATAGATGTAGAGCCATACCTCAGAGGCATATTCAGTTTTTTAATCGAAGTTTATGCCAAACCACATTCTGCTCTATGTTACTTTTGTCATGTGTGAGACTGCCAAATATTGGATTATATGACATCTGAGATTTTAACAAATACCTTACTTGGTTCCTGTGTATCCTAAGACTGATTGTATGTATAGGTCACATTTTCTTTATCCATTCATTGACATTTAGGTTGTTTCTGTCTTTGTTACTATTATATATACTAGTATTGTAAATATGTGAGTGCAGCTATCTTTCCAAGATCCAAACTTGAGTTCTTTTTGAATATATACCCAGAAATGGGATTGATGGATCATATGGTTATCTATTTTTAATTTTTTTGAAGAACTGCCATAATTTTTTCTATAGTGGCTACAACATTATATGTCCTATATATTACCAGTGCATATATAAGTTATTGCAATAATGTATATTGTGGTTTTAGTCCTTAACCATTAAATGCTAATTTTATTAGCATTTTGGGTGGCCATACCCTAAAATCCAGAATGTTCCTGGTAATATATCAAGCCTCTTAGAATTTGTAAGTCTAGGACAATTAACTAGGAAATTTATGAGAACTAATAAAGTTTTTTATCTTAGGCTTGCAGTTAATGTTATAACCAGTAGAAGTTTCCAATATTTTTCATTTTTCTATCATTTATTTGTGCCCATATAAGTATTTATGAATGTAGTAAAGGGAATTGGAAGTATTCTTCATACACATGGGAGAAAGAGGAAGACTGTATGAGTGAGTTTTAGTCTTTTGCTTTGCAAACTATCTGTTTATGATTCTACAAGAACACAGAGACTTAGAGGATGAGATTGCTACTTCCGTACATTCTAAGCTAAGCATTCGGAGCTGTTCTGTTCCTTAATCATTTGGAACTTGTGGTCTGTGGATTAGAGAAACCTGAGAAAGTATCTTTTCTTTATTTGGAGCTGTAATTGCAGCTCCAAAATTCTCTCCAGGGACAGAACTTGCATGCTGTAATTCTTTGGGAGATTTCACCTAAATCAATCCACTGACTAGAATCTGGATGCAAATGTGTTTCTTTAAACCCAGGTTCTAGGAGGGATGTGGTTTAAAAGGAATTCTGCCTTCCATTTTTTTTTTTTTTCTGCGAAGATTAGGTAAAGAAGTAAAGCATGTATGGGGATATATATTCTAAAAAGTTATGTACAGTTCAAAAATTAAAATGCATCTGACATTTTCAGAGTTTTGTTTTTATCATTTAAATAATACATTGCCATACAGACACACAAACAACATTCTGTAGGTTTTAAGTACCTATTCAACCCATCAAAAACTATTCATTGTTACATATGCTAGTTATATAATACTTTTAAAATACATGAAAACAGTTAACAAATAAATAAGTTAAGAAGATATAAAAGACAACACTATACAGAAATTAAGAGTTCATAAAAGTATTTCATAAAAGTATTATGATATAGAACTTCTCCAAATCTTATGAGTCCATGGAGAAAGAATAGATAATTAAAGGCTTTGAGTGTTATGATAATTAGGTTAAAGTTTATGGCGAACTTGAAGATTTATTTTGGAAAGATCATTCTGGACGTTCTTGGTGATTTGATTGCAGTGAGGCAAAATTAATGTAGAGATATTGGTTTGGAGGTCACAGTAGTAATATAGTATGAACTAATGATAATTTCAGTGCTGAAATGAAAGGGCAAATGCTAAAAATATTTTGGTGACCAAAATAGACATAAATGGTGATCCCTTACAGATAAAGGATGTAAGAAAGGACAAGTCAAATGTGCTTATAAATCTAAACAGTGGGAAATAGACACCTATTTTCTGTTCCAAGTTTTTATACTTCCATGTCTGTATTAGTAAGTTTACTTATCACAGAAGCCATTTCTGCTATAGATTTCAGCCTCCAAGTGAAAAGGAGTTTCTCAAAGTCAAGGTGATGGTATATGAAACAGCATATAGCAACATTTTGGTAGATGACATAGTTGTCATTATAAATAACTGCTATTTTTTAAATCCCCAAATAGTCCCTTTCATCCCTTCCTCTATTAGACTTTTCTGTATCAGTTATATATATATATATATATAAGATTATTTTTACATATTTTTGTGCATTTTTCCATCTCAGTTGCAATCCCCTTGGGTTTGCAGTATTAATGATTCCCTTTTTCAATTCTTTATATCATGTCTGACAAAAAGGTATTTAATTTTATTAAACTCTTTATTTCTGCCACCTCTTTCTTTCTTTCCAAAGACTAAATTTCCGTCCTCCTTTGGTACACTGCTCAACTTCACTGACTCTATCATCAATTTCACTTTATTTGTCTTCTGTTAGAGGTGGTAGCTTCCAAATTTTTGTTCTTGATTTTTGTATTTTATTTTAACCCTTCATTTTCCTGTGTATGATTTTATGTTTATTCCCATCATTTCTTTTTAAAACCCATGTTTTTTATCTTAGTGGCCTTATAACATTTCAAATCAGTCTTTATAAATTAAATTTTTATTTAATAAATTATTCTCCTAAATACTAATTATTTTCATTCCCTATAACCATCAATGAATAGTTCTGGACCATGTGGGATATAGCACAGGAATTTATTAATATCAGATAGAATGATTCTACCATAAAAAATGCCTTTTTAGCACATATATTCAAATTGATTCATATGTCTATTAAAATCTTCACTCAATTCCATACTCAGGAAACTTTGCATTGGGGGACACATCCTAGCTTTGTTCTGAAACATGTGCAGGGTCATATTTATGCAGAGTAAATTAATCCAGAACACATGGAATTTCTGTCATTGATCTGAACATGTGACTGGTATGACAAAATCTGTAGGATTTTCCATCAGATATAAATTGTAGTTCCATGAAAGAAAGAATCCTATTTATGCAGAGCTAAACTTGGGGAGGTGATTTGAGGAATCATGCTCTCACACATGTAGTTTCAACACAGGCAAAGGACTTTGCTCCCAGATTTTTATGGTGTACTAACATGACTCAAGATTTGACCACAGAGAGTGTACCTTAGACCATTATCTTGACCTCAGAAGTCCTTTCTTCAAGTATAAATAGTATTTATGTTATTTTATTGATTTTGCTCCTGAGAGCTATATCTTTCACTAATTCTTCATAGAAAATATGCAAAATATCCACATACTCTGGAAAAAAATGGTATTTTATCATTTTATATATTCCAGATGTTCTTGATGGCCTGATGCAAGTCTGACATTGTAAATACACTGTAAATGACTGGAGAATTATCTCTGGTAGATTAAAAGAGAATATGTTTTAGAAAAAAATAAATTATTGGATTGTTATCTTTGATCTGAAAAATCCTTTAAAAATTAATCACCTAGCCAGTTACATGTCTAGTCCTTAATCATTTCATTAAATGTTTTTCAAATTTGGTGATGAGGAAATATTTAAACCCTTTAAATTTATACTAAGTAAAATAAGTATTTCTATAATTTACTCCCTTTGCTATTAATTCTTTTTAATTAAATTATATAAACAAAAATTAAATTTATTTTAACCAATCATCACTAATTTTTTTAAGCTGTAGCTAGTGATAATTCTCTATAATCCAGTATTTTTATTTTGTTTCCAAATGACATAATGAGAGAGTCCACCAAACAGTCATTGAATTTCAGCTATATCTACAATGACTCTGTTTTATTCTTTTAATACTGAGAGGTCAAATCAAAGTCATTGCATCTAAAATTATGTTTTTTAATATTCCTTGTTTTCGGTTAGACTTGTCAAATGTTTATTGGCCTTGTTATCAAATATGAGCATTTGGTTTTATTGATTTTTGTAATTTGGTTTCTTTCCCATTTAATTAGCATCTTTTCCCCCTTTTATTTAGTCCATCTTTTTATTTTCATTAGTTATGTAGTATTACACAGTCCTTGTATATCATTGATTCTATGAGCCAGTCAATGTTCTATGTGCTTTAGCAATATCAAATCATTTAATAATGATATCAGTTCTATGAAAAGCTATTTTTATTCTATTTAAAAGATGGGGAAACTGAGCAAAGTCATTATTTAACTTTCTCAGCACCTGAAATCTGTTATGTGACAGAGTCTAAACTCAAATCTAAGTAGTCTGATTTGAATCCAGTCTGAACTGCTATGCTAGACACTCTCCTTTTATTAAGTTTATATTTGTTATATCTAACTCTAGTATTTGAAGTGGAATGCTTTATCACTTAAATATGCAATTTACTTTGGTTATATCTAGTGTGATTTGGCATAAGACTTCAATATCCTCACTTACAAATTTTCTATTTCACTCAAGAACAATTTGACAGGTTTATTTATTTTTTTCATTTTCAGTGCTTTCTGTGTGATATTTTTGCTTTATTTTGGTTACTGTTGTTTTCTTCTTAAAAACAATTATTGAGTGTTTTTAGGTTCATAGCAATGTTGAGTGGAAAATGCAGAGATTTCCACTTTGCTCCTTGTCCCACACAAGCATAGTCCCCTATCCCCCACTTCAACATTTTCTACCAAGGGGATAAAATCTTACAATTGATTATCTACAGTAACACGTCATAACCACCTAGAATCCATAGTTTACCATTTGCTGTTGAATATTCTGTGGATGTGAGCAAATGTATAATGGCAAGTTCCTTCATTATAATATCAGAGTGTTTTCATTGCCCTGAAACTCATTTGTATCCAGCTAATTATTCTCCCCCCATCCAACCTCTTACCTAAACCCATAGTAACTACTGATATTTTACTGTCTCATAGGTTTGCCTTTCCCAGAATGTCATGCAAGTGTAACCATGCAGAATATAGACTTTTCACTTTGGCTTCTTTCACTTAGTAATATGCATTTCAGTTTTTTCTATGGCAACATAGCACATTTCTTTTTAGGTCTAAATATATTTCCATTGTCTGGATCTACCAGAGTTTATTGTTTATTTACTAAAGGACATCTTGGCTACTTCCAGGTTTTTGAAATGATAAAAATAGCTGTGATTAATCTTCCTGTGCAGGTTTCTTTGTGGGCATATATTCTTAATGTTGTTTTACTATGAAATATATCAAAAATAGAGAACAAAAATTAATTATACACAACCATGTTACCACTTCATATATAAAGAATGTTAGTATCAGTCACATTTTTATTTCTGGAAAAAAACAAACTAAGGAAATGAAGGTCATAGAAATAGTTAAAGATCAAAGTAATAGCTGACGTACACTACGCTTTTTATCTTTCCTAACCCTTTTGCCTCCTTTTCCCAGAGATCATCACTCCTGTTCAGGTGCTTATCCTTTTACATCTACTTAAACAGCATTATATAATTTTGTGTACTTCAAAAGAGTTATTCTATGGAGCTAAATGGAACTTGGGTTTTCAACCTATCACTACATTTTCAGGTTTTGTATATGGACAGTTAATTCATCTAGCTAGTAATTAAAGGTTGTTCTGAATGGTTTTGCTATTTCAAAGACAGTGTCACTGCTTTTATTCATGTACATGAATTGGAGTTTCTCTGGGGCTTACCCATAGCAGTGGAATTGCTGTATTATGCAGTGTATATATCTATTAGTTTACTTTCAGTAGTGATTACAGCAATTTACTTTCTTACCATCTGTTTGAACTTTCTTCTCCCAAATCCATTCCTGTAATTAAGACTGCAGAGCATTTCAATTCTCTCTACTTATAAATTTCTCTGGTTACTAATAAGGTAGAACATCTTATATATTTTTATGGTGATCGTGCCTTTTTCTTTTGGTGAACTCCTTTTTTAAATGTTTGCCTATATATATTGTTTCTTCCTTTCTCATAATTTCCCAAAAGATCCATCAAAGTTGCTTCAATATAAAAGTTGAGTTTTTACTTTGGTGTATTGGTTGTTTATGAAAATATTTGGTTCTCATCTACTTGGAATTAAATTTAGATTATATCATCTTTTGCATGGAAATTGTGGGAGATAAACAGTTAATTTCAACAATTTGTCTTGTACAGTTGAGGGGATGTAGGAATCTATTACTCCTCGTGTTTTCTAAGCCAGCTGGAATTCTATATGATTTGGTTGTTCAGTACAACAAAAGAAACACCCTGTCCTTCTCCTATTGATCATTACTTTAGACTTTAGCACTACTATAATTGACTCTCTGCTCTCTCAATCAATGGAAATTTTCTCCTGGGTTATATGTGTATTCTGCAATTTAATCATTTCTAAGAGAAAAAAATACAAATTTCAGTGATTTTGCAATTGTCTTCTACTCTGATGTCATCTGATATTGATTTGTAACAATATTATAGATTTATGAGCCTATGTTTTGTATTCCATAACTTTTTTCTTACTTTTAGAGATTTCAGTAAAAAAGAGCACTAGGACTTAATATAATTCAGCCATTTTGGTTAATTGGTCCACACATTTTTAGAAAGTATTTCTAGAACAGTGACAGTTTCATGGAAAATTTTGAAAGGAAGTTACAGATATTTCCATACACCTCCTTCCTCTATGCAAGTATAGCTTCTCGACTGACACATATTCAGCTCTTAAAATCTACAGTTTAGAGTTTGTTTGTTTGGTAAAAATGTATAATGGCATGTATTTTCCCACAGAATATATTCACTGCCCTAAAAACCCTTTTGTGTTCTTCCTATTTAGTCTTCCTCCTGCCCCAATTCAAAGCAACTACTGATCTTTTTACTACCTCTGCAGTTTCACTTGTCCACACGTTTTTAAAACAGATGTTAGTGTTATAAAGACAGATTTTCCTTTGTAGACCTCAAAAGGCAGCCAGTAAAGCCACAGATTGGGTTTTATTTGAAAACAAAATAACACAGAAAACAGGCAGAGTTCACTAAATCAGCTGCATAAAATGTATTGTCATAGTTGGGAAACAAGTGGAGGAATATAAGTTGCAGGTGTGTGAGGGGGTGTGGTACAATAATAAACATCCAACCAAGTTAATTTTAGAGGTATATTTGAATTTATTAAATGATTCATGAATTGGGCAACATCCCATTTACCAAGTTGAAAAGGTGCTGTGGAAAGCTATGTAAAAGGAAAGGTTTTCTTAATAGACAGAAGAAAGGCACTATAAAGAAAAAAAAAATTTCGTGCTTAGGTAACCCACCTATGGTGTATGCATCATGTCTTGTGATACTGTTTTACTGGTGCTGACCAGGAAATTCCCTTCTGACCTATTAGGACCATTGAAGTAGGTTGAAGCTTCAGGGTGGTTGAAACAACAGTTACACTTGTTATAATGTCTTGTTGGACTTAGCACAAGCACCTCCATTTTGGGTCTGCCATTTTCTTTTTAATAATTGTGTGTATGTGTGTGTGTGTGTATTTATTACAAGTATTAACTGCTTGTCTCTGAATGAAGGCATTATCATTAATCAGCAAGCAATTCGTTAACTTTATCTTTATTGAAGTACTAATACTTTGCATACTCCTTACTGTTGTAACAGTGAGTCTTGGACAAGCAGATGGCTTCTAGGGTCTGAATAGAATAAGGAAGTCTCCAATGATAAGGGCAACAAATCCTAAAGGGGAATAGTCAAATACCTCAGACTACGGGATGCAGAAGTGATAAAGAAAAAGACTCTAAGATAAAAGATGAGATTCAAGATGTAATGCTGGGCACAGAGACACTAAGGTAGAATGAGTGAGACCACCAAAAATGGACCAATCACAATAATTAGCTTTAGAATAATTAGGGAAAGACAGTATATATTCCCCAAATTACAACTTCCACTTCGGCTTCCTTGACCCTCCCAGGCCTGGTTCCACTGGCCTGGGAGTCCCACAGTATTCCTGTTATTTTCTTCCTTAATGAAATTTTCCTTATATCTATCACTAAACAAATTTGTCTCTTTGCTGGTTTGCCTGAGAGTCAGCAAAGTTTGTGCTGTGGCTTCCTTAGACAACAACCCATGGTGGCCTAGTGGCCGGGGCTAAGCCCTGACTCTGCAGCCTGAGATCAACAGCTAGCTGGGAGAGTGGGCCTGAAATTAAAGTATCAACACTGTGGGATTTCTCCCTTTCAAGTATAGTCATAGTACATGCCCACCAACAAAGCACCACAGTTTTCTACCAGAAATTGTGTTCCCCTTTCACCCTTTCTCGTCTGGATGCCATAGAGCTTCAGTCATCTTTCAAGGGTTGGCTTTAATGTTTTTGTCTGACCATTTGTTTGGTTTCCTTACATTCCATGTACATGACACCATCTGGTATTTATATTTCTCATTTTGGCTTATTTCTCTAAGCATAATCCCTGCTAGCTCATTCTGTTATGTTGCAAGTAGTATGACTTTCTCTTTTTAGAGCAATTAATTTCATGATAAAAAGCATTATAATGTTTACACTATTGAAAAATGATTAGTGCTGTTTTCTTACTTTTGAATTCCTGAGTATTTGCTTTCTTATATATTCAACTGTTTTAAATTCTCAGGTTATTTTTTAGTTAGTTTTTACATAAATACAATGCCTGCATTATGGATAAATGTAGATACACACAATCGTAAATAATATGTTTGAAATTAAAGTTACCTTAAAAAATAGGCTTCACTCATGGGGATAACAACTGAGATGAAAAAATGCACAAAATGATGTAAAAATAAACTATTATATTATTTAAAAAATAGAGTTCATTTTTATGTGTTTGGAAACATTAGTAACAAAGTTTCAAAGTATTGTTCTATTACTATCTCTGATTCCAGCATGTTTTACATTCCTCAGCTCAAGGAAGCCCATTGTATGTAATGAATCAGGGATTATATCTGTTTTGCTTTTTATTACATCCCCAGGAACTATTGCCTGAAATATATTAATGCATCTTATAAATATTTATTGAAGATAATAAATCTACAGATACATATGTTCTTCTACCTTTATTGTCATTTTAGAAAAGCCTTCCCGATTCTAATTTTATAAAAATAATGTGTGTGTATTTTATAATACAATTATAACATGCATGTATATTTATAATACAACAATATTTATCTATAGTTTTATTTTTTGGTGGTATTTGAGAAGTACCAAAGTAATTTTCTCTTTCTGTGGAGCCAGTATACTAGTAATAATTTTTGAATAATAACATCTCTGCTGATTTCAGATGGCATTCTTATGTAGTATGTTAAAATGACAAGTCTTATTAGGTGTGTTTTTTTATTTGCTATTTTGAAGATTATTTGCTTGTTTTTTTTAGTGCCAGTAGCTATAGAATTAATCATGATAGTTTCTTTCTTTCTTTCTTTCTTTCTTTCTTTCTTTATTTTAAAGATTTCTTTATTTGTACATACAGAACTGGGGTACAGGCCAGAGGCTTAGGGTCGGTGGGAGGCTTCACCAGAGACAGAGTGGGGAACAGAACAGGCAGATTGACGAAGTACACTGCTGAGGGGAGCAGCGGGCGGGCCAGGAGGGCCAGGAGAGGTCTGCCACACCATGTGGTCACCTCCAGGGCAGGCGGGAATCGAACTCATGTGGAAGTGGCTTTAGCTTCTCAGTGCTGTGCTTTAACCCGCTGCGCCACCAGGGAGGGCCATGATAGTGTTTCAATGTAAGACAATTTCTGCTTTTTTCTGTGACATCATTACTTTTATTTTCAAAAACTTTCAAGGTGAATAACTGTCCAGTGTCATAATTCAACTAAATAGATGCATGTAGAGTGAAAAACTTCATATTAAAATTTTGAATTGTTCTTTTCATATCATTTTTTCCCATGCACTATTTCTGAATTGCTTCCTACTTATTGGCCCACCAGTGAGAACTGTTTTTAATAATTTTTTACATGGCATATTTTTATCATCTCTTTCATCCACCCTGTTGCATTATACACTCATTAGTCATATATATGTTTATATATAAATAATAAGAAACTTTGCCTTTTAAAGAATGCAGTTTTTGAAGTGACAAAACTTTAAGATAAAATAATTAGTCCTTTAGTGTACTACCTTAATTTTATAACAATACTTTTGAAAAAGTCATTTTATTTTCCTTATGAAAGTTGTGACATCATTTCATCCAGTCTCCTAGCCCTTCTCTTTATCTTCTTAATATTTCCAAGAAAACTGACAGCTATTCAGAGATTTCATCTTCAATTTCTTTCTCTGCATTCTTGAATGGATGTCATCCAGGCCAAGAGATTTACATTTTTATAGAGCAACTAAGTGCTCTCTAAAAATATCCTTTCTTAAAATCTCTGCTATCTTAGGCTTCATATCAATGTCTGCCTTTTATGTCTGGGTGACTACCTGGTCAAAAATATGAGTAACTGAGTAACTTTTTGCATATATATTAATAATAAGCTATATATATAAAGTAAACTGGAAGTTGATATATATATATATATATATAGTCTTAGAGGGATATAATTCATAAGATAATTTTATGGCCATTAGAACTTTTTCACAAAAAAACATGTCATACTCATTTTGCTTTAAAAATGCAGTGTTATAAGTCATGTCAAGTTCTATAATTACCTTTGATTACCATGCTCTTCATTCTGTTTTTTATACAGTTTATTTCAATAACTGAATTCATTAGATACCTTATTATTTGTTCTCAGGCCCTTTTCATGACTGTATCATCAGAATTATAATTTTCAAAGTAATCCTTTATTAATCTGAATATTTCCTGTTAAAGAATTCAATATTGCTTTATATGCTAAAATTTTGATATCTTTGTTTTTTGTTATCTGTTTCTAATAAAAAGGTTTTTCCTTTTGAAGAGTATATATTTAAGTAGACTCAAGAAATCAGCATTGACAATAATAAATTATTGACAATAATAAATGCTAAGAGTTCACATTGATTTTGTCCTTTTCTACTTCCCTGTCAGCTAGTTTCTTTTTATTGGTTGGAATTCAATACATACTAGCAATTCTTCTCCCGAGTCTCTGTAGTTTCTAAGAGATTAAATTGACAGTAAGGCCAGCCAAATATTTAGCAGACCCAGCTTTTAGCAGAATGAATTTTGTGGAAGGTCTGGAAAGACTGAGCCTCACCTTTTTATCATATTGTCACTTCCTTAAACTGTGAGTTTCTACTTCTGTAATATGTGATAATAATACACTTTCTCTTGTTAGTTCATTTTACATTTCGCAAGAGCTGAACAAACAAAACATGATGAAATAATTTTGAAAATGTTAAGAAAAATTCTCTAAAAAATGTGCTGTAACTTTTATTTAGATGTGGATTTTGAAATGGTTTTGTTTATTTGCACCACACATCCTAAAAGATTAGGACTCCTTTAATTTATTTCACCATGTGGAACAAATTTATATAGGTAGGTTATCAAACAAATAATTTTCCTTAGCATTTACCGTGTAACTAGACTCAACAAACATAATTAGGCCAAAAATAAGTGATTGAACAATACACTGATTTATTGTAAATGATTTTATATAGTATTTCTCTGTTGCTGTATTTGGTAAGAACATTAAACATCCCCAAAAATAGCAGTTTCTAATGTCCACATTACACCAATGACTATTTTATATGGGAAAGGGAAATTAATGTTGGAGGTAGAATGGAGATTGCTCATCAGCTGAATTTAATGTAAAGAGATTATCCTAAATTCTCCAACTGCATCCAATGCAATCACAAGATCCTTAGTAATAGAAAAGGGAGGAACGATATGATGTGAAAACTTAATCCTCTACTGCTGGCTGGAGGAGCATAAACATGTGGATACTAAAAGCTGGGAGTAGGAAATGAAGTCTCTCTTAGAAACCTCAGACCTACCTATTTTTTCAGTTCAGTGAAACCCATTCCATATTTCCGGACTCCCAAATTATCAAATAATAAGTTCTTTGTTTGTCTGTTTAAGCCACAACATTTCTGATACTTTGTTTTAGGAGACAGAAAACTAATGCAACTTATATTAGTCTGTTTCACTGGGAACATTACAAACAAACAGGTTCCTGAATAACAGCACTTTTGGCTACTGTGTGGTTTGAAAAAACTGGTTATGAAATTGTAGAAACAGGTTACTTTTGCTTTTGTATGTTTTGTCTTTTATATTTGAAAAATGACCAAAAGGGTAAGAAGCAAAACAATTGCTTTATGTCTTTTTCCAAGTTACATAAAATGATTTCCTCCTTTGCAGTTGTCTTGCTAATCAATGTGAATCAGTTTACTACTTATAGAAACTGCCAACCATTCAAAAACTGAACAAAGTGATAAAATTCCAGACTGTTTTCATAAGGTGAAAATTTTCTAAAGGGTATATCTTAGGAATGTCATTACCAAAAACCTAACTGTAAAATAAGTTAAATGAAATTATAAAATTAAAATACTTAGCAAAAATATTGCCTGAGCAAAGTTTTATAATATATATATATAAACACACACCCATGCCAAAAATTAGCTGAAATTTTGTGTAAGAAAATATTTAGCAATGTAATCCATAGTTGGGCAAGGGAAGGCAAAGAGGAGAAGAAACAGGAAGGGAAAGAGCATATTGGACTATAACCAAGGCTCCCAAAAGGGGGGATGTTATTGGATGGGAGCATTGGGGAGGGGTTGGGGGGTCCATTGGAGTTTTACTAGAGCTTTGGTGGTGGGTGTGCTGAAATAACATGCAATCATAGAAGTATAAATCTATATCCCTAAGACATATACAGTGATGTAAATCAACATCACTTCAATAAATGTTTTAATTTTTTTTCCCAAGAGACTTGAGATTAGTAAATTAAATAAGCTGTCCTTGAAGATCAGAAAAGACATATTTTGGAAGAATTATTTTCATAATTTAATGAGCCTACTTCAGTCAAGGGACACTACAGAAGTGCAAATTCTAAAGTTATATGTAATAGCTATTACTGTTGTTTTTACCAGAAGACACCAGAAGCTCCAATTGTCATTGGAGTCTTAGGAATTTGTATCTTAGTGGACAATCTGTGACAAACAGTGTTTCATTTTGAGATCTCTAAATTGGAACTTAAATAGGGATTTTTTTCATCTTGATTATTGATATATATATAAGCTCTTTAATGGAAATGAGCTTTAATACAAGTATAAAGAATATAGTTTCTAAATAAAACACCCAAGTTACCCATCCCCTCGTGGGTTAGTTCAAACAAGGCCTGAAAGCTGTCCACAAGTCCAAAGAACCTTCTGGAGGGGACCAATAGAAAAGGGTCAAAAATGTCCAGACAAGTCTGGGAGGAAAAGAGCAAAATCAAAATCAAGATAAATGCTGCTATGGTTAAATCTCCCAAAAGGTCTCTCACCCACATATGTTTCAATCAGTCCAGGACCAAGATGAAGCGAGCACAGATTCTTCGTGTCTTTCTGTTCCATGTGCCTTCCTCAGCCCAACATGTCTGTTTTATATATAGAACCCAAAATGGCTGTTAAGTATGCCCTCAGGTCCTAGCAGTCCTCTCTTTGGTGTTGCTGGTATTTGCGATTTTAGCAAATGGTCTCTTTACTTCACCCTCTAGTCCTATAAATCATCCCTTTGGTGTTGCTGGGATCTGTAGCTTCAGGACCTGGTGTGGGGATGGATTCCACAAAAACCGTATCTGTAGTGTTCATTCAGTATATCCTTTCTCCCTAACAACATGACCATCTCTGTGTGCCTTCCTGGAAGGAGAAAGGGATCTCTGTTGTCTCTTCTTTCTTTCTTTCTTATAAAAATATCAGTCAAATTTTGGACTAGGGTCTCACCCTTATGACCTCATTTAACTTTAATTTCCCCATAAATCTACTTCCAAGTATAGTCCTATAGGCTTTAGGGCTACAACTGTGAATTCAAGGGAAAATAATATTAATATCAAATGCCAGTTTCAGTTTTCCTTAGCCAATTTAAAGGAAAGTTTGTGAAGATTAAAATATTTTAATTTGTTGACAACTTGAGAAGGGCAGCAGATTCTTGTCTGAAAGGCTAACTTTCTGCTCTTTTGTAGAGGGCAGGGGTTTTATCCAGAGTTACAAAGGAAATAAAAGGGAGGGAAGTGGCCCAAAGTTAGCATTTCTATCCTTGTGATGTAGGCACCTGGAGATTTGAGGAGACTCAGGTTGGTGCAACTGCTTTGATATCAGCTGGTGTTAGCAATTTCAACGTTATCATTTTAGGGATCATTTTTTTCCTTGGAATGTCAGAAAACAAGGTTGTTGATCTAGACTATCCAGAGAGAGATTTTCCTCTTCTCACTATATCATTCCTGTTACAATGTGGGTCCATAGCAGTGATTTAAAAAAATAAGATTTATTTATTTATGCATACAGAACTGGGGTACAGGTGAGAGGTGCAGGGGAGGTGAGAGGATTCACCAGAGAAAGAGTAGAGAGCAGAACAGGCAGATTGATGCAGTATACTCCTGCAAGGAACAGCAGATGGGTCAGGAGAGGTTTGCTTTGTCATATGGGTCACCTCTGGGGTCAGAAATTGAACTTGCACTGAGACAGTTGTGGCTCACAAGCAGTGCTGAGCTTTAACCCCTTGCATCACCAGGGAGGGCTTGATGTTTGTTTTCTTTTCTGTCTTTATTCATTACACTTTCTAATTTTTCCATAAGCCAGGCACTCCAGTGAGGGCTATGTTAAATAACACTGACAGAGCTACTCCCTGATAGCTGTGTAGGTACATATTGAAAGTGACAAGTCCTAGTGAAGGAGACAATTAATGTAACATATAGCTCCTGTTTTTCATAAAATATTGATCTCAAGAAGGTAAGCATAAATGTTTTGTGATTTTTCAATTTGTATATTATCAAGATACATGTTTTCTCAGATTAAAATGATAGCAATAATGGAATGGAAAATCATACACATGTGCATCAGCTTTTCATATGATAATTAATATTTATTTGAATGTGTAGGTACTTTAAATTACAATTTACTATTTAAATTGCACAGACTGTTATGAGGTGGTTAAAAAGGTGATGTTCAAAATAGGTAGACTTATTCGAATAAAAGTTTGACCTCAGATTATCTAGTGACCTGCTGAAGATAAGTGGCAGTGTAATGAGTTGAATTTTGATTGATTACTACTTTATATTCTTTTCAGGAAATTGATGGAAAAATATGAATTTTAATGTTTTATTATTACTTTGTATCATAATTTTCTGAAAAATGTTGCACAATTTATCAGTTTGATTTTTATAACAAAGATATGTAAGTAGATGTATAACAGTAAATCTGAATTTAACAATAATACTAAAATCTTAATAGGGAAATAAATTCACTCCAAATTGGTGTTATTTCAAGAATGGATCATCAAAATCTACCCTCAAAACATAGTGAAGATGACTTAATAGTAGAAGGGGTTACCACTTTGTTTCTGAGGGAAATTTGCAACTATTGTAGAATTCAAACAGTTGAGCAATGTATTTGAATTAATTGTGGTAAATGGCATGGTAGATAAGTATATAGACCTACCTAGATACATATTCTGACTATTTCATCTAATCAAAACTTTCTTCCTGCTAATATATGCTAACTTGCACATTCATTTCTTTCAAGTTTCCTAAGAAAGACATTCTTAACAAACACCTATAGAAAAACAGTAAGGTGTTTCCAAGTGAAGGGAATTCAATGTGGCGCGTATACAACTCTAAAACATATATGACATATACTAGTTATTTTCAATTTAAAATCATATGTATCCAAGAGACTTTGCCTTTCCAACTTAGACAAGTGGAAAAAAGGACAATACATATGTAAAAACTATTTTCAGAAATACACAGCAGACAGCACAGGATCGTGACCCTGAATGGAGGGAAATGAGGACCAATATTATCATAGTTCTCAGCTCAGAGACAATTTCCACATTAAAATGTTAGAGAGGGAGTACACAATAAGAATTTAGCTGATTTTGTCAATTTAGGAGACAAAGATCAAGCTGAGGGGCCTACAGAGGCAAGAAAATGAGAGAACACATCACATAGAGAAGGAAGCAATAATGAGGAAAAAAAGTCCCAGAAACTCAGCACATTTACAGTTTTTACAGTACATGCCTAGAGTGAAACTTTAGTCATTTGGACAAATACAGAACAGACTATGTGAGCTTAGAATTCCTGAGAACTAATACAGGATAAGAGATGTTTGAGTTGAAACCACCAGTGATCAGGGGGACAGGGGAAGCCCCAGCAGTCACATACTTCAGTAACAGGACTGAACTGTCCATGAAATGGAAGATATTTTGGCAAAATTTTAGCAGCTCTCTAAAGGGTCAGACTGGTCCAAATGTAACTCCATGTTTTTTTCATCATGAAGAACAGCACACATTAAATGCGGACAACAAAAATGAAAGCACGACCAGTAGAACTCCTTGAATTTCTACATTAGTCTCCTCAGGCGTCTCTAATAAAAATACCACAGACTGAAAGTCTTAAACAACAGACACTTATTTTTGTGCAGCTCTTGGGACTAGAAGTCCATGAGTAAGGTGCCAGTAAATTTGGTTTCTGGTTAGCTCTTTCAGCCTTGCAGATGGGAGCTTTCATTCTGTGTTTTTATATGACTTCCACTACGTACATGGCAAAAAAAAAAAAAAAAAGGACATGGGTGTGGTTTTCTTTTTTTATATTAGCTATCACATTGAACTAGGAACCCATATTTTCCATATTTTGACTTATTTAACCTTAATTACCCTCCTAAACCACTATCATTTAACCTTAATTACCCTCCTAAACCACTATCATGTTGAGGATTAGGATTTCAAAGTATGAATTTTGAGGGGCACGATTCAGGTCATAACAGTATCTGACATCTAGTAAACAATGACAAGCTATGACAAGTTGGAAGGACATGTGTCTTTTTAAGAGGAAAATGTCAGTAAGATAAATAGGCACAAAAAGATAGGCATTATATAAGTAACAGATAAAGGTGATTAAAAGGCCCTTTGCATGTACCTAAAGGAAACTACAAACACAATGCAGACTCATATAAGAGGCTCATATGAAAAGAAACTGAGGTCAGCCTCTGACTCTGTCAGCAAAAGAACTAGGCTCAGCCCAGTAGCATGAGGAACTGAATCCTGCCAACTGTGTGTGTGAGCTTAGAAGTGAACCATTTTTTCACAGTGGAATCTTCAGCAACAGTATCCTTAGATAATACCTTGATCAAAATCAGTTAGCTGTGCCCAATTAGTGACATACTGAAACCAAGAAAACACATGTATATTGACTTAATTATACTTT
Source organism: Condylura cristata (assembly GCF_000260355.1). Lineage (NCBI taxonomy): Eukaryota > Metazoa > Chordata > Mammalia > Eulipotyphla > Talpidae > Condylura > Condylura cristata. Next base: position 36,263,925 of record NW_004567103.1, on the reverse strand, counting down.
GGGAAACTATAAGAAATTTTAAATCCCATCCTTGGACTCCCTAGTGATGACTTCTACCCAAGGGTAGCTATTCTCATGATTTCTCAATGCACAAATCACTTACCTGTTTTTTTTTGTTGTTGTTGTTGTTTGTTTTTACTTTTATATGTTATATAAATTGATTATATAGTAGGTATTTATTTTCAGTCTGGTTTACTATATTCAAAATATCTTTAATGTTTAATGTTTCATAGAAAGGTCATTCACCTTCATTGGTGTACAGTAACCCAATATATGCATAGCAAATTAAAAAAAAACATTTTTAATACATCATTTTGTGCATTTTCCCATCTCAGTTGTAATCCCTGTGGGCTTCCTATCACTAAATCACCCATGTGCCATCACCATAGTCCAGTGCATTTCCCTCCCCCAACTGTTTTTGATCCCATCCCACCCCCATAAAATGTCTCTGGTATATAGGTATTCACTATTATTTTTTTCTCAGCTGATCTGTTATACTCCTGCTATGAGTGAAACTCTCCATTATTTTTCCTTTTCTTTCTGGCTTATTTAATTAAGCATGATCTTTTCCAGCTCTTTTTACTCATTTCCTTTTAGATATTTTCCTATGAGAGTAATTGCTTGGATATAGAATATGAATTTAACTTTCATTGTTGTGGCCATGAAATACCTAAAATCTACTAATAGGTGACATAGTTGTTTTATAGTCTAAGAAGCTATTTGTATAGAAGAGAAAACTGAAACATAGAACTTATAGGCAATCAAATTTATTAAGTCTGTCAGTGCATTGGATATCTAGGTTTCATTTGGCTTCTTTAAATATACCTGTGGTAACTTGAATAAGGAAGTGCATTTTTGTGCATTTATCCCCCTCAAATAGTAGTATATGTTTAGAAAACAACCTATATATGAGTGTTCATAGCAGTTTTGTTTAAAATAATTCAAACTGGATGCACGGATAATTTTTAAAAGCTCAAAATTATGTTTGCACAATAACCCCATGGTGTGGTGTATATAGGAAAACACTTGATAAAATTTCAGTGAGTCTTAGAGATATTACTGTATGCTGACTGGGAAAAAAAAATAAACTCACAAAGTTACATGCTGTATGATTCTTTTTATTTAACATACCTGAAACATCAAGTTATACAATTGAAGTTTTTGTGAGAGATTAAGGAATGGATGGGCCAGAGGGAAGTGGTTGTAGTTATAAAAGGGATCCTGCAGTGACAGAAATGGCCCATGTCATCTCTATCAGTGCCAACAACCTGATTGTAATGCTGTACTGTATTTTACAAGATACTACCATTGGAGACAACTTGGTAAACAGTACATAGAATCTTGTAGATTCACATGTACTATTTTTACAGTTGTGTTGTGGGATCAGAACCATGTTGCCAACCATGTATGCATCAACTTAGATGCCTGGAAAGAAAATTAATAGGTAACTTGCTTTACTTAGAATTTTCTCTTCCCAAATGTTCCTTTTCAAAGGGATTCTCCAAAATCAGTTTAGGTCTAAGGAAAAAAAATCAAACTGTTTATGTTGTGGGATTAAATTAAGTCAGAGGAAAGACTATATTTTAAGCAAAATAAGTTAGAAATCCTCTAAAAATTGGAAAATTATCTATCTGGAAATAGTCAATAAAATATATTTAATCTGGGGACCATCCAAATGGATTCCATCTCCCTCCATTCCATCTTCCTCTTCACAGTCCCAGAAACCTATCACTGGGGCCCTGTACTCAGGATTGAAGTGATAATAATAGCTAATCACAAATGCTGGAAGTTTCAGTATATTTTGGATTTAGGACCAATTTAAGTATTTTAAAATATCAAGTAACTTTTTGTGCTTATCTGGATTTTAACTTTACTACTTATTATATTAGTAATTATTTTAACCACATCCTCTCTTTACTCAAGTGATGAAAAGATCACACAGTATGATTACTCAGACCTGCTTTATAAACTATCTCTTGAAGAAAGGAAAAGGGAAGAGTGCCATATCTGTGTTCAACTTTTCAGAAATAATAGAAATGGTTTCATAAGAGGATGGTTTGAGAATAAAATGTTGTTTATAGTGGGATGACCAAAAATGACAAGTAACTATAACTAGATGTTTATAGTGGGATGACCAAAAATGACAAGTAACTATAACTAGATGGTTTATAAAATCTATTTCAGTTTAAAATTATTAGGTAAACTGCTCTGTTCTTGAAGGTTACTACTGATTTAAGGGTAGCATGGAACCTACTTCAGTATGTTTATAGAATATTTTAATTAATTCTATCTTTAGGTTTTTTGAATCTTAAAATTCCTTGGAAATTTCCATATAACAGATGTAATGTCATAAATTTAGGTTCACAGTTCTTTAGTAAGAAAGTAAGATATCAATCATTTCTATATACATTAATAGCATAATATGAAGAAATATAAATGCTTCAAATATATGTGTATCTTTGGAGGAAAAGCAGGAAAGTTTAATTCAATACACAATAACTCATAGTTTATTAAACCTTTACTTTTGTTTTTAAACTAAATGTTTAAGTGCTGTTCATTTTTTTATACAGTATTTCTATGGAGCACATTAGAAGCTTAATCATAGACCTTATCATACAGTCACAGAGCACAGAAGAAGATACCAAAATTATGAGCAAAAAGTGAAGTCAGAGATTTTCAGCAACATAGTTTTAGCAATTAGAATATCATGAAACCTCAGCTGTATTTTTCTCTTCTTGTTGATTTTGTCTCTGCTTTCAACTATGAGGGCCAACATCATAGGTTCATAGAATTCATAACTTTATAAATATCATTTATTCTAACACCGATTCATTTTTTTTTCAAATTTGAAATAGGACAATAAATGAAATATTTTATTTAAAAAATTTGGCATATTTCCCTTAACACTTTGAAGAAATCATATGTACAATAAGGAAGTTAATGTTTATTTAAAAGATTAAAAACATACGCAAACAAGAGTAGCTGGTTAATCTTAATTTTAAATTCAGCTCCAATTACTTGATAATCCTTGCCCAAAAATTGGTGCAATTCATAGAGTTCAATTAAAAAAGAAAGGTAAAATGCACATATTAATAAAAATATGTAGCTGTACAAAAATTACTGAGTAGCCAATATATGAGACCAGTCAGAAAAAAGTCTCCAATCTATGTCTTATAAAAACATAGTGATGTAACATAAGGCAATATATTTAATTTGTGCTCAGTCTGCAGTTAACATACAAATAATAATATTGTTAAAATTCAGAATAATAATTTATTCCAGGAACTGGAAACTAACCTGCATTAATTACTGGGAAATTTAGATATTTGTACTAGATTCATTATTTAGCCAATCTTTGGGAAAGTTTGCCAGTGTTAAATTGTCTAAATAGTTCCATGCAGACAATTAAGCTTTAACATTGAATAGAGGCTTAGCTTTCAAGAGATTAGTGCTTTTTTTTTTGTATTTACTGAACAGAGTAACCCATACTCTTATTATAAATATTACCAGGAGCAATTCACCAATTCTGACATATGTATATTATCACTAGACAAGTTGTACAGACTTCAATTTAATTAAGCTCATGACAGTCAAGCCAACTAGAATTCAAAGTAAGTTAAGTTGTAAAAGTAAAGAAAATTTTATATCTTATATGCTGAGCGTTTAGATAGAAATTCAAGCTAACTCTATGAGTAAAACTTGCACTGCGCCTGTACCCCATTTAGACAAGCCATTCAGCCGAGAGTCAGAATTTTATCTGTGAAGGGAAATAAGGCCTTTTTTTTCTTAGATATTTATGGGTTTGCATTCTGGAAATGTTTACTTATTAACAAGACTACATATATCTCAAATATGGGGGAAACATACAAACCATATATAAACTGAGATGTATGATGTAGGTACATTGATGGAATTCTTTAAAAGGGGAAAGAGAAAGGAACACCTACATATTCATGTGGAGATACATTATCCTCTTTAAGGGCCAGATTTTTGAGAGTCTTTGCAAGAAGACTTGGTACAGATTCACCAAAGTGCCCAATCCTTGTGTTAGAGTGCAGGTTTGTCTAGGACAATGAATGTGGTATAAAATTGAGTTAGTATGTGGTCAGGTGTCATCTAAATACCTCCAATTCTACTCTCCTAATGCCCTCAGATTTTGTGCTGTAAATTCCCTTTATCAATTTTAATTTCATGTATTTTGTGTGATCTTTACACTTGGCAATTACTCACATGAAGTGAGTCTTTGGTAAAATTTTAGCTCAATGAATGAGAGTCATAACTTCTACTTTGCTATCTGGGAAGCTGGGTCTTCTTTAAGTGAATTGAGGAAAGGTATGTGAAATCACTTTGTACATAAGAGAGCGCAGTGACAGTGGAGCTTTAATACCTTTTGAAGTCTATAAATTGTATTTTTTCTTTCAATCATTTGCCAAGTATTGGAGGTTATTTATTAAAATAAATGATGTGATTTCTGCCTTTAAGACGCCTCGATCTACATGAGGTATGATGTACTCTCAATAACATTTAATTGACAGAATAAGATTTTATTGCACTAATTTACAAGATCATTTTTCTGAGAATGGTAGATGAATATCAATGAATAAGGTAGGACAGGAGTTAGCTATGCTGCATAAGATTTTGAATGTATTATGTGAACTGGAACTGCATTAACAAGCTTGGCTTATTTCTAGAGTAATGGGGGAGCCAGTGAACTAACAAACATAGCTTATAATGGGGATCCCAGTGAATTTTTTTTAAGATTTATTTATTTATGCATACAGAACTGGGGTACAGGCCAGAGGTGCAGGGGCAGTGAGAGGCTTCACCAGAGACAGAGTGGGGAGCAGAACAGGCAGATCGACGAAGTACACTGCTGAGGGGAGCAGCGGGCAGGTCAGGAGAGGTCTGCCGGGCCATGTGGTCTCCTCTGGGGCAGGCGGGAATCGAACTCATGCAGAAGTGGCTGTAGCTTCTCAGTGCTGTGCTTTAACCTGGTGCACCACCAGGGAGGGCCCCAGGTGCCCAGTAAATTTAAGTGAAATAGGTGAAATAAAATTATTTGAAAGAAAATGAATATATTACTCTATATAAGTCAAAGGAGATTCAAAAATAAAAATAAAATCTAGCCATAAAAAGGAATTGACATACTGATACATACTATAAGGAGAATGAACCTCAAAAGATTGTGCTCCTCTTTCTAACTGCTTTGTTTCACTTGGAAGTAATTTCAAGGGCACAGAAAGGCTTATTACCATGTGTGAGATGCTAAGCTTTACAGACTCTACAGATAAGGTAAATTGCAGACTTTTATAGTTAATTTGGAACAAAGATAAAACACATAAATATCCTAGACTTTTTATTTTTGCAAAGCTTTCTTTAAATCTGACCAACACTGAAAAGTTGGGTCCTTTTTTGTTTGAATCTCAAGGAAAGAAAGATTTACTTCCTTTGCCTTAAGGAATTTACATAAATTCTCAAACTTCTGTATCTTAAGTAGCAGAGGGTTTGTTACACTGAGAAGACTGGGGCCACCCTTCATGTTTCTTATAGTTTTGGGCTGACACTTGAAAATTTCCATTTTTTTTTAAGTTCTTTAGTGCTGTGTTGCTGGCTTGTATTGGTCACACTGAGAACCACAGTGGTTGACCAAACTTCTTTCCTTAAATATGGCAGGAGATTGGGGATCAAAAGACCTGTGTGAATATTCTGTGCTGAAACTAGCATTATTATCTTATGTGGGTAATCCAGCCATTTAAGTTTGAGTTCTTTCATTTGTAAAGTTATGTAAGTACACTTAAGAAAACTTCCCCAATGCTATTGTAAAAAACAAACAAAAGCAGAGCAGTTTTAAAATAAGACTAGAGCTGTCACAGTGGAAAAACTGCTTATTTTCTCTTATTACTGGCCTAAAAGAGCCTTCATCTGGGCCAAGCGGCAATTATTTCATAAACTGCTTTTTGAGAACCCAGCAGGAGAAGAGACATTCTGATAACAAACACTGATTATTATGGACTTTTGCCAGAGAGAATCATTAACTAATTATATATAGCCAGGAACTGTTTAAGTAGCTTGTTAATGCTAATTAACTATTTTCTTTAACTACTTATCTTCCTCTTTTCTCTCAGTAAGTCTCCCCAACTTATACTCCTTCTCAGAACACATGAAACTGTGACCTCTACTTGATAGAATTTTGGCTCAACTGCCTCTGATTTTGACATACTGAGGTCAACATTTGGTTATCGTATGCTGAAGAAGATGAATTTCCCCCCTTGATTTTTCTGATTATCTTGAAAGCATCTTCTATAGTGATCATGTATATAGTATCCATATTGTAGGTTTTTGTTGCAGTTAGTGTTGGTGCTTTCTTCATCTTTCTCTGCCTTGCCCCTTGAATTGTGGGGGCACCCGTTGGATGCTCAGTAGCTATTTTATGGACTGAATGAGCTTACTCCCTCTTTGAAGATATATTTCTCAACCAATACTACTCACATCGTAAAGCAAGATAGGGTTATGCCACGTGATTCCCCCAGGAGACTGGAATAAATGTTGATGTCAAATTCCTATAACTTCCCTGTGAGTGGCTTATTATCCAGCATCACTGGCACCGAATGATTCTGAATTTCAGGGCCTTTATATCCATGTTGAGGGAAGAGACATATGCAGTTTAATTAAATTCAGCACACATTTATTGAGAACCTTCTCTACAAAGTATTTATTAGGCACTGGGAATATAAACATGAATGCATTCCTTGCCTTCAGGAGCAGGGGTCACAGTCAGGGAAGATGCAGACATGAACAGTGCTCACAGCCAGAATGCCATCCTGAGACTATTTCCATTGTGGACCTTGAAGTAGACTGCAGGCTCTTAGTCTGCAAGATCTTAGTCTGCTGGCTCTGGTCCTCAGATCCCTCTGGTCTGGTGGGGCTGGATACCATCCTTTGCCAGCTTAAATATGCAATGGTGCCTTGGACAGAGCCACAGCGATGTCACCTAGATTCAGAGGAAGGATTATTTTGACAGAAAATATCAAACTTAAAAACAAGATTTAAAAAAAAAATTAAAAAAAAAAATTTTTGAATTGGCTGTTTTGAATTATCCGTATTTATATTTCAGATCAGGTTGTATCCTTTTATTAAGTGACATTTCCTTTGCAAGTTAAATGAAAGAAAACACCAAAAAAAAAAAAAATCACATATTACATTGTTGGAGAAGAGAGGAAATTTCCTCTCCAATTTCTCCTCCAGCTGGTTAAATAATCAAATACAAGGAATCTACATATAAATGACTCTCCCACTGCCAGTGAAGCAAAATGGGATCTATACCCTGAGTTAACCAATGGGATGTGGGCCTGGAGTTTCAAGGAGAAAAGAACGTGACTCACATGAAAAGGACCAGATGCTGTATAATTAAATGTTTGCCCTGCTATTAGGTACATTTCTCTGATAGAAAGGTTAGGTTATGTCTGGTAAAATATATATATATATATATATATATATATATATATATATATATATTTTTTTTTTTTTTATTATATATATAATATGTGTAAGAATTATACAATTCTTAAGTGTACCCTAATTTTCATTCTTCTAAGCAGTTAAAGGGTAGCAAAAGTTTTTGTGAGCCTAAAATAGAATGCAGAGTACATACACAGTTCTAGAATATTGTTCAAACAGTGCTAGGGAATAGTCCTAAAAAAGGCTAAACAGGGTCAAAAGCCAGTGCTGGGGACAGAACAGTCACTCACAACGGCAAGAGTGCTCATGCTCAAGGTCCAACAACAATAATGTTTAACAAACAGGCGATTAGGGAAAAGGAAAGACTTTTTGAGGCTGACCAGATTACCCCAAAGAGATTCTGCAGCATCCAGAAGTCCGGAACACTGCAGCCCCCCAGCAGCAGCCTGGAGACTGACTGACAATGTGAAGTCGACAGCACCAGGCAGTAGCCCTGGAGAACCGGAGGCTGTGATGAGTTCTGTGAGTCAGTGGAAAGGTTAATGGTGGTTTGGTCTGGAGATCTGGAAGTCTACGGAGGTACTGTGAATTCCAGCTTTCTCTGATTAGAGGCCATCTACCAAATCCTTCTACTTTGCAGTGTGGAACAATATGCTTCTTTGGAGGCCAGAAGCAGAATCCTCCTTTCTACAGAGGACAGGTGCAGGAGGAATCTCTTTGCTCCTTCCCTGTCTTATAAACTCTTCACAGTCCCTAATCCTACAAATCCTACAAAACAATTTCAATCCTACGTGTCTAATTAAACTACTTATCACCAATCAATTCCTTTTTTAAAAAAATATTTATTTATTTATTCATACAGAACTGGGGTACAGGCAGAGGTGCAGAGGGTGAGAGGATTCACCCGGTACAGAGCGGGGAGCAGAACAGGCAGATCGAGGAAATACACTGCTGAGGGGAGCAGCGGGCGGGTCAGGAGAGGTCTGCCACGCCATGTGGTCACCTCTGGGGCAGGCAGGGATCGAACTCATGCTGAAGTGGCCTTAGCTTCTCAGTGCAGTGCTCCAATCCGCTGCACCACCAGGGAGGGCCCTCAATTCCATTTTTAATTCAAATAGTTAACTAAGTGAAACTGAACCTCATTGGACCACTTAGCTCTCATTTGTTTGGTTCATTTTAGAATCCTAGAGCCATATACAAAAGGGGGAATAGCCCACCCTGTCCTGCACTAAGGTCAGGGCTGACTCATTGGCCTGTGGGCTTCATGGAACCATTGCTGCTGCCTGCAGTGGGCTGACACTGGCATGCCTCAGGCTCAATAAAGCCACCATGCCCCATTGCCTATGGGCCTTGGGTTTCAGTTAAAAACCAATTTTCAATTGACATCAGCTCAAAATAACCCATATGGCAAAATGGCATATCAAGGGGTACCTAGTCTAAATCTCATGAGAGGGTCAGTTTTGGACATGTTAGGGAGGCCTAACCTTCAGTATTATTTCATTCATATAAAATATATAGAATGGATAAATCGATAGAACTAGAAGCAAGTTGGTGCTTGTGATGATGTGGGAGAAAGAGGAAATTAATGACTATAAGGTACTATTTTGGGATGATGAAAATACTTTTAGTATAAAAAAGTGGTAGTTGCACAAAATTGCCTATATATTGAATTTTTCTGAAATGTTGAGTTTATTTAAATATTTTTGACAATGGATTTATTGAGATATAATGAACATACCATGAACATACCATATGGCTCACTTATTTAAAATATACAACTTGGTGACTTTTAGTATATTCAAAACTATGTATACTAATCATCACAATCAACGTTAGAATATTTTTACCACCCTAGAAAGAAACCCCGAACTCATTAGCCGCCACCAGGTACCAATTTCTCTAGTTCTCATCCCAGTCTTAGAGATCCTCTACCCTAAAATCTGTATCTGTGGAGTTGCTTATTTATAACGTTTTCTAATAGTGGAATTACACAAGATGTGGTCTTTCAAAACTGCCTTTTTTTTTTTAAAGATTTATTTATTTGTGCATACAGAACTGGGGTACAGGCCAGAGGCTCAGGGGCGGCGA
>NW_004567103.1:36233999-36254279 GCF_000260355.1 Condylura cristata | reverse complement strand
TGGTCACCTCTGGGGCAGGCGGGAATGGAACTCATGCGGAAGCAGCTTTAGATTCTCAGTGCTGTGCTTTAACCCACTGCGCCACCAGGGAGGGCCTCAAAACTGCCCTTTTATAGCACAATGCTTTCAATATTCAACTATATCCACATCTATCAATATCTCATTCTCTTTATTTTTTGAATAACATTCTATTGTATGGACAAGCCACACATTTGGTCATCAATTGGTCAACCTCTGGGCTATCTGGTTAGTTTTGCTTTTTGATTATTGTTAATAATACTGCTGTGCATATTCATGTACAAGATGTGAGTATATACATTTCCTTTTGGGCGGTACATAATTAGGAGCAGAGTTGCTGGGTCATATGCTAGCTCTATGTTTAACTTTTTGAGGAATTTTCAGGCTATTCTCTATAGTAACTGGACCACTTACTCTCTAGTGTCTGAGAGTTCAAATTTCTCCATATCTTTGTTACCATTTGTCATTATCTTTAGTAGTAGTATAAGTGGTGGTGGTGGTGGTAGTTGTGTTAGTAGCAGTGTAAACATTCTAGCAGGTGTAATGTGGTTATTTATGTGAATTTTTTCTTTACTGTAATATTTGTACAAATATATTGATAATATATGCACAAAAATACATTTATCATTCGTGTGATTACACTATCTTATATATCCTAATCTACTATTAAGATAGCATTGGTGACACTAACATGGTTAATTTTATGTTAAATAAATTTCTCCTAATTAAAAAAGGAAAAAAATCAATGAAAAATATTTGGCAAATAACCTCATAAGCTGACGTGTCAATTCCAGTTCCAAGCATTCTAGTTACATGTGCAAATGCCTTTGACATCCCACCATTAGTTTAATTTCAAGATATCTTTTATAAACTTCCTATTTATCTCAAATTACACATTCTCAGAAGTTTCTATTACTGTAAATATTCTCACAGAAAGTAACAAAAAATGGGTCTGTCTCCATTTTGCCATATTCCACCAAACAGGTGTACCATTTCTTCATTATGACTTTGGCATTTTAGCACATACGTCATCAATTTTATCCAGAACATCATTGTTAATTGACAATTCAAGTAATCTCCATGCTTCCATTTCTCCCCATTACTGAATATCCTTTTATTTCAACTAGATTTATTTTACCAGTTGTGGAATAATTTTGCTTTTCAGCTGAAATTTACAAAAGTAGACTGATTAATAGATTCAGCCTCCGTATGTCTTTATGATACCTAATTCTAACCAGTGGCTTCCTCAAACTTGTCACAATGCAAGATATCTCAAAGTATTATGTTCAGCTTTCAAGCAGATCTAAAATAAAATCATATTGAACAATATATATAAAATAGGGACCCTGCTCACTTAAGTTATTTCTCTTTTGAAAACTTTCCGAGAAATTTCAGATTACACTTCTGCTTATATGTCATTGGTGACAACACACTGCAAGGGATTTCAGGGAATAAAGTCTTATAATCAGAAAATCACTGCCCTTAGTAAGGCAGGCCTCCCTTTTAAATTAGTGTTTTGAAATTAGTGTTATTAAATTGAATTTAAAAATGTCTATAAGGCACTTAGTCAGCAATCTCTACTGTTTGCATAGAAATATATGACATAATTAAATATACAAACAAAAAATATTCATTATGTATGTTATGTTACATATTTATATGTTTTGAACTACACCAGGCATTATCAGAAAAGACAATCTTACCTATTAACTAAATATCCAATGGCCTACTGTGTTCTAAGTATTAGACTAAACTCTGAAAGCAAAATCAGACTTGGTTCCTGTTCCCAGGAAGCTCATATAGGAAAGCTCACAGAGGAAAACATTTTTAATCCTATAAACATGTAAATAAATATTCAAATATATTTTTGAAGGAGGAGAAAAAGCAGTGACTTTTATCATTTGTATTTCTTGATCTTAAACAGCCATTTTCATTTCTACTAACCAAGTTTATCTTCTCTGAAATTCTGAAAGATAAGAGATGCTGGCATTATTATCTCTGGTTTCCTTATCTAAAATATGGGGATTTAATAGAACATTTCCTAGAAGATATAAAGCATTATTATAGCTTTATTATATTCCCTATTCTAAGTAAATTTCTTAAGGCTAAGAGATACTTATGAATATAACTAAAGTGATAGAGGTTAAAGCCAACATTCAAATAAGTGCCTTCTGGCTCCAAACAGTATTATCTAACATCATGTGTCTCACATAATTCTTTAAAAAAAAAAAAAAAGCTCTGGAGGCTTTAAAATCAAATCAGTAATAATTTTAATGGGCAAAACTATCCATAGATTGGAGAATGGTAACTGGCTTCATCTATATCTGATCAGAACAATGCAGAGAAATTTGGATCAAAGAGGAATAGATTTCAGCAACCAAGGTTAATTGAAATGGAAATAATTTATTTTGGATTGGATTTCAGTATTTAAATATCAAATATGACTTTAATTAAAGCATCAACATTACTATAAACCATAATACTTTGTCCACCTCCCAAAAAACAGCCTCTTTGACCAAATATAGACTCGATAGGATAAAATATATTTGTCTATGTCTATGTTTAGAAAGGCAGGAGCAAAGCATGATGCTAACAGGGTGTAACAAACAATGATAAAGGCTTCTACAGCTCTGTCTCAATTTGAACATGTCTGTATTGTTATATGAAAAACCATGTTTGTATTGTTATATGAAAAAAAAATTGTGTGCTTATATTTTATTAAAAAAAAATGATCCCAATATGTGTTTACATCATGATGTGCCTAGTAGGAAAGCACTCCTTTAAGGGCAATTTGGAAATCCTCTCATTTCTGTAGCAAATATAAAAATGACAGAGGAGTGAGCTTTGGCAACGGGAAATTGTTCAGTTAGCTCTCATCATCATGTCTTCAACACTGAATATCTGGAAAGATGTAGTTAGACAAAAGATGACTGTGTGGTGGGACAAATGAATGAAATGAGGACTATATTAACCAGACTTAATACAGGGTATGAAATTTCTGTCAGTACACCATTTAAATGTGGGCTTTAGAAACAAAATCCTATTGTACTAGCATTATAGCAATCAATTGCCATGTAAATTAGATGCTAACAATATGAATTAGTAGAGGATTTATAAAGAGATTTCAGAGAATGTTTTGTTCTCTTTAATAAATCTATAAGAAATTATCTACTTGAAGAAAACGTGTAACTACATTTAATGCTTCAAATATATAATATAGTGTATGCATGTTACATATGTATATGTATAGTATATGTATATGTATATAGTATATGTATAGTAAATGTATGTTACATAATAAAAGTTGAAAATTGCATATATACATTTTAAACATTTAGTTTTTAAATCGCTTACAATGTGATTTGATTTCATATAAGTAATTACTTTGAAGAGGATGATATTCTGAGTTTATAAAGATATTTATTTTGATGCCTTCCTTGGTTTGTCCTAATTTTACAAAAATAGGAAAATTATAAAAACCCCAGAGTAAGCAACTTTAGAGAACATGGATTATCAAACCATTGATTTTTTTTGGTCAGTCTGGAACCTCATTTCTTCTCTCTGGAGGATTTATAGTTTTTAAATGTCTTTTGAAATTAGACTGAGGCATTGCTTAATTTTCCAAACTTCAACTTGCTAAGACAGAGACATTTTTCTCATCTATGACCTTCACATAAGCTTTAACAAATAGAAACAATTTATCTCTTCCTTAAAATCATAAATTATTTTAGTTCAGATAGGTAAGCTTTACACATTCCAGAGTACCACCACTACACTAATAAAATGTGTGCCTAATTTGCCTTTTGCTTTAGTTTGAAGAGTCATAGAGAGAAGCATGTCAGATAATAAGGGTTTTATTTCTTGTGATCAGGCCTCCTTTTTAGGGTATTTGGATAAATTGTTTAATGCTGCAATCCTAAAAGCTGATTTTATGTTTAATAATCTAATATAAAACATAGTCTTTAAGCAGTTGTAGAATGAAATGATTTAATCTTTTTTCTTGTTTTATACAGCAACACAATAAATTTATTTTAAGAATAAAAAAATGGATTTGGGGTTTCAGAAAGATGGTCATGTGAGTTCATCTCACTAAGACCTCACAACTTACAAGTAAAGCAATTTAGCTGCTAGAATCAAGATGTTTGCCCATTTTACAAAGGACGGTGGTTAGAATTTGGATGAGACCTTCTGTCCTCTTGCAGATACAGATAAGGTTTTGTGAGTGGGGGTGAGGAAATAATAGATAACCAGGATTTGAAAGAGGAATCTCAGTCCCCTAGGCATTGCAGCTGGGATCTCTGTTGGCATCTAGAAATCAAACTGGAGTGGATGTGTGGTGGGACTAGTAAGAGTCTACAGATACCAGGAAGTGGACTGCTCTGTTCTGCTCTCTGTCTAGGGTATAGTAGAATGGGAATTTTTTTTTTTTTAAAGCTGTTTTGAGAAACAGAAAATAAAACCAGTAAAATAGTAAGAATCCCATATGGTGACAGAGTAAAACTACTTAATGAAAATGACATGAGAGATACAAAAGCAATATTCATGGAGGAGAAAAAACACAAACTTTTGTAAACAAACACCAGAATACTTGAAATCAAGAAATTGAAAATAAGGCATCAATGATCTGTTAAAAATCCTTGTATCACATTGTGGGGTGGGGTGGGGTGAGGAAGTAAACCTCCAGCATGGAGAAGCATTGCAAACATGGAATTAGCATTTCTACCTATAAAATGTAAGCATCTTCTATAGTAGCATTTAACTTTCAATTTTAAAGCTTCATTGTTTATATGTATTTACTAGTCAAAAATTCATCTGTAAATCATTACTGACAAAATACCTAACATAATGTGAAATAGATTAGTTACCTTTTTGGATTAGTTACTAAGAGTTATTGAATTTATCCTACATTGGGATATTTTAAGTTATTGGTAATTATATAATGATTGTTTGACAAAAATGCTTACTTTTCTATCATGTGAGATAATCATGATTGAGTAGTAGGATAAATTGTTTCTGTAAAATGTTATATTTGTTCTGTTATTAAAATGTATGTCATAAAATATAGCATATAATCAGTTATAAAATATAATACAAAATCACCTAGAAATACCCACATTCAATCCAGTGTGTACATTTTTACAAAATATTTTAGTAAATTGTTTGATAAATGCTTTCATCAGTTTTTTTTTTTTCATATTAATACATCGAGCAATTTAAGATAGGATTTTTATTCAGGTATTTTGACAAAGCTCTATTTTTATTTTTTGTTAAGACCAATGTTGTCGAGGTTGTTCATTTTCCAAAAATGGATAAATCGCAGCAATAGTTAGCAGTTGGTAATAGAAGAACACTGAGGCTTTCTTTTTATCACATTTAGAATATTTAATTTCCCCTCCATCTGATAATAATTGTGCATGTAAAAAATAACACAAAACCATGTCAATTTGAAATAGCCACCCACACACCTTATGGAATTAAAATATTGTGTGGGCTTGAAATCATGAGTATGTTCTGTAAGCATGATCCCAATCACATATTTTTCTAAAAAAAAAATAGTATAATGACAGTTGTTTGAACCAAATGACTTAATATTTTAACGTCAGGAATTTGCTCAATAATCTCTGCGTCTTGGTTTATAGTGTTAAATAGAGCATTTGGATTACAAGGACATAAAGTCTCATGGTAGTAAAATATAGTAACACAAAATTTTGCAATGAAGAAAAGAAAGTCCATTAAAAGCTATCTTTTTTTAAGCACTGAATTGAGAATGTTTTTTAGGTGATTTTATTTTGAAATTGTGGATGAATAGGTTATATCCTCTAAAATTTAAATAGTGCTTTCCCAGTATATTAACACATACTAAGATATGTGATAAACATTTTCAAGCTGCCTGTAAAAAGCTCGCTTTTGTATCTCGAAAGACTTGGCACTGTAAAATGGGATATAAAGTATATTTTACAATTTCACATAATTGATTGATACTTAAATATGACTAGCAATTTATTGGGGATGGCCTGGCCTCTTGACTTTCATTGAATGGGCAAAATTGTTTATTGTAGTTACATATCTACAATATGTTTGCCTCTGATGATTCTTACATTATTGTAATCCTCACAGTTCACCCACCACAATTATGGTAGCTTTTAAAGGCAACCTTATACTCTCATGGGACAAATATTCAGTTGGTATTTTCTAAGTTGCTTGGATTAGGTACAGTGCATGACAGCATTGGCATTAAGACACACCGCTATGTCACTGGTGATATATGACATATGTTAGCACAAATCATGAAGGGATAGAAAACTACAAATGACAATTTCATAGTAAATAAAGTGAATATCCATAATACTAAGAGTTGAAATATGATCTTATTAGAATTGGATAAATATAAAAAAACCACTTTACTTACAAAGTGAGGCATTTGTTGAATACTTAACTATATGTTTGCTTCTGAGGTTACTTTTGACAAAATGATTCCTCAATATTAAAAAGCAATTAAGGCCCTCCCTGGTGGTGCAGCGTTTTAAAGCACAGTACAAGAAGCTTAAGCCACTTCCGCAAGAGTTCAATCCCGCCTGCCCGGGAGGAGATCCACATGGCGTGGCAGACCTCTCCTGACCCGCCCGCTGCTCCCCTCAACAGTGTACTTTGTCAATCTGCCTGTTCTGTACCCCACTCTGTGTCTGGTGAATCCTCTCACCCTCCGCATCTCTGGCCTGTACCCTGTACCCCAGTTCTGTACGAATAAATAAAATAAATCTTTAAAAAAAAAGCAATTGAATAAATATAGATTTTTTTTTCTATGTTACCTGGCCAATATAGTGGTACTTTGCAGGTGGAACAATTAAATATTTTCCTTCAATTATTAAACCTATCTATATCTCTGATTGATAAGACTCAGAGGTTATATCTAGAGCCAATTCTGTCAGTTTTAATAGTAACTTTTAATACTATGTTTTTATTGAGTTTGTTCGTATGAAGTTGATGTTTGACACTTTAATTGATGTATTTAAATATCATTAAATTGGCTTGGGTTTCTTTGTATTACTAAGTTTTAATTATTGAAGAAAAATATTGTTCCACCTGTAAAATATCACTAAATTGGCTGGATAACATAAGAAGATTGAGAATTAGCTTCAAATACTGGATTGTCTACTACTCTGTCCGTTATAAATTAACTTTGATGTAGTACTTACATTATATGAAAAGCATGACGAAATGCTGTTTTTATATAATTTGCAAACCTTGTTGGCCACAGAGATATTTTGAACAATCAACTAAAATATTTTTGCCATGAATGAATTCTATAAGTAGGCTTTACATAGTGTGGTTAAGGGCTCAGTACTCTAGAGCTCAAATCACAGCTCCATCACTTATTGATATGTGACTTTATAAGTCACTGTAGCCTGGCAAGCTCAATTACTTCCTGTGCTAGCAATTTCCTCATAGAGATGCTGTGAAAACTAAATCATAAATGCATATATAAAACTGAAGCTCAACGACAAACACTGGAATACTGGGCTGTTTAATTTCTGAACAATTGAGGATTACCTAATCAAATTTATATATATAACTCATGTTATTGAGTTCTAATGTTCTATATTATGGTTAATAAAGTTCACTGATTGGATCAAGTCTATGCAAATGTTTAAATAAAAACTATATGTCTTGAGAAACTGTTGTCACAGCAACTATACATACAGATACATTTACTATATACATACACACATATATATACATAGGAACAAACACAAATTTATATTTGACTCAAGTTGATTATATTCTTCAAATCTGTATTTTTCTGCTCTTTCAAACAATTTATTAAGCACTTTATTAAACTTCAACTGTGTTTGCCGGTCTATTTTTCCTTTGAGTTCTGTCCATTTTGTATATTTTGAAATTATATTAGTAGACACATTAAAATTTATGGGTTCAGGGATAAACATTTTTCTCTATCAGCTACCTACCAAAAGCCAAGAATAATATTATCCAGTTAGAAAATGGTATCTCATCATAGTTTCCATTAATCTATGTTGCCATCCAACATATATTCACTCTTGTCACTGACAAACAGGTGAATATAATAGAAATTTAACAGGTATTGACAGCGCTGTGCCTTTGAAGTTTCAAATGTAGTGTAATTCTCTGTCATTCCTTGAGGGATATTTCCCTATTATATGGTATATTCTTTGGTAAGAGAAGAAATTCAATTTTCTTTTACTTTACGCTTCTTACTGTAATAGCTTTTTCGCCATGTGTCAAAAACGATGTAAAGATTCAGTTTTGATGATAACTATCCAAACTATAAGCCATATGTTCAAAAGTTCAAGGAGTATCTTACTCCCATTATTCTTTAGGGAAAGTTGAAACCAAATCCTGGATAAAGATAAGAAAAAATGAGTGTAGGAATGTGGAATACAGGTTAAAACTGGCTTTCCTTTAAAGTAGCTATTTTATAAGAGTAGATGAACCTTCACCTTGCCATTTAATCTAAGAGGAGCTGTTTTCACAGGGAAGTGGAGAGGGTGTGTTTTCAAAGTACACATCCTTTGAAACCAATGCTTTCCTGATGAATACACCAAATTGTATGAAAGAGATGTAATAAATCTGTGAATTTAGCTGACATCGTGCTGAATATCTTTTAAATGGAGAAAAAGAGAGATTGATTCACAGATTGGGATAATTTGCTCTCACTCAAGCATGAGGTTCTTCAAGGCAGATATTATATCATTTTTTTTTATTCCCACTGCCTGACAGACTAAGACACAGAATACTAAACATCTATGAAGATAATGAATGACTGTTATGGCTAAAATGTTTTTGTCAGACACCATTTTTTTTAAAACAAGCATAATATTTTTTCAATGGAAAAATGTATTTCAACTTCTAAACAAATGGTTCAAAAATAAATATTTTAAAACAGGCACTAAAAAGAGCTGGAAATAAATTAATAATTAGATCTTGTGGATTTTTATTTAAATGGAATTTAAAATTTTCCTGATGAACAATAAAGATTTGTAATCTAGAAAATTTATTTGAATTGTCTCTGCCTAATTGGGTTATTTGTAATATATAGATTAAGCATGCATTCTTAAATTATACTAACTTTCAATTTTAAATCTTTTATATATCCAGAAATTATACTTAATTAATTTAAAATTTTGCACAAGCTGTACCTTTAATGGAATTAAGATACATTAGAAAGTAAGTTATTAGGTGATTTGCATGTATCCTCCTAGGCACATTAGAATGTAAATGGTGGGTTGGGAATTTCTTTTACGCCCATCTAAATTTCTCCCCTTCGGCTTAAAAAGAATGTGTCTGCAGCTGTTGGCAAACTATTCTTACCAGATAGATCTCAAGGAAAAAAAAATATTTTAGAAAAATGAAAATCACACGACAAGAAGTAATTATGCTTGAAAAAATGTATTCTTTCCTTGGTTCATACACAGTTTGAAGGTCATATTAGAATAATTTTGGATGGAATGATTCTACATGGTAGCTTTTGGCAAAGGCAATATTGAACAAAGTGATTGCCTGTACAGATGAAACGGGTATTATCTGTATTTCCTGTAGTCAGAACCTTGATACAGAATTCATTTCCAACTTTAGGAGTGCAATTTACAGGTTCTACTAATTTTTTTGCCCTCAGAAGAAAAGTTTAGATGCATAGAAAACCAATTATCTCTATATCGTTTTATGTCCACATCTGTAGATCAAGTAATCTGTGGATCAGATCTGTAAGCAGGAATTTAAAAGTTGGACTCATTTCAAAGATCTGAAACAATACATTAAAACTTGATTTTTCTAATGTTTCAAAAACTTTACAAGGGTGATTCTGCAGTTTTATGACATATATGACACTTTTTATTGTTGGTAGGTCTTTTGTATGCATAGCAATTTAATATGTCACCTACATGTTAGGTTTTTGGAGTATAATAAAAATTTAGTGCTATCAAAGTGACTATAGAATTGATTTCAATCAATGTTCTTTTATGCTGAGACAACTAAGTTTCAGAAAGAATTCAGGACTTGATAAAATATTATCTGGCATGGTTCAGGATTAAACTATCACTTCTTGATTTTAGGAATCTTGTTTGGATTCTCCAGATACCAATTTAAAGGTATAATTTAGAAATTATTCCATGATTCTGCAATGTACACTAAGTGCTACAGCTGTGTTAGCCTCATATTCCTCATCCATCACTCCTCTCAAAATCTTTGCTTAATTATTTATTTTTATAGAAAGTTTATAAACATCTATACCTAGAATTATGTATCCCGGTACTATAAACTTGCTCACAAAATAGGAGTTCAATAAATAATTTAAAAATGAATGCACTGAGGAAGTAATGGGAAAAATCCTACTTAAAGATATAATCACCGAAGAATGTAGAACAAACCAACTGTCTTTCAACCAGAGAATGTCTAAACAAATGATAGCACATCCATGCACAAGACAAGGAAAGAGCTTGTGGGCATATTTCCCACTTTAGCCCCCCTACCTTCCTAAGAGCACATGAGAATAGTCAAGAAAGGTTAGAACATCAAGAAAAATAGGACCACTGATGCCTGTGCAAAAAATAGAGGAGAAGAAAAGAAAAATAAACCTATATCACTGGAAAAACATCTGTGAAGGTCAAATCCCTGAAATAAAGGCCCATTTAAGGTGGAGGTTTAATTAAACAAATATACAAGTCTTTTCCTCATATACATCTTAATGTCATGTCAGCAGATAGTGCTCTGACATGATAACAAAGGATTATAACTGACAGTTGCAAAGTAAAGATTCTCTCTGTAGAGGGAGAATTAGGGAAACCTAAAATGAAGAGAGAAAATAAAACCTAGGTCGCTGCAGGAGTAGAAGCCATTAACATCTATTGCTGTAGCACATATTAAGCTAAGCCTAGTCCCTAAGTATAATTAACAAAGAAGAGAGGCTAAGTGCAGACTCAGGTCATATTACTTACATTGCCTACTAGTGCACATTCCAACTTACCTTGATTTCAGCAACAAAAAACACAAGTATCACAAAATATGCCAAAACATGAAAAAAATCACATAATTTGAAAAATTGAAACAATTGTTAGATTCAAATATAACATAGATATTGGAATTGTCAAACAAGGAGTTTAAAACTATTATATCTCATGAAAAATGCTAATGTGAGATAATTGTGTTATTAATTAGCTTGAATATGATAATTTCACAATATATAGGATATCAAATCATCATATTGTATACATTAGCTTTAAATATTTTTGTCAATTCAACTTCAATAAAAGAGGAAAATTAAATAAAATAGCTAGAGAAAATTGTTAAAGATTCCAGTAGAAAATTAGACAACATAAAATGTGGGAAATACATTAGAAAGGTAGAGACACTGAGAAAGAATCAAAAAGAAATGATAAAAATAAGAAAAACAGTCATAAAAATGAAGACTGTCTTCAATGTAGACTCAATAGATTAAAGATTTCTGACAAAGTATTCAATGAACTCAAAGACAGGACCATATATATTTCCCAAACTCAATGCATATATAAAAAAAAGTAAAAATATCCGAGAATTCGAGAATAATATTAAAAATAGAGCTCCCGTTTGTTTGGAACACCAAAAAGAGAGCAAGTAGACAACATGGCATAAGACTATTTATAGTAATGACTGAGAACTTTCCAACATTCATAGCAAACACCAAACTAAACCTTAAGTGCTTGGAGTTCAAGGAATGCAACGAAGTAGAATACTAAACAACAAGCTTAGGCATATTATATGCTAATGTCAGTAAACCAATAACAAAAAAATGAAAGAAAATGGCAGGTGCATATTTTACATGTACAAGGATAGCAGATTTCTCAAAAAAATTAGGGAAGCAAGAAGATGGTCTGAAATAACACTGCACTTGAATTCTGTACATAGTAAAAATACAATGTGAAGACAAGTAAAATTCCTGAGAGGTATATTTTATATATATAGTCTGATAGGTTGAAAGTTAAAAACAGAGAAGTAGAAGTATATAACATGACAACAAATCAAAATAAAGTTGACATAGCTGTATTACATTTAAAGTAACCTTCAGAAGTGGAAAACTTACCAGGGACAAAAGGGCTATTGCATATGATAAAGGAGTCAATATTTAAGAAGACGAACGACCCTGAACATATATGCATTTTACATTTTCATCAGTGTCAAATTGTGATAGCACTGAAAGAAAATAAATCAATCAATATATTCTCATAGTTGTAGATTTCAAAACCACTCCTTCAGTAATTGATAGATCAAGCAGACAGAAAATCAGTAAGGACTTAGAAAATCAAAGAAGCACTATCAATCAAACTAATTTAATGGACATTCTAAAATAATTATCGCTATTTTTCCCTATTGAGTTAGACTTATGTCCACACTAAAGTCTGCATATTAATGTTTAAAACAGCTTTATATATAATTGCCAAAAGCTGGGGGAAAGTATGATGTAGTTCAATGATTGTATAGATAAATAGCTGTGATAGAGTTTAATAGAGTATTAATGATAATATCACATGACCTAAAAGCCATGAATCTTAAATGTATACTGCTAAGAAGAAAAAAAAAAAAGTCTAAAAAAGCTGTGTACTCTATCATTCAATTTATCTGACATTCTCTGAAAAGTAAAACTATAGACACAATAAGCTGATCAGTGGTTTTCAGGAGTTTAGGAGGCAAAAAATTGAATATATAAAACAAGGGGATCTTTTAGTATGGTAAAACCATTATGTATGGTACTCCAGTGTTGTATGCATCACAGTATTTTGCTTCATAGAACTTTATAGCACAAAGAGTGAATCTTAATGTATGAATTTTATAAATCATTTGGAAATTTGGAGATCTGAGAATAAGATGTGTAATGTGACAACTGAATAATATGCATTGTAAATGTGTGAAATACTGTCATTGAGTCATGTGGGAAAAATAAGTGTTTGCCTAAGGAATTTTGGAAAGAAATAGATTCTCTAAGACTAAAGGCAAAATTAACAGCACATAAAAACTGTGTTTATAACTGATAAAGTTGTTTTCCACTGGAGTCAGGGTTAACAACTCCGAAACAATTATTTTTGTGTATGAAAACTGAATAAGTGAATAGATGGTGAATGATGAGGTTTGTTTCCTACTGTTTGAGTGGGAAATTATAAATAAACACAAGGGTCCTGTGACAATGGATTAGAATAAGAGACAGTAAAAACTTGTCTTTAATTTAATATAGGCTGTGATGATTACACATAGAATTATCATAGATTATTGTTTGAATACTAATAACTTAGTATCACACCTATATTTCCTTCCATTGTTAGCTGAAAAAAAAAGCAATGCACTCATTATTACTGAATACTATCAAAATCTTGTTTTTAAACACTATCCAGTAAAAGGGCACAGGAATTGTGAAGTAATGGTTAATTTTATGTTGTGTGAGTAATAAATATATAAATATAAGAAATATAGAAAGCAAATACAAGATAAACTTAGAAAATGTTGAAGTACCAGAAACAAGGAAGTATTAAAACACACACACACACATACCAATACACACCAATACACATACAATGATGAAGGTATAAGGTATAAATGAGTCACTTAAAGAGCTCATAAGAGATTTTGGGGAACAGATTGCACAACAACATATGTATAGTTATTTACACATACTGCAAATTTTCTGGATATCCCACCCTGGTCTAGAAAACAAGAGAGGAAAGCCATTTTCATAGTTTCATACACTCTATTCTGTGTGCAGAATAGTAGTAAAGCCAGTTTTTCTATGTCAACAAATTTGGAAAAGCCAGTTTTTCTATGTCAACAAATTTTGACAATGGGTCCCTTGCTTTGCATTACTAGTTTATTCATTAGCAGGGGAAAAAAATTAAATTATGCATTGTCTTTCTCCAGCATCAGTGTATCTTTAGGTCATGCAACTTAGAATTAGAAGACCCTCCTATCAAAAATTACATTCTTTAAAAACAAAACAAAACATACATCCTTTTTATTGTCAATGATTCACTCTTCCTAACTGCATAAGTTAAATTCAAACTTGTACTGATTTGAACAACTCTGATTTCTTCCTGGGTTTGAATCCTCATGATTATCTAACAAACTCTGGCTAGCTATTATTGGGACTTTATTTTCAGTTAAAAATAGTATTGACTGGCCCTCCCTGGTGGCGCAGCGGGTTAAAGCACTGCACTGAGAAGCTAAAGCCACTTCCGCATGAGTTCGATTCCCGCCTGCCCCGGAGGTGACCACATGGCGTGGCAGACCTCTCCTGACCCGCCCGCTGCTCCCTTCAGCAGTGTACTTCATTGATCTGCCTGTTCTGCTCCCCACTGTCTCTGGTGAATCCTCTCACCGCCCCTGAGCCTCTGGCCTGTACCCCAGTTCTGTATGTACAAATAAATAAATCTTTAAAAAAAATAGTATTGACTTAAAAATGAAGTATAAAATTTTCATGAATGTAGATTCATAGAAATGATTGAATTCCTTACAAACACTGCAGTATAGAAAAGGACAAGAACAGTATAACTTTATAGCAAGGAATCTGAGAAACATAACCTCAACACAGTGATCAAGAACAGCAATATTAGTGAAAATGCATGTTGAAAATATATGCCACAAATACAATGTAATGAGAATGGACATTTATCCTTTGGTCTCCTCCCTTAAATGCAAAATCCCAATCTAATCATTGGAAACACATCAGACAAATTCCAATGAAATGTAGGAGACCATATATACTCTCAGATTCAGAAGGTTGCACAGCAAATAGGATGTAAATATATATGATAACTGAATGTAATGTGGTATCTTTGATAGTATTCTGGAATAGTGAAAGTATTAAGAATTAGAAGAAAGAAAATCTGGACAAAATAAGGAATTAAATTAATAAAAATGTGTCAATATCTGTTCACTAATTGTAATGCAAAAACCAAATAATAAAAATTGTGAATAGTATTAGCAAACCTGGATGTCTGGAATATGGAAAAATTATAGAGCATTAAGAATTTTTGTGCATATTAAATTCTATTCAAGATATTTCACCACCATGCTAGCAGAGGACTATCTTTGCATAATTCCGGATAGGGACTCTTCACAGTTGACAAGACAGACATTACATACAGAATGTTCTGTGGCTTAGGACAAAAGTCCAAGATCACCACTTGCTCTTTGGATACTTTGGTATGGTATGGTGATATACATCTGAAGAGATGTGAACTTAAATAGTATATAATTTCATAACTCCATATAACCTCAATTAGATATAGTACAATTAAAAAAAATCTATTCTAAAATGAGAACATTTATTTTAAATTATAACCATTTTCTGTTTGCCATTAAGGCCTCTATTCCCCTCTTTAAGGTGGATGTATCAAATACATAATGAAAACAGAGGAAACTACATAAGCATACATATTTTGAATAGTCAGTAGACTCAAGAGAGTCACATAGGAGAAAAAATATTCATATCTAGTATGTCCTATTACTTACATCTTACAAAGCAGCTCACATTTTGGTCTTGAGAAAAATATTCCTAACTATTCATTGTAATAGAGCATGATAATTAATATTCATAATGACAACTTTAAATTTATTAGCATAAATTTATTAGAATACTGTTTACTAAGCCAGTGAAGTATATAATATATTTAAAATTAATGAGTTTTTAAAATTTTATGGGCATTGAAACTTCACTTACCTAGATGATGTAAATTTCTTTTGATGACAGGTAAATTATTTTTTAACTATATAGTAAATTACATGTCCTGAATTCCATAACAGCAATTAGAATACATATAAGTGATGTGTCCATTAACAAATTGCCTAGGGAGAAGTTATATTATATCAAAAGTATATTCTCATTTGCATGTTTAATGCAATATATTGTTTGATTACTAATTTTAAAATATATGTCTAGATTAATAAGTGGATGATTATGCCCCTGCATAAATTAAAATTGTTCTCTATTGACATTTTGAATGAATATTACTTTGCTTTGATAAGGAAATATCATATCAAAATGTTTTTATCTTCAAGAAAATTACTTCTGAATAGTTTATTCAGTGGGAAATCAGAAGACATCCTCCCTTCCTACCTTCCCTGCTTTTTTGCAGAGTGATATTAACTGAAAATTTTTGTAGATACTTTATGTTTTAATCCTAGAATTCTCAAAATGACATTCACCAGTGTGAATGCAAACTAATTTATTATTTATTTTAGATGATCCAGACTATATACTTTAACCTAAACAGGAATAAAATGGAGGAAAGTATTTGTTCTTCTGGTCAGATTGAGCAGATTTGCTAGTTTTTATCATATTGCATCTCAGTACATATGGTGTGTGTGTGTGTGTGTGTGTTTATTGAGGTAATACTGCTTTATAGCACAATTATCTGATTTAGGAGAATAGGTCTACACCTCTCAAATGTACCCAGAGTCCTTTGCTATAAACCATTGGGCTCCATTCCCAGTTTGTTTCTACTCCTACTAGTCTTCTCTCTCTAGTAATCTCAATTCTATAGTCTTAGCAGGTTTTTTTTTTTTAAGATTTATTTATTTATGCAGATAGAATGGGGATACAGGCCAGAGGTGTAGGGGCAGTAAGAGGATTCACCAGAGACAGAGTGGGAAGCAGAACAGGCAGACTGACTGAAATACACTGTTGAGGGGAGCAGCGGTGTGTCAGAGAGGTCTGCTGCTTCATGTGAGTCACTTTCTTGGCTGGGATCTAACACGTGCTGCAGTGGGTGCCATAGTTCCATAATGCTGTGCTGTAACTGGCTGTGCCACCATAGAGGGTTCTTTATTTAATTTGTTTCTCTAGCTATGTCCTACATATGAGTGAAATCAAGTGTTGTCTTTCTCCTTTTGATTTATTTCACTTCTAGTTCCATTCAAGTTGTCCCAATGGCAAGATTTCATCTTTTTACTGTGTGTGTTTTAAAGAGGCATTGGAAGGAAATATTTAAACACTGTTAGTACAGTGATAAGTATTGATTTTTTTACTGCCTTGACTATCCTCATTCACCTATTACTTTCTTCATTACTCTGAGTCCTCAAAACCTATGTCTCTCTAGGTTTTTCTTCATACAAGTTCTTTTCAGAACTAAGCCAACATATTTGTCACAGATCTCCTGGTTAATGCATATATTTTCTCTACTTCTGAATGGGAAATTCAGGTAGATTTCAGTGCTTTTCTTGTTCTTTTTAAAAAATTCCTCCTGCTCTTTAGTCTATTACTTCTGCTTTTTTCTCCGTATTGTACATATAATCTTATCTAACATATTTTCATTAGTTTTAGTTTTTATTTAAGTAAAATTAGCATCAAAATACTTTTATGTGGTTCTTTATCTTCTCAATAGGTATGTAACTTAGGTATATACTATTCTAACAGTTTCTACATTAATAACAGATTTATTTATATAATGTCATCAGTGTAAGCCACAGTGTGTTATTGCAGGTGATTACTCTTTTTTAAAAAGATTTTTATTTTATATTTATGCATATAAGAGCTGGGATGTAGGCCAGAAGTACAGGGAGTGGTGAGAGGATTCACCAAAGACAGAATAGTGAGGACAGGCAGATTGATTGAAATACACTTCTGAGGAGAGTAGCAGACAAGACAAGAGAGGTCTGCTGCACCATGTGGGTCAGCTCCCTGTCCAGGGATTGAACTTGTGCTCTAGTGGCTGCCTATAGCTTCATAGTGCTGAGACTTAACCCCTTGTGCCATCAGATCTGATGATTATTTTTAAATACCTTGTGTTGAAAAATTGAGTTTAATTTTATTAAGACACCAATACTCAGTACTAACTTTTATCATTTGGACCATTTCACTGTAATTTAGCTGTATGATTTAGCTGTATGTTCCTATAAGTTTGTAATTTGGGGAGGGTTCCACTTAAAAAAGAAATTACCATTATTGACATACAGTGTATTCTGTTTCATTTCAGGAAAAAAAAATCTTAACAACTGTAAAAGACAACGTAAAGAAAATCTTAGAAATAAAAATGATTAGTCATTATGATACATACTTTTTCAAAGAATGTTTTATTTTTAACTCATGTATGAATATCCAAGCCTCTGAAGATATTTTGTTGCATGAGGTTTTTTAGTTCAGCAACAATTTCTTGATGATCCTTCTCTATTTCTTGGACCAGTGGACTTTAAAATAACCTTCTTAGAAAGATGAACATTTTCTTTGAGAAAGTCTGGGTCCTAGTTCTAACCTTTAACTAGATCCGCTTACAAAGGATAAATGTGTTTGTTCAAATACATTTGAACAAAGTGTTTCACAGCTAAACATAACACCTATCCTGTATCCTCAAATTGGCAAGTACATAATGAAACCCAGATACTTGAGAAATATCTTAAGTATTTATTGGAAATATAACAGATATTCTTTTAACCTATCAGTCATAACAGAGTTTACTTGTAAATAACATCTTTATGCTTCCATATAACACAATCATGTTTGGGAAGATAAATAACATTTATCACACTTTACTCCACACATATTCCATTAGGGTGAACAGATTAGTTATTTCTACACCAATAAGGAAGTCTTGTATTATATAGTTCATTACATTTTACTTGAGAACTCTGAAAATTTATGCCAGCTTGTAAGGATCTAGCACCTTTATCTATCCTTGGTTATCAACCTATCAACTATTAAACTACCAGGAAAGAACCTCAGCTATAGTCAACAAAACCAAATTCATTGTCTAGTATCCTGGCATTCTGATATTGAGACACTTTTTCCTCTCCCTCCCTTCTACCCCCCATTCATTATCATTCTAAATATTTGTCAACCCTTATCTAGTGTGATATTCTAGACCTATCAATTTTATACTAATAGATTTCTAGACCTTGCATTAAAGCCCCAAACTATCCATTTCATGGGTCTAAAACTTTGACCTTACACCCACTGACTACTTACATTTGTGATACCCCACTGAATTTTTCTTGTCTAAATCGTCTCCCAGACTTTGTATTCTCTGACCTGTCTAATCCGATTATTACTTATGGCTTGCTGGGAGCATACAGTTATACAGTTTTGTGTGTGTGTGTGTGTGTGTGTGTGTGTGTGTGTGTGTGTGTGAGAGAGAGAGAGAGAGAGAGAGAGAGAGAGAGAGAGAGACAGATCTGGTAACACAATTAAGCACCTTATCTCCCACAATGAAGTCACTAAGATAATCTCTGTTAGGAGAAGTTCTATAGATTGAAACTAAGAATATCTGAAACGGAGTAAATGTAGTAAACTTGCCTTTTCATTTCTAGTCATGTAAAAATATTATCCTACTGGAAATATCCAGGTTAAAACTAAGTGTAATTATTTTGTCTTCGATTAAATCTACTGATCTATGTAGCCAGTATAAGTCTCTTTCCTTTAAGCTATTCTGAATTTTAGTGCATTTTGAGTTTTTATTACATAAAACATGGTATCATAAGGATAACTAATTTTTATATAGGGTGTAAAATAGGGATATTAAATTTATTTTACATTTACTATGGTACTTTTAGATGACTAATGCTTATCTTTTATGCTTGATTTATTTTAATGTTTTTAACTTATAGTTATCATTTTTTTAAGTTGCGTTAACATTGGTTTCCAACATTGTTTATGATTTAGATGTGTGGGATCTCTCCTTTCAGATGTTGTTACTATAACACAACCATCACCAAAGCACCGATAATCTTCCAGGATAGTCCATTGTGCTACTTCCTCACTTTGTTCTCTCTCTCCCACTCAGTTCTACAGTGAGATTTTTAAGGTTTGTTTTTAATTTGACTTTACCTGACTCTGTTTTGTTTCTCTAGAACATACATATAAGAACACCATCCAGTATTTGGTTTTCTTCTTAGGATTATTTTGCTTAGCATAATCCCCTCCAGTTCCATCCATGTCATCGCAAATGGAGTTAGATGATTAATACTTAAATTGATCCTTTAATTTTAATTCAATCCTATTCAATAATTTTTTTTAAAATACAGGCCAGAGGTGTAGGGGCAGTAAGAGGATTCACCAGAGACAGAGTGGGAAGCAGAACAGGCAGATCGACAAAGTACACTTGACATACAGTGTATTCTGTTTCATTTCAGGAAAAAAAAATCTTAACAACTGTAAAAGACAACGTAAAGAAAATCTTACAAATAAAAATGATTAGTCATTATGATACATACTTTTTCAAAGAATGTTTTATTTTTAACTCATGTATGAATATCCAAGCCTCTGAAGATATTTTG
>NW_004567103.1:36229479-36233444 GCF_000260355.1 Condylura cristata | reverse complement strand
GAGAGGAATTATTTGATAGAGTACTTGAGTCTCTGTGATATAAAATTCACATATAGCTCCCTATTCTTCACTGGCTCATTGGCACAGGGGATCATATTTACATTTCTATGCAAGTAGAAATAAAAGCAATCTTTCACTTGTTAACAAGTATTCTAATATTTTGCAGTTGTCACAGTTCTTCCTATTTCTAAGAATCACTGGGTATGTTGATATACGTCTATAACTAATAGTTCCTTTTTATCATTGTTCAACTGCTGTGAATTAGAGTAGCACAAATAAGTCCCTTCAGACTAAACTACAAGCACTGGTCAATAGCTAGCACTTCACTTTTATCTCAGCTGTCACTCTATTGCCTACATCAATTGCCACTGATACTGTTGTTGTTGCCTGGTAGAATTGAAGGAACCAGTTGCTTATGAAAGGTACTATGCTAAGAGTCCAGAAAAGTAATCTAAGGAAACTTCTGCTTCCATCAGCTCCAGTTCCTTACAACCCCCCACTCCATTCACAGTCAGCTGCCCGCTGTTCTGAATATCTCTGGCTGGTTGGCAATGCCTCCTATCAATATTTCATTTCATAAAGATGGAATCAAATTAGTATTCCCTGGGCCCATAGTTGTGAAGATATGTGCATGCATACACATGCACTTATTTACTTAAAATATACCCACAGTCCCAGAATAAAAAAAAAAAGATGGATTCTGGACCTGGCTTCACTGTGTTTGATATTGGCATTAAGTCTGATTTTGTGGTTTAGACTTGTTGAATGCCAGTTTCATGGAGAGAAAACTTTACTTTTCTATTGTTGTTATTTCAACCTGACTATTCTAAAGAGATTGTGTTTTATATTTTAATATCAACATGAGAAAGGAGAGTAGTATGTTTTCTAGTCTTCTTTTTACAAGATACCTGGGCAGCAGTTATGTAAATAATTGTATATGTGTACATATAAAGGCCGCTAGCCAAGTCCATTATGAATCTCCAAAAATTGAAGGAGGGATATCGTTGTATAATACCTGTGAAGTGTGTCCATGCTGTGGTAATTATCCAACATTTTTGAAATAGAGGAAAGGATCAGAAGTTCATGGGATTTCTATGACTTAACCTTTAAGCTAGTCATTTCCACTGTTGAAGTAAATATTAAAATGTAACTTTCTTCAGTATCTTCAAGTATATATATATATATATAGAGAGAGAGAGAGAGAGAGGAACAAATCACTATCAGAAGCAAAATATTGCAATATGAGTATTTGGTTAAATGATTTATAAAATGCAGTATATTGTATATGAGTAAGTTTCTCAATTATCCACAAAAATATTGTTAAATTTAACCTCTCAGCCATTTTCTGGAATGAATAGTTTAGTATCAAAATAAATGCCTATAGTAGCATGAGAGGAATTAAGTTGTCCCAGAACTGTCTGTACAAATATACTACATTGGTCTCCATATAGACTATAAAAATAAAACACAGCACATGTTTATAACAGATGATTACGTTATTAGAATGTAATCTGAAATCTTATTTCAAATTTGGCAATGGGATTTCAGAAATTCCTTATAAAATAATTTATATTATAGAGTAGCTTTAAAAGAAAACATCCTTTTGTTTGTATTTTAAGTCAATTTTGCACTATTTTTGATATTTACAATAACAATCTTCTGTAGATGCAAAAACACTTTGATTTTGAGTTTCTATTGATATCACATGAAGATTGAATAACACCTTATAGATAAAAACTGAGTTTTTATTTAAAACTACATTATATATATTAATGAAAATATACCTTTATTTAACTTTAGATTCTTAGTTCCTCACACAACTGTCCAATCACTACCATACTATTATTAACTTGACTTATACATTATTTAGGTTTATATATTCAATTTAATATACAATTGTCTTAAATATAAATAAAACATAACAATTCCTTAATCCTTCAGAAACTTTGTAGTTTCCTTCATGAAAGATTTTTTTTTTTTCCTTTTACTTGTTTGGAAAAAATGAATGCTCCAAAGAATGGCATAATAAAACTTGTAACTGTATTAATAATAAATACTTTAATGAGAACACTCACAATGCTTACATATATCATAGTATATTTCAGCTGCACCTACAGGATTTTTGTTTGTTTTTAATGGCTTATGATTAAGATTGGCCTGTGGTAATGAGAACACCTCCCAGTAGAACTTGCAATTAAGGATAGTTGTAACTAATAACTACCTTTGTCGCAAAATAGATCTCAGTCAGTATGGTGTCCCTAAAAGCTAATTTCCTAAATCCTGATCAGTGATATTAGTATACAAGTTTTGAAGGCTTAAGGTTATTTGCTGCATGACACTCATGGAATGAAGCAGATTGTGCACACAGTTTCCTATTAGTCAATCACTACTCACTAGCATGAGTGATCATGATGCTGCTTTTCTTGCCTTTTCTGCTGAAAGCAAACTACCTCCCTTGAGAAAACATATATCTTTAAATCTACAGTTTTCAATATCACTCTCTTGAAATAAATTAATTTGGGGGGAGAGAATGAAGTTTCATCTATGAGACCAAAAATAGAAGCCCATAATGTGTTAGTAATATATTAACTGCAGCCTAATGACAGAAATGCTGTTTATGTGGAATAGTTAAGTCATGAAGTAAAAATATAGTTGGATGTCAGTGTGAAATAGTTTATGTTAGGACTTTCTGGCCTATGCCTTGATATTCAACAAGATTTGAAGGTTAAATATTATGGATTTATAAGATTTATAGGAGCTATATGGGAAGTAATAATTCATAAAAATAGAATGTATTTCTCTTATCCACAAATTTTTCTTTAAATTTTTCATCCAGTTATTTTCACTTGTCTAAGATAAGTAGCATAATTGAAATGTTCCTAACTGCATGTATCATGTTAAGTTCATTGACAATTAGAAATTCAGTTCCTTATAATTATCACTAAAATAAATTTCCCTATCAATTTGGGCACTTGAGTAGATGTTGAATTTTATAAACTCTCTTTTCCATTTTGCTTATTATGCAACCCTTGGATTTTAATTGGGTACATAGTCACATACTACATTCCCAGGTCTCCTGTTACAGGAGGGCTCTATGTCAGAATTATAGCCAATTAAACATGAGCAGAGAAGTGTCACATGCAACCAGAGTCACTCTCTTAAAGATAAGTACCCTATGTGTGCCCTTATCACCCTGCTAAAACTTATATGCCAGGATGGAAGTGAGAGCAATCTCCTTTGACTACAAGATGAAAGTCATATGTTTTGCAGGACAGAACACCAAGGTCCTGAGTCATGTGACATCTAATGACTATAGTGGGTGAGAAAAAATATTTTAATTAGTTTTTTGTTGTTTTGGGTCTTTTTATATATACATTTTTCTCACTAAGTGCTGGGGAATCTTTATTTATTGCATGTTCTGTTGTTCATCAAAAAAGAGACACCACATATGTGGAACTAAAATGAAAAATAAAGGGATGCATTGTAGGGGAAAATTTTTCTTTGTTCCTGAAACTGTCAGTAAATGATAATTACTAATACATTCTAAACACAATGTGGTACTCACAGGGCCCAGGGATAAAACTGAAGAAGTTGTCCGTTCAATGCCTTCATACATCTGAATCATATACAATGCTGCAGATCAATGATATCTCAGTTAAAAAAATAAAAGATGCTTTAATATTGTTGGGGAACTGAGGCAAATAAATTCATTGTATGGATAATGAGGTCTATTTAAATAAGCATGAAAATACATTTTTGAAAAATCTAATGTTAAATAAGCATTATACCACCATAAAAATAATTTTTAAAATTACCCTTTTAAGAAATCAAGGTTTTCTTCACCCTGGCCCTAAACCAACCAACTCCAACTTAGTCTTGACTGTGTTAATCAATATTAAGTCTTGGTTGTGTATCTTGCCATTCTGCCATTCTGCTTTTCCCACTGCTTGCTTCCTGGATTTTTT
>NW_004567103.1:36219604-36228954 GCF_000260355.1 Condylura cristata | reverse complement strand
GGAGGGCCTGAGCTTTTATTTTTAACTCTTCATGATATTTTCTCTGCCTTCTTGCTTCCTAGAATAATATCAATAGGATCACAAGATGTACATTTTTAAAAAATTAAATTAACAACTTACCCTTCAAATTGTCATGCCAATTTACATTAATTTATCCTTAAACAGTATATGCTACCAATCTATTTTATATTTGACTAATGTGATAGGAAAAAATAGGGGGTCATCAATACCTTTTGCATATTGGCTGTTTATATTTATTTTATGAATTAATCTTTTATGTTACACTTACTTTTCTTAGGCATTTTTGCAGAGTGTATTTTGCTTTTGTGTAGTTTGGTGCATAAATATTTGTGAATGTTATATTTCAATGTTTTTGATGTTTTCCATGTCATAGGGTAGAAATGTAGATACTTTGTTGTTTTTTATTTATGTTTGCATGTGATTATCCTACTTTGCCCTTTTCTTTGCATTCAATTTGCCTGTCATTTTAGATTTAGGCATGTCACTTGTTAGATTTTATAATCTGAAATCTTTCCCTATATGTAAGATAATATATATTATTCCCATTCATTGTAATAATTTATGTGCTTGTCAGAATCTTTGTTCCTTTTTACTACTTTTTATTTTTTCATATTTTTCTAGATCAAAACAAACTTATTTTTCTTGAATTTACTAAATAAAAGCATCTTGGTTTCTTCATGTAAAGAAAAAATGATTATTTGAAATATGAACACATGTAGAAAATATTTAAAGTCATCAACCATAATTTTACTTTTGGGAGATTTATCCACACTTTATTGTAAAATCTTAAAATCTCATATTTTTCATCTATATCATGAATAGTCATGGAGTGTTGGATATATAGGTTAAATTTTATAAGTCAGTTTTATACACTATTATCATGTCACTATTCTCAGCATTAAAATATAATATTTTTGTAATAACATATATGTCGGAATTACTATGTTATTTAACTTTTTCCATTGTTTAAGTTGTACTATTTTTATGGTATTTGTCTATGAATATATAATGGGGAAACAAATATCTGATAACTTTATGAAGATTTATAACCAAATTAAGAATCCTCATTAATGCATTGAAACATTGATTGCTAAAGATTTGATCAGTTAGAAAAATGCAATTCATACCAACTTAAATAAGCAGGTTTATTATAAGGGCTCTGAGGTATCACATAGAACTAACAAAGAATTAACTAACATAGAACTAACAAATCTTTAGGAATATTTTCCATTTTTGACTTATATAGTAAAACATTATATATGTGAATAATGTTTATCAGATTATTTGTATGTGTATGCATTTCAATCTTTTTCTTCTGTATCACTTACTTTTTTTCTTTTCATATTCTCCCTCATTTCTGACATCAGGTACATTAACTGCATAGACCCTTACCAAATTCATGCCTACTTATTCTTTTACAAATATATATGTTCTTACTTTTTTACACAAACCCAGTATTATTTTATATTCTTCTTTCATTTATGTTACTTTTCTTATACTAGAACAACTAGATAGTACACCAAATCAATGAATATAGATAATTTTTATTTTTTATTGGTGTATAAATATCTATGATATATAGCTTATAATTGATGTATCTGCTCCCTTATTGGTAATTTGCTTGTTCCATTTTTATTATAACTATGAACAATTAAATATTTGTTTAAGTATTTTTATTTGATTTATATAGTCCCAGAAATGTAGTAGTTAGGTTCAGAATTATATGCCATCTTAGTGTTAATAGAAATTGCTAGATTGCTTTTGAAAAAGACTGTGAAAACAAGAATATAATAATTGTTCAGCTTTTTCTTCACTTATATATCTGAATATGATTCTTTTGGTAGTTATGCAGCATCCAATTACATTAATTTCTTTGGCAACATAGTAGAAATGTAGCTTTAGCTCTTAAATTAGCATGTCTGGCATCTATCCCGATGCTACTTATTAGAATTGAAAAGTAAGGGGATTAAAAAAAATAAAACCCAACACTACTACTAAACCATCATATTATATATGTCAAAGATGACCTTCTATTCTTTAAATATATTTGAGAGAACTTCATAATATAAAATGTTTAACTTACTTCTCAAATTTGAACCTAAGCAAAATTATGATTTTTTCCCCCTCTGATCACTTTTACCTTTGCATTAATTCCTACATTTTAAAATTCCCACACTTTCACCAGCTACTCAGACATCTCCTCAATTAGGAAATTGATTATTTTAAATTAAATTATTTTATGGGAGCATATTAGTTGACTTAGGAATATAGGTTCACCCCCTTTCAAATGTATGTTATACCACATCCATCATTAGTACACTAGTAATCGGCCAATAGTACTTTGGGTCCTCTCTGGTTTTCACCCAACTGCCCCTCTGGTGGTCTCATATCTACTGTCAAAATGTACATGCTGTAGTGTGGTTTTGTCTGTTCTTTTGTTTCTTTATGCCCCACATTAGTATTCCATTGTGTTCATATACTATAGCTTCCTAACACATGGATCTGTTGTTGAGTTCCCTCACTGTTTCCACAAATAGTTTTTACAAATAGTGCTGCAATGAATGTAAGAATGCATAGATCCCTCCAATCTAGTGTTTTTGTATTCTTTAGAGACTTAGGAGTGTTATTGATATATTATATAGTAGACCTATTTTTAATGTTTTAAGAAATCTTCATATTATTTTAATGGAATCTGGACTGGTTTCAAGTAGGACATTAAATTGATATTCTGTTCTGCCAGTGAAATAACTGGGTTTGGATCTGGGTCATTATTTGTTCACCATTCTATGATTGCTTGAGTTTGAAATATCTTTAAGTGGCTTAATGTAAGTTATTAATGGTGGTAACATCTACCCAAATTTAGGTTCCATATTTAATTGATTTTAAGTTATCTTTTTGTTTTTAACATTCCTGTAATTGAATTGTGTCTTATGATCAGTGGATTCTCACAATGAATTGGTAGTTGTTTTAATTATAGTGGAGATTTGCATGGTACAAGTTTCTCTGATCTCTGAATCAGAGCATTGCATTTGGTAAGATTTAGCAGGTTAATTTTGGAATCTTGGAAATCTTTTACCACTCACTTATGTGGTGAAATATTTGAGCTATATGCTCAAATTAATGGTAATAGCACTCCCAGACCCCAAATATAATCTACTATATGATACCAAATAGTATTCTACATTCAGATAGCAGGGAAAATTCACAATTGCTAGGTTATTAGGATTGTTAAAACTCAGTGTTTATTTTTATCAGACTTCATACTTCAATACAGAAAACTGAAATACAGAAACAGGAATATGGCAGATGGATTTACTTTTAGGTTGTAATTAATTAATGGTTATCTTTAAAAAAAGTCACCATCTCCTTTCAAAGCCACAGATAAAGTTAGTTGGTAATCATTCTATATATATATATATTATATATATATATATATATCTCATAACTAGTAAATATCAGTGTTTCTCATACGTGAGTAATAAAAAATATTTTTCAAAGATTTCCTAGCATATAGTTCAGTTGTAGAATATTTCTTAAGTCTGTTAACATCAAACTAATTATAAAAGCCCATATGCTTACAATTTTTATGTTAATAATAAGCAAATAAAAATAAAAATTACAGCAGAATAAATTTCCAAATTTACACTATTTATTAAATGCACAACAGATGATATTGCCTTACTAAACCAAATCCTTTTTCAATACATGAATTTATTTGTGTGAGTTAATACAGATCTAAGGTTGATTGATTTTTATGGTGAATATGGGTGCTCTCTGGTGATATAGCTCTCCTACCAGTTTACTTCTATTTAATTCTTTTTTAAAAATAATTATTCATGCAGCATATCATGATTCATTTGGTTTCAGAACAAATTATTTTTTATTGAATTTCTAGTTTCCTCAAATTAGCTCAAAATAATAAAATCAGTAATATTTGGTACCAATGTTGTCACAAGCATGAATGCAAACAAAAAGAGATGTTAATGTCGGAACTTAGTTATAAATCATTATGTGCTATTTTTTAACAATTATTTTACACATATATGAATACAAGAGCTGAGGTATAGGCCAGAGGTGGGGGAGGGTATGAGAGGATTCACCAGAGACAGAGAAGGGAGCAGAACAGGCATCTCCAATAAAATCCACTGTTGCAGGAAGCAGGCGGTGAGACAGGAGCAGTCTGGTGCACCATGCATGTAACTACCTGGCCAGGAACTGAACTTGTGGTGCTGTGGCTGCCAATATCTTCACAGTATTATGCGGTTTTAGAAATGATCAAAAAAGATTTATATTAACATTATTATTTTAATGAAAAGGAAAGTCTTAAATTATAATGACCTACTCTGCAACCACTAATTATCCCATAGACACATTTGGAAAACACTGCAATATGCCTTTTCTTTTTTCAGGATGACATAAGTACAGAAATTTCTTTCACAGAAACTCAGATAAGGTTAGGCTGCTGGAACCTAGAAGTGAATCCAATTTGTGTAAGCAAGTAAAAGAACAGGGATAATAAAAACCAAAACAGAATTAAATAAAATAGAACTTAAAAGACAGTTCTTTTTCAAAGAAATCAAAAACTGGTTCTTTGAAAAAATAGACAAGATCCAGCAAGGCTTACCAAGAAAATAAGGGAGAAATCTCAAATAAAGAGAGTAAAAAAGATGAAAGCAGAGAAATCACAACAGATGCTTCAGAATATCAACAGATAGAGACTATTATGAACATCTATA
The DNA here is from genome assembly GCF_000260355.1 of Condylura cristata. Lineage (NCBI taxonomy): Eukaryota > Metazoa > Chordata > Mammalia > Eulipotyphla > Talpidae > Condylura > Condylura cristata. Next base: position 36,224,197 of record NW_004567103.1, on the reverse strand, counting down.
TACTAACAAATTCAATAGCCTAAAAGAGATAGATCATTCACGTTAGTTATGGGGCATTTTCTAGACAGAATGAGTGAAATCCTTCAAAGATTTCCATGACAGGAAGCAGAAAGTGCAAGCATGCAGAGGGATCAAAATATGGTCTCAAGTAGCACTAGGGAAACTCAGGAAAGATTTACTTTCCTCTGGACAAAAGGAATGGAGTATAGTCAGGATGAAGGAATTGGACTAGAAATGAAGATAGGTTCTAGATTTTAGATATTACAGCAACAATACCATCCCCAATCCTATATGAGTCAGGAGCTGATCTGAACACTGCTCAGTTACTGAGCTGAAAGCTGGTGCCCCAATGGGTTTTAAGCAAATCAAGATGAGGAGCAGGAAATGAGGGAAATGAGTACAAGAGCAGAGTAGGTGATCTAGATTTGAGTAGCAGTGTAGGAAGGTGATAACTGAAAGAGAATTACGTTTGTAGAAAGGACAAAACTGCCATATAGTGGTAGCAAAAAGTGACCTGTAATTTTTTTTTAGGTTGAACTCACCCACTTAAACTTTTATATTTAAATCATTCATCATTCATTCTATTTTAGCTGAAAAATTTACAATCAAAATGAAGTTACCTAATATAAATATTTTAAAATGTGTTTAAGAAATATTGACTCTGAATGCTTACATTAGGAATTAGAAATTCTCTAAATTACTTAGAGGAAAATATTTTCTAAAATTAGGTGACAGTTTCATAGAAATAATACATGTCAAAATGGTTACTTGTAATAAAAATAAAAATTGTTTTTAAATAATGGGAATAGACTGTGATATCAAAGATACTCAAACAAAACAGAAACATTTAAGGTTCTTTTATTTATGTACTTATTCTTTGCAACATGACAAAAGGGAAAATGTGGAGCAGAAAGATGGGAGGGCATATTATTTTATCACTATTTACTAATTTAAATTTATTGCCACAAAAATGTATGCTGCTTCTCTGATGGAGAAGTCCTGATTTTCTACTTGTCTTTTAAATGTCCGCATCATTCAAATGAACCAGTTCTATCATGTTTTGCTTTAAGAATTCCATTATATATCTATATATAAAGATAGATATAGATATATATAGTAGTTGTTTATTATAGTTAGAAATCAGATTCCACATATCTATAGTAGTTGTTTATTATAGTTAGAAATCAGATTCCACATGGTGGTGACTCATTGTTCTCCTGAACATTACGGTTGATATGATAAAAGTTTTATAGGGAACAGAGCTTATTGGTAATGACACAAATGAGTACCATGCAGCATGATTAGCAGCTTAAATTGAATGACCATTAGCTATGTGGTTACTTGGTTGGGATAAGAGTAAAAGAAGGAACTGAGCACTCTAGTCTCAAAGATTTCTATTCATAGAAATCTCAAGGTGTAAGAAATGAATCTTGTTGATCACACTCATTTATTTTGTTATAAACTACTTCTTGCATAAACAATTAGGATATATTTAATGAAAAAATGACTTTTGTCATTAGCTTTCATTATATATTGGCAGCCAACCTATGATATCTGCTGCCATTTTTATATGTGTTTAAATGTGATAGCCAAAAGTTACACTATGATATCATCAAATATGTCAATTGGCAAAGGTAGAGTATTCCGACAGTAAAGTGATTATTTTCAGAGGCTATTAATATATTTCATTGGCTCACTTTATGATATCTATTGTGTATAACACATATGATATAGTTATATCATATGTCATGTATATGGCATATAATACTATATGGCATCCTATATAAATAATATTCTGTATTATGGGACAGTTTGAGCCAACTATGGCTCCTGTTTCATGAAATGGAAATTGATTTTTATTGCTGAATAGAATATTTTGTGAAACATTTGGAGAAACAAACATTGCAAAAACCTAGCTTAGAAAGCAAAACTCCCCACCACATTATCTGATTCTTTCATGTATGGAGCATTTTCCATTGCCTTTGGCTATTCTTTGGTTTGACTCATTAGTAATAAAGATTTTATCTCTCGTCTAATAACTGCAACTCTCCTAAACTTCAAAAGACATAATGGGAATCATACAGGTCATTAGTTCTTCCCAAAGTGATGTGTCTAGAGAATGCCTGTATCCTCACAATATAAATAGAAAAATAAATGTAATGATAGGAACACAAAATACATTTTAATCATCATACAGTATTTAGTGGAGATTACTTAAACATTTTCTAATAAGGTTGTTTCCATACTTGATTGAATTTTAACAAATTGTAAGGCGCTCTATTCCACATAGCATAAAAGTTCAGTAAATTTTTCCTCTCTATTTCTCCCAAGACTACCAGACTCCCCCAAGTGGATATTTGAGAAATTTAGCCAAGTACCTCTAAATAACTCTGACATTTCATAATGAGCTTTGATCAATCCACATCAACTTTTTTTCTTTATTTGAACTGAAGCAAAGCACATGGAACATTCCCCTTAAATGAATCTAACCTCCCCCCTTCTACTTCTATAATTTACTCACATGACTGCTGCTTTTCTTATAAATACTTTTTTTCTCCCTTTGCTCGCCTTTTCCTATTTCAAAGAGTGAAATCAACCTGGCAGTTTTATTTGAGGGCTATATTATGGTTTGCAGACTCACTGCTATTTGAAATCCTATATATGGGACATCCAGAATGGGATGTCTTGATATCTTGACCTTCAAATAAACCAGATAAACACTGATTATATCAAAGTGCAGTTTGTTCTGACACAGGAGCATCAGAATGTCTGGAATCTGCTTTAACCAATTAAGCCATTCAAGGCAAGAGGAAAATAAAGCCTTCAGCAAAACCATTGAAGGCACTGTCTCCCAGACTCCCACTGCCTGTGATCGATCTTTTTAAGTGCAGACTAATGAGTCGTACATATACCTGATGGGATGCTCTCACCCCACCACCTAAGAAGAGCTAAACTTACACAAAGAATCAACAGACGGAGAGGGAGGGTGCTCAGGGCCATGGCTGCCCTGGCCCCTTAAAAACCACCCATCCTTAGTCTTCAGGGAACACCGCAGACCCCATTCCCTACTTTCCGTAACAAACCCATTAGTTCCTTTGTAGATTTTTCCATTCAGGTCGCTTCTAGGGCAAACGCTTTTGTTCACTACTACCCAGTAGCAGGAAAAGCACAGTGGAGAAATGCAAAGCAAGCTCCTAGCAGTAGCTTTTCTGCAAAGCATCCCTTTCTGTTCAGCTTTGGCAATTTAATAAGAACTGAGGTTCTCAGGGGAGATGGGTGAGGGGAACGCAAAGTCGTGGAACACAAACCAGGAGGAGTCCCTGTTTTTACCGTTTTCCACTACCACTCGCATCGCCACAACTCCCCTTCCCCCAACCATGCACTTATTTTCTCTACAAATGAGAGATGGTGGTGGCTGGGGGGACATTTTCTTTCCCTTCCCTAAGATTTTGAAAAGCCTCCAGCCTCCATACCGAAATACATTAAAAACAAATCAAGTCAAATCAGCCACATCCAGTGGGCAGCAACTATCTCCAGAGAGAAGCCGCTGCTGGCACCTGCCTCAAAACGCCGCAGTTAGGAGCGTTTGGCTTGGTATTGAATTATTAATTTATTTATCTCCCCTCGATCCCTCCCCCATCCCCGACTACCAGGCCAGAAATCGCCGTCTTTTCACCCCCCCCTCCGCCCCCACCTTATAGGAGTCTCCCACTTCTCGGTCACGGGCCGCTCTGTCGCCCGCCCGCAGTGGACGTCGCGTCCCTGGCCCTGTGCGGCCGAGCGCTGCACCGAGGGTGTCCGGCTTGCTGCGCTTCCCCACTCGCACCGGGACCGGCTCGGACGCGGGTCCAGGCGGCGGCGGGGGAGGGCGGGGGGGAGCAGCGGGTGACAGATGTACTCCTCCGACAGCTCTCAGTATCAGCCCAGTGGCTCCCTGCCATTGGCTCAGTGCAATGGACCGGCAACGCCGCTCACTATAATAATACTCATGCTTGCCAGCAGCGGCAACTCCGAGTGCGGACGCAGGGCGTGGGGAATGCTGCTGCCGCCGCTGCCGCTGCCGCTGCCGCTCGGGCGGCTCCCGCTGCCCGGCTGCGCTCGATCGCTCCAGCGCTGACTGCGGCTTAGCTCTGTCCTGTCTGGTCGGCCCCTCCCAGCCCGGGATCCTCCCGCAAGCTCCTCGCCCCAAGGCGTATTAGGAAAGACAGAGACTGGGAGACTGAGCGCAGCGAGCATGCGGAGGCGGAGGAGCCTGGGCGCGCGCGGCAGAGGGGTGTAGTGAGCCTGTCTCCGGAGGGTGTGCGAGAGAGGCGGAGGTTCGCCCTCCCGGCGGGTCCCTAGCTTGCCCTCTCCGGGCTCCGGCGCGCTGCGGCTGCGGGCTCGGGGTGCATGGAAGCCGTGACTGCGGTGGAGGAGGCGGCGGCTGCCCCATGGAGTGTTACTACATTGTCATCAGCTCCACGCACCTCAGCAACGGACACTTTCGCAACATCAAGGGAGTTTTCCGGGGCCCTCTCAGCAAGAACGGGAACAAAACTCTGGTAATCGCTTCTCTCTCTCTCTCTCTCTCTCTCTCTCTCTCTCTCTCTCTCT
>NW_004567103.1:36175445-36219414 GCF_000260355.1 Condylura cristata | reverse complement strand
TATTCACTTACGTATCTTGTGGTCATGGGTGGGAATTAGGTGTAGAAAAAGGCAGGAATCAGGGAAACTGATCCATGGTTTGGTTGACACTTTGACAATGCTCCAGACGTTCTCCATTTCACTCCATAATGATCAGGATCGGCCAATCTCTCCTTATTGAAAGCAAAATGTGTCAGCAAGACCTCCTTTTAAGAAAGAAAGAAAAGAGCCGTAACCCGAAATGACCCTATAATATCTGTCAGTTTAGGAATCTGAAGGTGAATAAGGATGTGGGCATTTCTGATGAAAGCAGGGAGCCATGGGGCTGGTGGCCGGGAACAAGTGACTGAATTGAGTGATGGTCTCAGAAGGAGTTTGTGTTCCAGCTGTATCCTGAAGGATTGGCAGCGAACTTCTCTAGTGAGAAGTTAGTTGTCAGCACTGAGCTTAACAGAGTGGTTCAACAACCCCACGCAGTCAACTTTCAGCTGTTCACTGAAGAGTGAAAATAAGTGTGAGAGGCTAGCACTGTGTCACAATTACAGTCACTAGGAAACATTAGACGTAAACAGAGCCTATATAATCGCTGGGAGGTTCTCTCAGTGCATCACAGAGCTTCATCTTTCAGCATCCTAGTAGGAAGATCACTCCTGATTGGTGGAAGAAGATGTGCTGAGCCTACCAATAGTTCAGGGTGCTGCCTCTCACAGCCTGTCCCCTACAATACCCTCTTAGCTACACAGCCTCTTTGCAGAACTGACTCTCAAGGATGGTATTTCCTGAGAGGTATGCACTTCAATAAAGGAAAAAGGAAGGGAGGACTCATTAGACTAAATACTGCAAAAAGAGTAGAGCCCAAGGAAGGTGTTAATATGCAAATGCCTGTCACTGATGTCTGGGACCATTACCCTTTTTCACAAAGTGGCTTAGCCTGAATGAATAGAGTACAGACGTTTAAGGACAAGATTCAATTAGTAAAAAAAGGAAATATAGTACTTTTAACCTTTTATCTGCCTTAAAATACAATGTGATGTGTTTTTTTTCCAAGAATGAAAAGTTCTCATCTGAAGTTTTAAGTAAACTCTAACACTGATGCAAAGCATTTGACTTCTTCTTCTTCTTTTTTTTTTTTCATTTTCCTCTTTTTTTTTTTTTCATTTTCCCTTGGATTTATTGGACATGTCTCAGTTAATTGAAGACGCCAGAGCAAACAAACAAAAAGCACCAAGGCTATGTTACTTTTGTTGTTGTTTTGTATTAGGTGGTGTTAAACAAAAACAAGTGAAAATATTTCTTTCTGATCTTCTTTAGTGGAGTACTATACAGGACAGCAGGCAAAAAGCTTCAGAAATTGTTCTGTCTTTGCTTAGTGAACTCAACTACCGAAGTAGTTTTTTTGGGGGGGCAAATAACTTTCAAAGAAAGAGTGCATTGGTTTGCTTTTAAAAGCATTTTATGTATAGGAAAAGGCAAACATGATGGGCATTACCTCATTACTATGGTTATAATACTAATATGTGATATAATCACAGGCAAAAATATTTATTTGCCAAACTTCAACTTATCAAAATATGGCAATCTTGATTCTTAATCAGCCTTAACTTTCTAAGATTGGTTGAACCTGCTTATGTTGACTTATTTGTTGTGAATTTAAAGTTGATTAGTCCTTTTATCCTTCACATTAACAAATGGTCGGCTGTAAAAGTTCAAATTTTCCAGTGTAAACTTGGGGTTGAAGTGAGTGATTAAAAAATAGCTACTTAAATTAATAAGCAATCTCTGTCATAAGCAACAGATATAAAAAGACTTACAAATAGCTTCTATCATGTTTTACATAGTTGTATTAAGAGACTTAGAGACTTTATAATCCATTAAATCCGTCCAGACTCTGTTTATAAACTGCCCAATTTTGTTTTTCTTATGTAAAAACATTCATACATACTAAAAAGAAAGATTTTCATTTATGGCCCAACTCTACACAAAATTACTGATTTTTTTCTATGTCTTTTGATGATTTTGTTATAGAAGAGAATGAGATTTGAACCCATCATAACTTATAGCAGAATATATTCTAAAAATATTTGTCAATAAGTGTTTTTAATGAAAAAAGTGTATATATTTGCCTGAAAATGCAAATTTACAGTCTATAGGACAAACTGAGAATTTGCTATAAGTAAAAAATTTCCACAAGCTAAAAGTAGAAAGCCTGAAACTTCTTAGAATTAGCAACTTCAATAAGAAATACAAATGGTATTATTTTGAACATTAAAAAAAAGGATATCATATTTTAAATTCTAATTTCATAGAGTAATAATTATGAGATCTTTCTATTGTTTATTTGACATATTTTTGAATTTTACCCTTAAAACATAACATTTTTGCATTTTGAACTGTGTATTAAGTTAAAAGTGTTTAATGATATCTCAAGCTATTTTATTTTTATTATTTCGATAAAGTTCAATTTACATATGAAACTATTCAGAGGAAAGATACTTTTATTTTTCCAAGAAATTCCAGTTATTTTCACTCACTGGATAATTAGTAGATATTCTGAATACTTTGTAACTTCAGAGATAAAACTTGATTTTATAACTTTTAAATAATATTCAATGTATTTACTATAGTCTTATAACTATTAATACAGCATTTTCTCATGAATTAGAAGTTATTTATAAAATTACTCTTAAAATAAAACTCAGGATCAATGACATTGACTATTGAGGAGATGATCAAAATATACAATCATTTTTATAGACTACCCACACATAAAAATAAAAAAAAATATTTAAAAAAATAAGTAATTTTCTTGATACTACTGCATAGCTTTTATCTACATATTCCTTTTGGCAATTTCAAAAATCTACAATTTTCCATTCTGCAATGTCTTATATGCAAAGAGAAATGTCAGTTGACTTGTCATTATTTCTGTTATGAATAGCACAATCCTGTGATATTTATTAATGCTATACAACATTGCATAATAGCTTATAGAGTTTAATGGCAAGGAATAAAGTTTAGCTCCCACACAGTCTCATTGTTTTTCCTTAGACTAACCCAAATAACCATTGTGTTTGCAATTGTTTACTAGATTAATATATTTGTTTATATACTTAGGTTTTGTAGTTGTCTCCAAACTTTCTTTGCCCTACTTATATGTTTAAAAACTTTTCCCCCAACTATTAAAATAAATCTTGCATATGTATTTAATACGGAACTTAAATATATACTCAAGTCACTTTTAATATGGAATTTGTGATTGCATTTGGAATCTTACAAATCATTACTATTTCATTCATTACATTCAATTGTTAGTCAGCATTTTTGTATCTTGTATTAACATTTTGTTTATTTGACTGGCTGAGAAATTCAAAAAGAAAGAGTGTTTGATTTGAGGTCATACAGTGAGTCAATATTGTAGTGAAGATAACTTGACTCAAGACATCTTCCTTTAAAAATTTAAGTACTAAGTTAGGGAATACATAGAAATTGGTATAGTAGTATTCATACTGATAAAGAGATAGTGTTAGTGTCATGTATTATTGGAAGGCACTCCACTTTGCTACTTGTCTCCAGATGTGGAGAAATAATGCAGGATTCACTGAGTAATTTGAACTCATATTTATTTTATTTGTTGTCCTCCAGTATGCAATTCATCAGTAATTTCTGTCTGGCCTAAACTTTCTGCAGACTGCCCTTTATTTTTGATATATTAAGTACCAGTTTTGTAGGAAATTGTTATTTTACTAATTGCTTCTTAACATATTTGTTATTGAGTTCATTTAGATTTAGTGAATGACCTCAATTGCAAGACATATTCTATGCACCATGGACTCTGTGCTGAGCATTAAGTACATAAATATTATGTGCAGATGTCTACAGGGATGCTCCTTTTCATTTTCATTTTGCATGTGTTGAAAAAAATCACATATTTTGACATGTTTGCAGGTTTCTTGTCACTCAGGACATTTTTATATGTATTAGTTTTTGAGAAGTGTGAAAAAATTCTCAGTTTTTTCCTTTGTGTATGCAGGAACTCATTAAATTAAATTTGTCTTTGAAATATACTATGTGGCCTTTGTTCAACTTATCATTATCTAATATAGCTTATTATAATTCATGTCATTCCCTTACACATCGCTGTATTTCCCAGGGAATATGACTTAAAAGGTTTCTCCAGTATTGAAACCCACTTATGTGGCACCTTTCATATTGTGCATAAGATTAAAGAGATCAGTTGTTGAATTAGTGTTAATGAAAAATTATCATTGTTAAATTAATATCTTTACGAAAGGTAAAGAGTAAAGGTGCATTAGTATATCCCTATTTTATAAACTTGCTCACTTAATTAGTTCAGTTATACCTTCTTCCAAGTTTCTTTTAAACTATTATTCATTCAGGATAAAGACTATCTTATGTTACTTTTCTGAACTTAAGGCATCATATAACTTCCCTATCCTGCTTTGTTTATTCTAACCAAACTTTATGACATAATTTCCATACTATTCAAGTAAGGGAAATACCATAATTGAATTATTGACATTATGACCTATTCAAAAATGTAAGCAGACTTTTCAGACAAATAATGTCAAGAAATACCCCATTTCCAACATACCTTTTTTAGTTCATCAATTTTTGTAATTGGGATATTTTGATAGCTGAATTTAAATAGTGACATAATATCTTGTCTTCCCCTCTCAGTTCTAAAACAGTATTACCTAGGTTATTAATGACTGTAATTACATTTGTACTGAAAATATAAATCAAAGACACCTTGGGGACCAGAAGTCCAAATTTTCTTCGGCTTGTATTCAAGACTAAATTTAGGCTGCAGAAATAGTTTATTTAGTGTGTACTATGTTTATAAATAATGTGGATTTAAATGTCATTTAAAAAATAATGCTATTTACAGTACCTTCCTACTGTCTGTACTCTTCATTTTGATAAAGGCTTTTTATTTATTTACATTACCATCCTCACCAAAGAAAGCTCACCTTAAATTTTCCACCCCTTTTGAGTCCATACTATTTTACAAATGGGAGAAAAAAGCATTGTCATCATTTTTATATACCCTTCTTTGCATCAACTTTAAGAAAGATAATGGTTTTCTAAAAAGTTCCAGCATATTACTACATATAGTATATGTTTACTGTATCATAGTTTAGCTGCTTAACAGGATTTTGCAGATCCTATTTTTAGAAAATCATATTTTTAAGGATACTATCATAATAAGGGAACTTATAGATTTGAGGATGATACCGTGTTGTTATTTAAAATTGTAAACCGTCAATGTGATCATAGCTGTTTGTGGTATTATCTTGTATTTGTGGTGTCTTGTAATTTTTAAACTTATTCTGAATTTAACAGTGTTCTTTAATTTATACCTTAAGTAGACATGGTTAATTCATGCAAAAATATTTGGAAAGTAAGTTTTGAAGGCGCTACATGTTGAAGAAATAATTTTTCATAATTATAGTGACAATACAATGTTGAAATATTTTCTCTCAATCCTATTTTACTCAGATATTGCTATTGAAGCCATTACTATATAGAAAAGGTGTGAGAATCCTTCTAGAAAGAAAAAAATTACAGTTATAACCTGTGGTGTACTGTGCTCATAATGCATAAGTATACTATGTATTTATCACATCTTTATACTACTCACTACAAAAGGTAAGAAAATTTTATTGGTTGTCTTATCTAATAATTTTAACCTAAAGCGTTTGATCTGTTTTATCTCATTCTAAATGTTCCTGTGGTCTAAAAAATATTATTACAGTATATATATATATATATATATATATATATATATACACACACACACACATATATATATATATATATGTGTGTATATATATATGTGTGTGTGTATATGTGTATATATATATACATATACATATATACAGGAAGAATGCTGCAGCGCATTTATAAAATTCATGAAACCTTGGTAGGTAAAAATGGCATCATAATATAATACATATAATAGATAATATTACATTATATTATGATTCCATTTTCACCTACCAGGTTTTCATGAATTTTATAAATGTACTGCGGCAGGCATTCTTCCTTGCATAGTATTAGATAAAGTGGGGTAATAAATAATTAAAACTCAATCCTAGTTGTCAAAGTAAACAATGGCCATTACCTGATGTAGTACTCTGGATTCTTCATAATGGTTTGGCACCATTAAGAGAGAATTAGGTAGTTTTCTAAATGTAAGTACATTTGATGTATGAAATGTTTATGCAGACAATGCCATATTCAACTTATACAAAACAAGTTTTTCTTAAAGTACTTTAGCAAAAAGAGCGTGCTAACTGTGATGACTAGTTGTATTACTCACCAGAATAGTGACTAGTTACTTAATCAAACACTTACATAGGTACTATTGAATAATACTCATGACTAGCATCTATAATCACTTGACTTTAAGTAGATATTGCCCTCGATATGGGTCTCATGCAACTAACTGAAAGGATATAAGAGCAAAAACTGGTATTTTCAGGAAAAGAAAATCTACCTCAAATCCTGCCTTGAAAGCCTAGATCTAAGGCATACAGCAGGGAAGGAGGAAGAAGAGGGTCAAAACAAGATTGGGAAAAGCACAAAGAACTATGGTGATATGATTCACGGGAGCCTTAGTATTGGGACAATTATGGGGACTATACCCGAGTGGAGAGAGCAGATGTACAAAATGGACAACAATGTAAGAAAATTTTAAAAATTGAAAAAAAAAAAAAAAAGCCTGACTTGAGTTTCTAACGTTCTGATCTGGTCTACAGAAAACCCATAAACCCACAATCATTGAGTTGTGTTTCCATATCTTAAAAAAAAAAAAAATCTAATCCATATACCTATCTATTATATAGAGGATCTTGGCTATTACATGGAGGATCCATTTATTATGTCTCTTTTTTAATAAAGAAACTCAACATTTGAAGGATAGCTCATATAAGATTTCATTCAAGATGGATAAAATTGACATTAAGAATCTATGTCTAAAATGGCTATCTTATCAAATATTTCTGTTATTTTATAAAAGTTACAACTTTTAAATCTTTACATGGATTCCAATCTGTGTCTCATAATCTCCTCCACTTTACTGCTAAAGGCTCTTTTATAACTATGTAAAATATAGCTATTCTTATGTGTTTAGCTCCAATAGCTAATCACAGATGCATTTATTCCACTTGAAGAAAATTAGACTCATGAGATGAGCGAAAATACGTTGATTATAGAGTTATTTTATTCTAAACTGTGTTGTTAAAAAAGAAGAGCTAATTCTCCGACTGGTTACCTTATTGCTTTTCAACTAGAAGACAAGAGAAACTAAGTGGGGCTAAAGCTGAAACTGGTAAAGTAGCAGCGTTTGCTCATGTTGGCTGGCAGATGGGAATATTTGGTAACGAAAACAGTGTTTTTGTTTTTGTCTGTGCTCAAACATGACTGTGGCATGGTCTTGTTTTTGGTCTGGTTCCATTATGCTTGTATATGACCTTACCTGACATTGGTGCACTATAAAACTGTTCATGTTTTATAAGAGAATAGTACACCTTGCTTTCAGATCCAGTCAAACTCCTAGCTTTTAGATCCAGTCACTGACCACTCAGTGACTGATTTTTTTTTTCTTTAGATATGGCACGAGAATGAATGATTACAAACAAGAAAGAGGCAAAGCTTTCAGAGAAGATAATTTCAGGGAAATAAAGTCCAAAGCTGAGGACTTTTGGGGATGAAAGAGAGAAGGAGAATGGTAAAAATATAATTAACAAAATGAAACAAAAAGGACATGTATCTTGCAATGCTCATTAATGCAGTGAGAAAAAACATCCATCTCTTGAGAATGGAATAGGTGGAAAATGTTCTCAAAAGAGACAGACTTCAAGTGGAGGAAAAGGTGAAGTAAAGCTTCCTTGAAAAATTTAAAAGCTTATATAGATTTCAGTGGTAATGAACTTCTCTAAATTAAAGAAGACCTAGTCTCTTAGGACATGTAGAAATGTAGAGTATTGTCAGAGGATATAGCAAAGTCATATTGAGTGGCTGAAATCTGGGCAAAATTAGGGAGATATTGGGAGCTCTGGGATTCTTGTGGTAACTGACCTCATTGGAGGTAAAGGGTGAGATAAAATTGGTGCTTACAATCACAGTGCAGGTAGTGGTAGAAGATAGGGAGCTAGGAGTCCTGTGAGGAGTATTCAGAGTTCTTGGGCTCACTTTGGGCTCCTGTGAGACTGAATTAATTATGCATGTCCCTACTCAGGACATCAGAGCATCCTTCTCATCTTACTGAAATGCTAGGAAATAGGTGAATCATACTCCTAGGGGTCCAATTTCTCCCATTTTCAGTCACTATAGGTTCAGAATATTGCCAATGATTCAAGAGTTAATTCATCCATTGCCTTGTTTGTTTTTCTCAAATAGGGATCACTTAAAGAATTCACATGGAACAAGGAGTTTTATAGTCTAGAAAAGGTCTCTGGGAGTTATCAAACTGTGTTATGAAAGCAGGAGAATTTTGGACAATAAATTGCTGGAAAGGCAGTGATACCAGTTGCAGAAAATTTAATGATGAGAGATTTCTACTAAGTGATTTTGATTCTACAAATGGTGAAAGACAGAGAGACGAAGTAAAATTTAATTATCTGTTTCTTTAATGAAAATATCTCAAGTGACAGTCCAGTTACCTCCAAGGAAGTGTCAGCAGAACTATTGGAAAATCGAATTTGTGGTAGTTCTTTCAAAGCCCAATGACTGGCAAATCACCTCTTTTTGAAATGAGACAATGACCTTCACCACAGGGCAGAGAATGGCTTCAATTTAGAATGTTTTCATGAAAATACTTATGTAGTGGCTGTAGGCAAATATATCTATAATCAGATGGATTGAAGCTCAGTCTTAAATATACCTCTGTATCTATATAGTGAGTAGAACTGTATATAATCAAATCCTCAGATAACAATTCTGCACCTAAATAATACTTTACACAAAAATTTTATTATCAAATGTTTATCAAGTAGATAATTATTGAATATAAGTGACGTAATAATGTGAAGGCTAAAGATTCTGATTTCTTTGTACTTTTTCCTACAGGAAAATGATTCTTGGTTCAGCCACCATAACCACAGTCTGAACTAGAAAAAAAATGAGTATGCAGAAGGACAAAAAGTGGAATGTTCTTTGTTTTTAGAAGACCTATCCACAGTGTTAACTTGATTTTTGACTGGAGCTATGTCATAGGGCCTCTCCTAAAAAAAGAAAAAAATTGGAATATGATTGATTAAGCTGGAAAAATTGATAATCCCTATAAAATCAGTCTTATGTTAGTAAGAAAAACAGGTAATTGGTTTAGGTTAGACACCCACTACAACCAGTCCATAACTTTATGACTTTGGTTACGTTTACCTCTCTCACTGCCAGTTATATTGTCTTTAAATATATATTAAAGATAATATATTTATATAGAAAAATACAAAAATAAATTTATATCTATGTTATATATAATATTTAAATACATTAAATATAACAGTAAAAACTAACTAGAAGGCAGGTTTGCAGATCAAATGAGATATACAAATTTGCAAATGATTTGACATTGTAACCTGTCAATAAATAGTGGAATTTATTGATTATTTATTCTCACTGAAGCATACAGACACATATGAGAATTTCACTCACTTAATTCAATATGAATACATGAAATGGACACTTTTGCATTGAACTATCATGATATTTCCTTTTTCTCAACTCGCCCATATCACCTCTTACATACTTATCCTTCCTTCAAGATTATAAACTCTCTTTAAATATGAATTGTAGTCTAAATAGTCTAAGAGATACAGAATGGAAAATCCTGTGGATCCTTCAGATATCATCCATTCTTTTGACTCACGAAGTTCATGGAATAATACTCTGTACTTTTAGGAGTCTGTCTCTTTAGCAAAACTTAAATATCCTTTAATTCTTCAATAATAGTTTCATTTCCTTGCAGTGTCTTGAAAGTCTTACAGGTCTTGTGTTACAAAATTAATATTTACACTAGGGGGCGGCATAACATTTTCTCTTCTCATATAGAAAGGTATAGTGGATATTCATGGTTAATACATCGATCAAATATAGTTACCAAGGTTTTATTAGTTAAAAGTCAATTAAAATTTCACTAATCAGATGTCAGTGTGGAAATGAGACATTAATGTGGTGTATTGCTTTATTTACTTTATTTATTTGTATACTCCATGACGTAAGTATTCCTGGCCACTCACTCCCAGGACATGCAGTATATGTAGTAAGGTGGTAGGAATATGGAGTTGGTGTCCTAGTGTACCTTACTGGGCTGAGATTTCAGTGGTAGATGTGTGAGTTATCACTACTAAAGTTGATAGCTCTAGATTCTTCTGATTACCTTCAGCCCACGAACTCATGATTCTTAATGCCTAATTTATTTTAGTGTGAAATGGGAATACTACAAAATGAAGAAGTTGTGAAATTATAAAACCTAACCTTTATTCTCAATGATCAGAAGAATCACTGAAAAAAAATCTGATGCTCAAATATATAAGTTTTATTAAATTTTAATGGTATTTCCTCCATAGAAATCGAGATTACATTTCTCAGAGAAAACATAAGGTTTCTATAAAATAACACAGATGATTCTTTTTGTGTTACTAATCACTGTGAAATTATTGTTATACATGAAAGATGCAATTTTTATGGATCGGTACTTAGAAAAGTTGATATTGTGATACATGCTGTTACTGAAAATTAGAATAGGCTGTTTTTCAGCTAGAATAATTTTAATATAATTTCATAGGGAGCATATTATATATTGCTGTCTTGAAGAGCCACATTTAAGACAACCAATGGCATATTATCCCACAGTAAAAGATTATTTAGGTAAATACTAGTATTAATAATAATAATAAATTAAATTGGTGCTCTAGCATTATTTGATCATGTGAGAAAAAATAGATTGAGGATTTGTTTATATATATATAAATCATGATATTGAAATAATTTAAATATCAGTAGTTCATTTCACATATGCTATATTTATTATTGACCTTCCAAACACTAATCATGACAAGCATTTTTGTTATAGCACAACCCCAAAGGGATATGGGATAACCTGACTGTGATCCTCACTGGTGTGCTTAAAAAAACTCAGAACAAGATCCAAGGGTGTGCACACAGAGAAAGATTAATGCAAGGGGAATGAAAAGGGGGGTGGGGAAACATACAAACACACACCCACACACACATAGATTGGCCAGTTATCCTACCAGTAAGTCTCTCTGTGCTGGACCCCAGGTGGGTCAAAACCAAGCAGCTTCTGACAGTTCCACATGTCTTTGACATTATACTAAACATGGCTATCTAACTCCATTTTTTAGTTCCCCCTTTCAAGAAAACAAGAGTCCTGGCAGATCCATGGCAGGATGGGAATTGTAATTGTCAGCATCAGGGATCTCCTAGACTTGGAGGTTGGGGTGGAAACCATAAAACATTAATGGGTGAAGTTCATTCAGGACATACTATTCTCCCAGCCATCTGAATCATTAATAAAATGCCAACACAAGCTATCAACTAGAGAAAATAAAGGTTAAGAGAGCTATTTTTTTTTTTCTCTTTCAGTACTCCACAGAAAGTAAGAACAATCTCTATTCATGGGCATAGGTAATCTCTCTCTTCTTTCCTTCTTTCTTCCTCCCCATCCTACTCTCTTTCACCTTCTCTTCTCCCCCTTTCTCTCTCATTTTCTCTTTCTTGCTATATCTACACTGTAGTCTAGAATCTCTAGAGGGTATTATAATCCCAAATTCAGTTTCTCAGCATATTTGTGTCACAAGAAGTACCCAGAATTATTCTAGCAATTTTAGCCAAGTCCAGAGGGGGAAAAAATTGAAAATCAATAAGAACTCCCCAACCCCAACAATCAGATATAATATCAGAAGTTGGAAATAGCAATGGCAAGATTTTTGGAAAATATGAAACACCCACTAGGTGGTCCCAATCCTTAGAGGAGATAGAGACCAGGAGGATGAAGAGGAAGAGAAGGGAGGATCATTAATTCTTGGGCAGAATTACATATGTTAATATAACCAAATATATCAACTAAATAGTTGGTTAATGGTACTTCCAGTTTTGATTGGGAGAATTGCAGCTAATGCCATTGTATTAGAATGTTTAATAATGCTATTACTCTTGGAATTAGTCTTTTTTGGAGTGTAACCTAGATGATCACCTGCTAGAGGTAGAGACTTACTCAATAGTAGGAATTTGCATGAAAAAGTTCTTCATTCTCTATTTTGTCTTAAGTTCTAGGTTCTTTTAGGATATGAAGACTCCTGTGAGAATGCTACCTATCACTTATGGCATTCATGATACTTGGCTTTTTTTCAACAACCCTACTGCCTATGATATGTAATAATAAAATTAAAGTAGTTATTCATTTTCCTTTTAACAGTTTTAATTTAGCTGTATAATGGAAGAAGGGCTATTCCAAGACAAGGGGTTAAAGGAATAGTGTCATATGAGGCAGATGAATGGAATACAGAGGAGTAGAGAGCCACAATGAGTGTCCAGTGGCCTCATGGGAGGTGGACCTTATCAGTGAAAAGTTCTGGGGTAAAGAACCAGTTGCATTGTTCCAGCCTGACAATTTTAGTGGCAGAAGTTTGCCCAACCATTCATTGCCAGTTTTGGTTTCCAAACAAGCCTCATTCAACAGGGTCACCTTTGAATCTGTCAGCCACCTAATACTCTTGCAATAAGTGTGTTTTATGCTTCATTTAATGAGTTAATTTTGGTTATTTTTAGCTTAGAAACTAGACTAAAATTAGGATAACAGTAGAACTTCAATTTCTCTTTCCAAGGACATGAACCGTGTGCTAGGTTTTTTTACATACAGAGAATTTTGATAGTGTTTTGCTCCATCCTTTGCTTCCCACCATATCCCTTCATGAATAGTATTCACGATCTGGAACTAGATATTTAGGATTGATTTCTAATTTATAATTGGGGAAGTTATTTAACTGTCCTTAGCATTTTTTCTTTAGCTACAAACAGCAAAATAATGTAATTTATTTCATCCCTGCTATACACCACATGTGACTTTAAACATATATAAATTATATGCAATTCCTGTGGTTTTTATGAGCAGGATTATTGTAAGGATTAAATAAGAAAATCTACTTCAGTATCTGACACAAAATCAAAGCTATTTTTATTTTTACCATCATTGCAATATTAAAGATGTGTCCTTTATGCTTTACATGGACTTTTGCTTTTCAAATTCATGCAAAATGAATACTAAAAAGTATAAGTACTTTAGGAAGCCCAGTGACAAATAGACTAGAAATTTTAATATACTCCACATGTGTGCATACATGTGTGAGTGTGTGCGCACAGCCTGTTACATGTATCTGGATTGCTCTTAATGGGTTTAATACAGAGGGCTGATGATGTCACATATTCATATGTTTTATGAGAGATGAGGCCCTATTCTCTTCCTTTCTTAGGGTCTCTGGCTAACACGTTCCTCATCTCATTCCTGCTTCTAAACAAGTCCTTTAAAAATCTGGAATACTTTTGTCTTATAAAAAAGATAAAATTAGAAAAAGTCTAACATATAAAAGACATATCTTAAAAGCTAATATAATTAAACATCTACAAAATGGATGAAAGTTTAAGACTTCATGTCAAAAAATTCAGTTCTACTTCAGCATCATAATACAATTTAGTTCATTAGGCCGGTTTTCTTTCCAGCTAGTCTTTGAGTGTAGTAATTCATGGACAAATTAGGGGTGATGATATATTTCATACTATTTAATAATTTTCAATATGTGGTGCTTTTTAAAATCATTGTATAGAACTGAAAAGTAAATTGTGTCAGTAAACACAAATCTCAGATACTTTATAAAATATAAAGACATAGATGAATAGCTTTATGAAATGTAATATTAGATACTTTTATAAAAACTATGTCAAATAGTTCACACTAATAACCTGGGTTATAAATAAACTCATAGTTACTAATTAGAGTCTTAGTAAGTCATGATATGTATAGATAAGAACATAATATATGGATATGTAAAAAATATGGATATATAAAATATACACTATATATAGTATATATAATATATATACATTCAAATAATTTTAAATGTTGTATATTTATTCTTGTCTTTGTTTCTGTATATATATATATATATATATATATATATATATATATATATGGACTTATTTAAACATTACTTAATGTGCTTATAACCCCATCAGAATCAGTTTTACAGTAGTAACTATGTGCTTGTGTCAGTTATGTAATATAGTTTGGTAAAACAGTGTCTTTGATTAACCTGATCTAAATCATATTTTCATATTGTATTTTTAGTCAAAAGAACAGATGAGCTCATTTAAGTAAAATTTAAATTCCTGAGTACTGATTCTGATTCTGTTTTAGGTCCAGTGATTAAAAACTATATAGACTATCTTTATGTCAGCGACTCTTTAATTTGTACTATTATAATTGTCATTTTATAAATAAGGAAATTTAGTTTTAAGATAATATATCTTATGAAATGTCACCACATTTTTAATTTATAGTTATCTTGTGGGAACTGAAGTAGATGGCTGTAAATACAAAGATTTTACATATGTGTATCCATCCTACTGCCTTTTGTTAGCTTTACAGTACATCAATGAATAGATTGCATTCTTACATCTGAAAAATATGGCTATTTCCAGTTATGGAGATTAAGTATTAAGAAATCTCTATGTAAACCCTCAAATAATTTCCCCAAATATCATTTGTTCTTAGAAAAAAATTCCTCTGATCATTTCCCTATTTTGGGAGGAATACTGTTTACTTAAAAATTGGATTACCACTCAACTGAATAGTTATCAATAAAAAATTGATAAAGCTATTTTTGTTTCTTTTTCTTCTTATAGGTAACTGAGTAAAAGCTAGTCAGTATAATCGCAATTTAAAAAAAATTGCCAAATGGTACCTGTTATATACATTAATAGTGCACCAAGTTTAACAAAGAGTTTAAAAGAAATGATTTTAGTAAAATTTAGAACTTAAAATATTTGTCTAGTACTTTCAACGTATTTTTCTAGTACTACAACGTATTTTTCTGCCAAGTTTTTTTTTTATTTCATAATATTTGCAACCTTAGAATTACTATTAATGATAATAGTTCTCACAGTAAAGCAGGTAACCCATTTTTGTCAAGTCATTTGTAGCTGAAAGAGCATCATCATTTTCTGAGATATATTTCAGGGCTTTCTATTTATAGGAGTAAGATAAGAGAAGCTGTCCATATACTGATCATGGGTTTTGCAGCACACTTTTGTAGAGGGCTGGGTTTCAGCTTTAGATTCTTAATAATAAGTAGGTTATCCTACTGAGAAAGAAATAATCTTTCTCAGATTATTTTCAGAGAGAGTACAAGAAAATGAAAAGACCTGAAGCCTTTTAATTTATTTTTTGGTAAAATGCGGGTGCTTCTAAATTTATTTCCACCTTATTACTGACTGTGCTCCTGAGCTGAGGAACAGGGGATGGGAGGGTCGATGAGAAAAACACTTTGTGATGTGTGAACAGAAAGGAGATGTTCGTGACTCTTTGGTCTTTGTAAAGAGCCTTCTACTCTATATTCTCATCAGTTTAACCCAAGACTAAACCTTGTGTGTGTATGTATTTGAACTTCTCTTCAAGATAATATTATAAATGTAGTTATATTTTCTAAGCCAACTGGGTTTGGGGTGGGAACAGTTTTAAAGATTAAGGATATCTTTATGTTGAGAAAATATTATGGTAACTGAGGAGTATTGAGGCAGTCAGTATAATTTGTGAAAATAGAAGCTAGAAGCAAAACCTGTATGACTAAAAATGACTAAAAATGAAATTAATACTAATCTTAAAGTGGTGAATCACAAGATAATAGAATTATTCCTAAATCAATTTTTTTCTACTTTCGTATTCTTATATAAAAATGTGTTTAAAAATCCAAAAGTCATGTGATTTTTAACTAGGCAGTTACTATGATTATCTCCATTTTACCTATGAAGAAAATAAGGGAATAAAAGGGTATTACAAAAGAGATTATAAAAATTAGTGAATGGTTCAGCCTTATTGTGCTTATAAGCTGTGTTTTAGTCACAACTGCAATAATAGATGTTTATATTAATTTTATAATTGTAAGAGTCCACATCAAATAAGAATAACTGAAAGGTCAGTTAATCATATAATTTAATTTTTTTTGATTTATTTATTTATTCATACAGAACTGGGGTACAGGCCAGAGAAGCGGAGGGTAAGAGGATTCACCAGAGACAGAGTGGGGAGCAGAACAGGCAGATCGATGAAGTACACTGCTGAGGGGAGCAGCGGGCAGGTCAGGAGAGGTCTGCCACACCATGTGGTCACCTCCGGGGCAGGTGGGGATCGAACTCATGCGGAAGTGGCTTTGACTTCTTAGTGCTGTGCTTTAACCCGCTGCGCCACCAGGGAGGGCCTAATCATATAATTTAAATTTTATGTTATTTGGAAAAATGCATATTTTACAGTTTATCCATCTAACATTCTACCCTTGATAACAAAAATATGTCAAATTAGAAATCAAATATATGTTTAAAATGTAAGTGTACAAGTTTTCTCAGGGAACTATATAGTATAGCATTTATGTTTATAACATGAATATATAGTTTTCTCAGAAAATAATAAATTCTTATTCCATAAATTAAAAGTATAATCTATTTAAAGCAATTATCTGGAAACATTTAAAAAATGAAGAGTACTATTTTATGATAGCTAAATTATCAGACTAGTTCCTATATGTTCCCCACACCTGTATTCTGTGACAAATATTGTTCACAATAAAATTATAATCCATTAATTTTCTTTAAACACACATTAAAAGGAGCACATTCTTTGACATACTCTCACAAATACAAAATAGTATATATTAATTTATTTTCTGTTAAGTACTTGCTATATTTATAATTTATTCACAAAAGAGAAAGAAGTAAGCAATAATTTTAGCAAGAAGGAAGACTATTTAGTGAAAATAAGGTTGCATTTTTGACAGTGAATAGAAAACAAAGTGATCTGATTTTCATTTTGGCAATGATCTAAAATTAAAAGTTGGCAAAACTGACTCATGTATTTATTCATCAAATATGAATTAAGTATGGTAGTGACATTATTTGATGATTCTCCCTTTTTCATCAAGTAGTTGCTTACTCATCAGGGTGTGGAATCCACCATTTCCCTTTGCTTGAGATTTTTGAAAGTCATCTTCAAGGAGAAGAATACACTAAATAGAGACAGGAATATAGAATCAAATAAAAGAAAAGATAGTAAATAAGAGATATAATAGACATTCTTTAGAGAACCACTATAATTATTGGTAAAATAAAAAGTATACATTATTTAATCAATTTTATCATCTCTGTAAATACCCTACTTAGGTAAATTTAGAATCTGAGAAAAAGAGGAAACTATTATTCTCATTTACAGTAAATGTTTAATAAGAAGAAACCTGATATTTATTTCATAAAGGGCTATTTTGAGATTTGGCTGGGTTTTATTTTTCTATATGTTTAATTTATTGTTATCAAGAGTAATTAGATGATTGGTACATAGGTAGGTAGGTACAAAATACATAGAGAGACACATGGATATATAGATGATAAAGCTAGTAGGAAGACATAAATGTAGGTTCCTATTAATATCTAATATCTACTGTCAATTTTAAAATTTCACAAAACCAGAAAGAAAAGATATACACATATATAATACCTTGAAATTTTGTGCAATTACTCCACGCATTTTTTTTCATCTAAATTTTTGTATGGAATCATTTAGAAAAGTTAACTTGTAGTTTTTAATAATATTGGCAGACAATTGAATAATATTTAGGTGTTGAGAAAAATTTAAAACTCATAATTTTCTACTGAAATGCATTATAAACTTTCATAGTTGTATATATGGATTTAAACATCACATACTTCTTGGTTAGTTAATGTGTTAATACTCACTGGGCACAATTGACTCATTTTTTCTGTGATTTCCTGTATCCACCTATAGACCATGGCTGAGATATAAAAAGAATTTATCATGTGCAAAATTGGACAATCTCTGGACACAGTACTAGAATTTTATTTTGTGTGAACTAAGTCCCATTATCATTGTGAGTTTTCGGTGAAAAATGCAATTGTTACTTTTTCACTTGAAGTTTTAAATTGACAGTATTGTTATTCTTAAATTGATTATTTTTTATTCCTTGTAATCTTAACATTCTAAAAGAGACTTTGATATCTGTTTATAGACATTCTGTTTAGCTTTATCTATAGAGTACAAAAGCATTCAAAAACAAATGCTTTCAAAATATATGATATTAAGCATATTCAAACAATGCAAAAACACTGAAATTGATATGTAAAGGATGTTTGTGTGTGAGTTGCAAAGGCAACTAAAATTGAATCACTCTAACATTTTCTAGAGACTAATTTAAATATATCATTATTAGAGAATAATGATATAAAAACAATTGTGCTTGTATGAAAGAAAACTAAACTTTCAAATGCAAAACAAACTGAAAACTATTCATTATTCAAAGAATAAAAGATAGGGAAATTCTTAGACAGACTCACTCTAAACTTCTTAAGTATTTGGTTCCATTCTATTAAATACAAGAAAATTAAGGAGAGTAAGGGATCTATAGCTGGGAGCTAGATTCTAGAGAAAATCTTTTGTGATTGGAATGCCCTCCCATTATGACCTATAAAATAAACTAGCAAATGGCACTTGGAGAAGGGTTGCCACATGACAATTATGTGATACTGAGCTGAAAAACCAGGAGTATAACAATATGTCCCTCTATCAACAGCAGAACTACAGAAGCTAAAAGCCATATGCTGTTATGCAGAAAGAAAATCATTTTACTTGCTAGAAAAGTGTGTATTGAATATATGACCAGCAATTATTTATTAGTATACTATTCTTTATTCAAGTGATAAGAGGGAACTAAAAAGAAGTTTAAACATTATTAGCTATTCCTTCTTGAAATTCATTTAATCTTATTTAAATTTTCAGTCAAAACTCAAAAAAGTAAATGGAATGTTAATATGTATATGTATATAAAATAATGAAATATTAGAGTAGTGATATATTAAAAGTAAAAGTTCTAATAATAAAAACAGAATAATGATATAAAAACAATTGTGCTTGTATGAAAGAAAACTAAACTTTCAAATGCAAAACAAACTGAAAACTATTCATTATTCAAAGAATAAAAGATAGGGGAATTCTTAGACAGACTCACTCTAAACTTCTTAAGTATTTGGTTCCATTCTATTAAATGCATATATATTCTAAACACAGACCACCACACTTTTCATGTTTATTGTGTTGGCTACTCCAAGAAACATTTTTTTAATGACCCTTTTAGGGTCAGATTAATATTCATCAAACTGTGCCAAATTTTCATAAATTATACCTTGTGAATATGAAATATATATATATATATATACCTTTTTAAAAGGAATGTCGGAATGTCCAAATACAGATTTTAGCACCAATGACTGTAGCTACAGTGTCTATGGTCTTACAGGAACAAAGGGACACAAACACCCCAACATAGTGGCAGATATCAATAGCAAAATTATGAATAATGTATTTATCATTATCACTCAATCATTGCTACATTTTAATATTATATAAACCTTAAAATTTAAGTAAATAACCTATTTTAGGAAGACAGAATAGTGAAGAAGTACTTATAGAAAAATACTTGTATGTTTTTTGTACATATAAATTACATAGATATATAATCAAGAGATCAGTATCTTTATTTGAACAATCAACCAAATGATATGGTGAATCTTAAATATGTGTGACTGTTCCAAAGATTTTACAAGCAAGTCAGAACTCCCCATAATTGATTGACAAAAGTAGCTAAAGTAAAGCTGGCTTATGATAGATTTGTCATTCTTAGTAGATTAAAGCAGTTTTGGCCCTCAAGTCATTCAGCTGTTCTTTCATGTGATGCTGATTAAAAATAATATAAGAATGATTGCACAAAGTTAATACACTTCATGCCAATGAGTTGCAAATGCAGGAGCACTTAAGGTGGTTTTATTTTTTGTATATTTGGTTATAATAAAAAATGGACCAAAAGTACTGTATAGTTTAGCTCTACAGACAATGCTTCCAGCATTCTGTAAAAGTTTTTCATCTCACATTGGTGTAAATACAGCCTTAACTATGTAAATCCTAGTATTTCTATGAAAATGTACATGCATGTCTGCATGTGAGAGATGTGTAAGTCTGTTTATTTTTCTAAGAGCACCAGCAAGGAATATAAAAGACTGAGTGTATGTGCCAATTTGGATTATATACAATCTGGAGAAAACACACACTTTCATACATTACTGAATTATTCATAATATAGGTTTCAGGTTGTGACTGAAAGATGGAACTCCATCTGTACTGTCTAACTTCTAAAATACTATAGTAGATTTCTTTCCTTCTTTATGGGATTACTGCACTTTTTCTTCCTAATCCTCCCTCCAAACACCTATTTCCCATTTGTTTTAATTACACAACATCCTTTGTGAAATGTTGGATATCTTTTAGAATTGATTTCTCTATAGTATTGACATTTATAACTAGGAAGCATAACAGCTGATTTAATTAATGATAAGTAATGCTGCATTACAAACTTTGAAAAATCTATCACTTTGGTGAATTGGGGTGGGTGGATGGCATGCACACTGCTTCTGCATATTGAGTTTCAATATTATATTACAGAATCACGTGATCATCCCATCTGTGTCAGGCATGTTCTCCTATTGCTTCTGATCGTTAAAACAAGCAGGATACTTTAATTATACTAAAAAAGGCACTCATGGTATTATCAGAACAACTCAATCTTTCAGATGTCTGAATTTTATTCAGGAGCACCCAAATGAAAGGATCCAGCTGATAGGGGTGGGAGTACAGACATAATAATAGACTTGGTTGTTTGATTTTTTTTTTTTTCCACTACTAAGCATCAGTTCCAATAACACAATATGAGTGTAATTTAAAAATTTACATTTTATAAAAAAGTTAGATTATCAAACACCATTAAGCACTTTATTATTCCTTTCTTAGTTGTCTTTTTCCACACAAAAAAAACTCTGTGAGTTAAAATAAATTGAAAAAGTCACCTTGAAACTTTAGCATTATTATATAATATTTAGTTATAAAGAGTAAATAGATCTTAGTCTGCACTATCCAAATAATCTGGATAAATGGCTTATTCCTTTTTTATTACATAAAGATGAGTACAAAATGAATAATTTGTTAATTTAAATGAAAAAATTAAAAACAGATGAAGAGATAGCTAAATATGTAAAAAGGTACAGTTTTAGGATGAACAGATTTTTTAAAATCTAATTTATCTTTTTATAGTTAGAGGTAAATAAGCTAAATTTAATTTACAATATTTAATTTAACTTTTATCAATTAGTGATATATTATTTCATCAACTTATTATTAGCTATATTGTTGGTATTTATCATTAAAATTATTCCTACGGATAAAATTATATAAACGTTTAAGGCCTATTTAAATTTCCATGAAGCTAAACATTATCAAGAGATAACCTAACAATGAGGGATTTTTAATATAAATAAAACATATTATTTCCACTTATTTTGCTTGCAATTTCCTAGTTTAGATTGTTGCTACTAAGTTGTGCTTTGCCTTTCATTTTGAGTGTTATATTTCCAACATGTTAATTTAATACATTACTGTGTGTCTGATCTGGAGTGTGAATAAAATCTATTGAGAGAATTCTGGAAATCTTAAATTCTCTCTAATATATGTTGAAATGCAAATTTTCAGCCTGAAATTTAATTTAGTTTGAAAAATAGTTGAATACACTTTACCATAAATGTTTATTTGTGCATACAACTTACATATAAATATAATACTTCCAGTATTCAGAATATGTGCTCAAGAAGAAGCAATTATGTTTATATAATCATACTGTCTCCTGTCAGTTTTTTGTAATGGTCATAAATCCAGAAATGATACCTTTTACTGAAAATGATAGCATTGTCTGTATCCTCTATATGATTACCAAAAGGTCATGTTTAAACATAAACACAATGTAGAATCAAACAAACATTGTATATTAAAAACATTTGGATATGATAGGCATAACTCTAGTAGTTATTTATAACTTTTCCTTCAAATGGTAGTTTAATCAAATGATCTGTTGAATGTTGTAAAAAATTGAGATGTATACCAGCAGTAAACAAAGTATTCAAAACATTTATATGTGTATCATGTGGCATCAAGAGTGGGAAATTAAAACCATTAATAATAAATACACCAATCGATAAAATGATAGTATCACTGATAAGTCTCCACATGAATTTTCTCCTGGAGTCGAATTTAGCCCCAAATGTAATGAACAGACATATGGTCATACAAAACACATTTTAAGATGGTACTTCATGCAAGCAGTCTAGTCTGATGTAATTCCAGTAGCAGTGAAGAAGAAATAGGGTGTTCATTAATTACATACTGTTAACTATTTCATTTATTACTCTGATCATTAAGATGATCTCTTGATTACTTTTGTTAAGTAATGAATGTGAATTACAATACAATTGAATTTAAGTACCATATCAAAATTTTTTATTTGTGTCTTTTCCAAAAAGAAAAATAATGTGGTAACTTCTTGCTATCTAAAATAAAGTTTAATTTGTACTTTACTGTAATTACAGACTTCTCTAATTTATTTACTTTTGAGAAGTGTGTGGAAACATTTTGCTATTTAAACACTCTATCTTCATTGGATTTATATTATTTTTCAAAGATATTGTCTAGAAATGAATTGCATTTACAAGATGCCCATATTGAACCGATCTAATAATTAGTATGATTTTGACATTTGTAGATACAGGAGAAAATACAGAAAACAACTTGGTATATAAAAGAAACTGTGCATATATGTTTGAAAATTTGCTATTAAAGTAATTTAAGTATTATAATTTTAAAAATTGCCTGATTATTAAGCATCATTTGCATAATAAGCATAAGCATCATAAGCATAAGTATGCTGGGTAAAAGATATCTAGATCAATGGAACATAATGCAAAAAATTAAAAAATATAAAACATTACTCTAGTAAATTTAACTAAATTTTACTTTCAATTCTAGCAGTTCTGTTTTAAATTTTGAAACAGAAATCAATAGGAAAAAAAAAATATGTCAACCTAGCTAGAATACCTTATTACTTTTTATCTTGTTTGCTAGGAATATATTGAATTACTCTAGAAAATTCAAGAAAAAAAATAGCTGTGTAAGTATGCCAAGTACTAGATGAGAATATAGGTCTATATTTTCTAATAAGCTAGAAGGAATGATCACATAAATAGGTGGTTAGATTGATAGGTTGATAGATGTCTATACAGACAGATGATCAAACGATGGAAGGTAAGAAGATAAGAATCAAGCATAATTACTACATCACCACAAATGGGAATGTAGAAAGATATCAATAATCCTACTGTAATCAAGCAAACAGAACAGGTCTCTTTCTGACAGCTCAGAAAGCCAAACTTATCCAGGAGAATATATTCTCACAAAGATTATTCAAGGTGACCACTTATGGAGTAGGGGGAATTAACATCCTGAACTAGTTTCCTGAATAGTGGGGGATGTTATGACTATAAAAGGGGAGAGGAGGGACCTGAGGGGGTACAGGATGTAAAGGAATTGGGGGCTTTGAATTTCCAGGACCCCTTAGTACCATGAATCAAGGTGTCTGACTTTCTCAACAGTGTTTATTCAGAGCTATAAAGCAGTAATGGAGATGTTTATTTTTCGTGTTTCAATAACCTCAAAGGAGCATAAATAATTTTTGTTAGAGCTGTAATACTATTAGTTGTCCAAATTCCCAGGAATGCAGTTGTAGAAAATGCATTAATTGTAAGTTAAAGTTTATTAACAAGGAAGGGGAGAGGGGAAAGAGACAACAAACATTGGTTAGATTTGACTTCTCTTTAGTCCTGATTTTTAATTTGGGATAGTTTTTGGTTACAAACTGGAGGGTATTAATTGCAAAATTAACTTATAAATATAAAGTTTCAATTAAAAATATATAATGCTTATTAGAGTCATACCTAAAATAATATGAGTGAAAATACTGGAAACAGAGCAAAGACTTCTATATACTTATACATCAAACAACCAAAAGTAATTCATATGTCTCTATAGTTTAATGAAATACTGTTGCAGTTCATATTACTGAAAGTAGTTCATCTAACAGGTAGTCACATAAACTGACAAAATTAAAGTAAAACTGATGAAAGTGTAGTCATAGTTTTTTTTTAAATACAACTCACTCAGAAGTAGATAAAAAGTAAAGAAATTTAGTATATACATAAAAGATTTTTTCCTTCACATTAATTTCTTTAATGACAAAGGCCAGTGTAGTATATGCCTTACACAGTATTATGACATTAAATACAGATTTACATTTTAATCACTGAACTTCATTCATATTTAATAGTAAGCAATCAGTAAAACATTGCTGTGATAATGTTGATAAGACTTTTTAGTTTCAGGTAACTTTTCCAGAATTTCTACTTCTCTTTCAAATATAAGTAATTTAAATATGAAGTTAGCAATCACCAATAAAATTTTATTTTTAAGTATGTAAAAGACTTCAAATTTTTTCAGGTTGACAGAGTAGATATTTTACATAACTAAATAGGAGCATTCTATTCTTAAAATGTATGGAAAATTACAAATAATTTTTATCTCAGAATTCCCCAAAATTCAAACTTATTAAATTTATAAATAGAAATTTTAATGCAGGTAGAACTAAATTAACTAGTGCTAAAAGATTTATTTTAAACTCTTCTTCATACTAACATTTACAGTGAGTATTATTATTAACACTTGCATTTTAAAGATATAGATATATATTTGGTATGCTGTTTCATGTTGTCTGGAATTGAGTATGCAAAATTGTGATATTTCTGTTGAGTGTTATAGTGTACATACTTGAGTTTCTTCTTGGTATATAACTAGAAGTAGAATGACTGGATTGCAGAATATGTACACATTCAAGTTTATTAGGTAATAAATGTTTTCAGAAGAGGGTCTACTAGTTACTCCCTGAACAACAGTATTTGGAGTCCCTGTGGTGTTTTAAAATATAATGTACTTATAGTTACCAAGATTTTCTTGTATCCTTTTTTCAACATTTACTCAGCCAAGTTTATTGAATTCACTGTGTTCTCAGCACTGTCAAAGGCAATAACATGATACAAATTACATAAAAGGTTGTCAACAGAAAACTAAATTCTGTACTATATTAATTTGAAATTATTTCAATTTTTTTTTAAGCTGGGGCTATCTTGTCTACCATTTTCTCCATAAGTTTTTAAACTTATTTGAAAGCCTTCTTCTAACTAGAAATCATAAAATGAGTCTTCCATACCATTCTCATACATGCTAAACACTAGTATATATAGCTACTTAAATTGTAAATTATTCTAAAATAAAATGAGAACATATATGTTCAAAACACACACACACATACACACAAACAATCAAATTAGTGTTTTTGGTTTCTTTGGATAAATAGCCAGAAGTGGGTCAACTTGATTTGCATGACATTTCTACTCTTAACTTACTCAGGAATCTCTTTATGACTTTTCCGAGAATGACTGTACCATTTTACATTCTTACCAACTCTAAATAAATGTTCCATTTTCTCCACATATTCTCCACTAGTGTTTCTTGTGCGTTTGATAATAGCCATTATCACAGGTAGAAGGTGATATCACATTTTGGTTTCAATTTACGTTCTCATAATAAGAGATGACTGTCTTTTCATGTATCACTTTTATGTCTACTCAGAATCTCTGTTTTTATTTTAGTCCTCCTATATTTTCGGTATTAATTCTTTGTCAGTTGTATGACTTGCAAGTATCTTCCAAATTTCTGGAGGTTCTGTGCCCTCTTTCTACTTTAGCTTACTTTCTTTTGAATTGGAAGAGTTGTGATTTTTTGTTATAGTATCATTGCTTTCCTAATTATTTCAAGTTGTGCATTTTTGTTGTTATTATTTTGTTTTATTTTATAATTTGTTTGTATTATTTTTGTCTGGGTACCTTGGGCCATAGTCTACATAATCTAATTATTTAATGGCTTTTATTGATCTTGTGTAATGAAAGGATTTTAGAATTATTCAAATTTGTTCTCCAGCTTCCACTCTGGCCTCATTTTTGTTGTTTATTATTGCTGTGTAGAGTTTAAGTACTAGCAGGTCCTGTAGGAAATTATTACTCTTTATAGAATAAATAATTTGAATTATAGACCTATTTTCTTACATTTAATGAATTCATAGCCAGTTTTTTTTTTCAATTCTTGATATAGACTTTTTCAAATTTACTTTAATGAGTACCATCTTGTGAGTAAATTATATTTTCCCCATTTTTATATAAAGGTATTTTTATATTCCTAGTATTTATATGTACATCTTTTCTATGTAAAGTTTTACTGATTAAAAGCTATTTATCATACCTCAATAATGATATTCTTCCATCTCCTCTAACTTCTGTTGTTCCTTGTGACAGATAAACCATTAACTAGTTGAATTACTTTTCCATTGAAGCTGCTTTACATTATTGACTTTTCTTAGCATCTTCTCTCTATATTTCCCCCTGTTATTTCATCATCATATATCTGGGTGTGGATTCCTCATTAGTGATTGCTATTAAGAATAAATAAGTTCTGAGATCTGGGTAATATTTTTCAAAATTCCTGAAAAAGAAAAGCTATAATCTCTTTGAGTATTGCCTTGTCAGCCTTCTTACTAATTACCTCCCAGAGCTCTGTTAAGTTGTATGTCAAAAGTCTCCTCACTGATTGCTCCATATATTGCAAAACCTTGTTATATCTCCAAGCCACTTTAATTTCCTTGAGTCACTTTTCAGTTTGCTGATTTTTTTGTTTGTTATATCTAAACTGCTATTTTATTTTACACTAAAAAATATATAATTTCAAATGTTGAAATATCATTCGTTTCCTTTCTAAATTTTTCTTTGCTTTATTTAAAGTATACATATATATTTATTTTAAATAACCCTGTTTCTCAGACTGAAAGCTTGTATGTCTATTTTGGCTATTAATTATATTAGTTTTTATAAAATATGTCTATAAACACATGCTGTGTGTGAGAGAGAATGAATGTTTATGAAGGTGTTTTTTCTTTCTCTGTTAATTTGTTTCATTTTCTAATGATATACTAATGTCAAATTTGTTGTTCTCAGTCTTATATTTTGCAGAAACACAGTTAAAACTCTGGTATTGGTAATTGCTTACTTATGAGGTTTCTCATTACTAATATTTTGAAATCTCCAATGACTTTTGGTAAGTGGTATCGTATAAATAAACTTAGGGACTTTTCTAATTAAAAAAAAAATCTAGTGATTTAATTAATATTAACTACTGATTTTTACTCAGTAAAAATGCAGTATTTAACATTATTCCATTTTCTTGGAAAATTGCTTTTTCTTTAAGTAATAAAATAATTTTTGAATTTTCTGTTCCACAATGAAATGGTACATATGAATTTGGATAAGCAATTTAAGCATTGACTTTTGAAAATTTGGGCTTACATTTTATTCTTTTTACTGTGGTACATTTCATGATCACTATGGCAACAAGGTTTTTACAAAATCTAGAAATACAAGTTTTTGAGCCACCCACAATAGGTAGAACTCAGAATAATCATTAAGATTGTCCAAAAGTGCTCTGCCACCTAACTTGTGAAGAATAAAATAAATGACAAAATCAAGACAATTAATCACATACTAGAATATACATTTTTCAATGGATATTTTTCTTATGAGTCATGTCTAATTTATGGAAAACAGCTAAGGAAAATTAGATTTTTTTATTTCCAGTGAATAGCATGTAATTTAACATTTTTGTGATATCACTTAATTTCAATGATCAGTTTTATAATCTCTAAAACAAAGGATCTCACAAATTTTCAGAAGTAATAAAAGTATTTTCTTATGTGTATAAGCATATGTATAGTGTTGGCATTTGTGCATACCTGGAAATGATATATATGGTTGGGTATCATTTAAATGTTAAGACATAAATTACTAAAATGCTAATATAAACTTTGAAGTCATATGCAAAAATATTTGTGGCAACCTGGACAATTATATAGTATTTCTAGTATAAGGAGAAATGCCTTGTTTAAAATGCACAGTACACTTTAAGTCATACTTAATGTATTATAATTCCTTTCTTATAGTCAAAATAATGTTAATATGTCTAACTGAAGATAAAATTAAGATATTATTTTATTAAAAAATAAATTTGCCATCTAGAATTGTAACTGTCTGTTCTAAATTGGATAGTATACATACTTGTGTGATGATGCAGTATAATTTGATATGTACACCAGTAGTAAATTTTAGAGAAATATCTTGGGTTCCTTTCATGCTGTTGGAGTCATCAAATTAACATCACAGAGATTAGTAGGAGAAAAGAACAAATTTAATTGCATATAGGAAGAGGATCTCCATTCATGTAGAGTCTACAGTAAATCAGTGAGCAAAATGAAATATATCTATTTCTATATTTATATATCATCTCTATCTCTCTATCTCTATCTAGATCTAGATTTAGATATAGATATGACTAGTGGCCTGGATCTTCAAGGAGAAAAGAAGGAGTCTTACATGATGAGGAGAGAGTGACTCCTATAACAAGAAATGAATGTTCTGCATTTACATATTTGCTCTGTAATGTAGATCAATTTCTCAAATAGCAAGGTTATTTCTAGTAAAAATCTTAATCCTACAATATTTATTCTTCTAGGTAGGTAAAGAAGTGCTAAAGATTTCTTGTGAGCCTGCAGCATCACAATTGACTATCCCCAAAGTCTTCCTGCCTTCGTGACATGTCTTGGGGACATGTCTTGGGGAAATGACCTAGACTAGATACGTTGAGGGTCTATCCCCAAAGAATCAATCCCTAAATAATATGGTCTTCAGGCCAGTTCATAAAGTCACATAATCCAGAATTAAAGGTGTAGGGAAATTTTCCTGTATCAATACAGTGATAGTGAAAACTTTGTAATAAACTAGATGGATGACCAGTATGAATAAATTGAGGATACAGATGTTTGTTCAATGAGCAAATAATATGAAAAGGTTGCCATACAGATGTGTAACATATACCCAAAATACAAATGCAATTTTTGTATCATTGAAAGAGGAAATATATTGGCATTAATTAATCATAATTGCATAAAATAAGAATTTTAAGAAAAAATTGTATAACAATATTAAAAATAAGCTTTATTTTTTATTGATAATAATTGCATTAAGTATTCTGAAGTTGCTTGTTAGTCTTAGATATCAAGTGCTTTTTCTGTATATGTGAATTCATTGGTCATGATGGAATGTTGTGTAATTATTTGTTTTGGTTTACTGAGTATTTATGATGTTTCTGAAGTTATGGTGGGTGCTGTGGAAGAATAATGAATTATCTCTTAAGGTACAAAATAGTGGATAGGCAATATATTTGATCTGTCATCGATATGTTGAAAATAAGTGTTCAGTTAAACTCTGGCTAAAATAATGATAGAAAAGCAGTGTTAGTATTCCAGTATCCCATTTAGTATTTTAAAAGTCCATTATTAAGCCTTAGGAAATAAAAATTGTTATTTTTAACTGTTGTGCTAAAATCTAATTGATGATGTTTGGTATGTTACATTTCTAAGGAATTCTTCAGCTTTTCCTGGGCTTATATTCTTTCATAGCTAGACAATGTCCTCGAAATAATTTGTTCAACATCTATTCAAAAGTTTGAATACTGAGGTTCTGAGAGGCTATGGTCTATCCTAGGCAATTACTATAAACTCACAGAATAAGTACTCCTCCATGGCCCATTATAGACTGGTAAGAAATCAAAATTAAACACCAACTCTTCTAAGAACCTCTTGATGGTAAACACTCTGCTCTAACTTCTTTCTGAAAGAAATATTGCATAAAAATATAAGAAGGCAGGCCCTCCCTGGTGGCGTAGTGGGTTAAAGCATAGCACTAAGAAGCTAAAGCCACCTCAGCATGAGTTCAATCCCCAGCCCTGGAGGAGATCCGCATGGCACAGCAGACCTCTCCTGACCCGTCCATTGCTCCCCTCAGCAGTGTACTTTGTTGATCTGTCTGTCCTACTCCCCACTCAGTCTCTGGTGAGTTCACTCATCACCCTTGCACCTCTGGCCTGTACCCCAGTTCTGTATGCATCAATCAATCTTAATATATATATATAAATTTTTTTTCAACATATTGATGTCAGATCAAGTATATTGCATATTCCTAGTTTGTACCTTAAGAGATAATTCATTATTCTTCCACAGCATCCACCATAACTTCATGTGTGTGTGTGTGTGTGTGTGTGTGTGTATGTATATAAGAAGGCATACCTTCCTTTATGTCATAAAATTAGGAAGCCTCTGTAAACTGTTCTAAATGTTTGTAGTTTCAAATTTAAAAAAATAGAGATGCAGTTATTAATATGGAAGTAACTAATAAACAATTACTCTTAAATACAACCCTACACAAAAAGTAATTTTCTATAAGAAATTACAAAAGATATAAATCCTCAAGGTTTAATCTACTTACCTATCACCTTTAATGGGAACTATGTATCATGATTAATTCATCGTTTTGAAAAATCTGCTGCCAATAAATTAGACTATTAAATGCCTAAAGAGCCAGATAAGTGGTATGAAGCTATTGTATTAAAATAAAATAAAGTGGGAAGTGAGAAAAAAAAACAAAAACAACAACAACAACAAAAAAAAACTGTTTGAAATTACCAACAGTTGCTGAATTTGTATTTGTAAATACATCTTTAAAAAGGTAATACACAGGTGCCTCCCTGGTAGTGAAACAGGTTAAAGTGAAGCACTATAAAGCTACCCGCAGCCACTGCACCATGAGTGGGATCCCCAGCCAGGGAAATGACCCACATGGCACCTCTACAGCAGACCTCTACTGTGTTACCTGTTGCTCCCCTCAGCAGTGTATTTCAGTAGATCTGCCTTTTCTCCTTCCCACGCTGTCTCTGGTGAATCCTCTCACCATCCCCACCTGACACCTCTGTTCTACGCCCCACTTCTTGTATACATAAATAAAATAAAAATAAATTGTTTAAAAAAGATAAAAAGGTAATATGTAATAACTCAACTTAAATTATAATAATTTCAAAATTTACTTGAACAAAACAATTTCATACTATTCTTCTAAATTAGAGAAATATAAGATATTAATTTAAGAAAATACATTTTTAGTCTGTGAAACATAATAACAAAAATAATATAAAATCATAGTGAAATTTGATATACCTTAGATACTTTAAAACATTTGAATATATAACAAATCAAATACAGGGTTTTGGGAATTAGTTACCCATTATTGACCTAGATTTCAATATTACATATTAAAGAGCAAAATATTCTTCCTGTGTCATTAATATATTATTCTAGGTAGTGCTATAACCAGTGGCAAACATACTTAAATATATAATTGATTCTGTATTATTTATTTTTAAAGACTTATTTATTTATGTACACAATGCTGGGGTTCAGGCCAGAGGTGCAGGAGCAATGAGAAGTGTCACCAAAGACAGAGGGGGGAGCAGAACAAGCAGATTGACAAAGTACACTGCTGACAGGAGAGGAGCAGCGGGAGACTGCAGAGGTTTACCACTCCATGTGGGTCACCTCAGGGGTGGAAATAGAACTTGCCCTGAAGCTGCTGCGAAGCATTTCTGGCTCCTTCGCAGTGCTGCACTTTAACCACCTGCGCCACTAGGGAGGGCCTTCTGCATTATTTAATAAAACCTAATTTGTGCTAATTTTGGGATTTTCTTAAATATATTGTATATGCAGATCACTAGGGACACTGATCAAATAAAATTGATATGGAAACATTTTACCCACACTTAGTACAGTTAGATCCAGATTAGAAGCAGTTATTTGCCACACCTTTCAGATAAATGAAATTTTGGATATAATTAAATTGTTAAGTTAATAAATCAAATTTTAATCCATATATTTTTATTTTTTCCTCTAAAAATGTGATAATTTTGATTTATGACAAAAAAAACAACACTTGTTTTCTATTGTGAAATAGATGTAAGTAGTGTATTAAAGTAGCTAAATTTGATTTTTTGAATCTGAGGAAATAAAGTTAGATTTGGGTATGTAATTATAAAGTTACTTGGATCAAGCAAAATTTCCAATGAAGAAAAGCAAAGCAACTGAGGAGCTAGTTAGAAAAGAGTATAGAAGCGGGCATATAAAGTAAAACAAAATGTATAGAGATGCAAAAGTTCACTGGTTGCCTTAGAAACATTTTTAATAATAACAGACTATGAATTTTTTAAGATTTATTTATTCATTCATACAGAACTGGGGTACAGGCCAGAGATGCAGAGGGTGAGAGGATTCACCAGATCAAGAGTGGGGAGCAGAACAGGCAGATCGATGAAGTACACTGCTGAGGGGAGCAGCGGGCGGGTCAGAAGAGGTCTGCCGCACCATGTGGGTCAGCTCCCTGGCTGGGGATCAAACTTATGCTGAGGTGGCTTTAGCTTCTCGGTGTTGTGCTTTAACCGACTGCACCACCAGGGAGGGCCCAGAATATGAAATTTGACAAAAAAAAAAAATTGACATTTGATAGCTGACATTGATGTTGGAAATTGTGTTCTCTCATAAATGGTTAGAGGATTATGTAATGATATATCAGGTTTTGCAAATAAATAAGAAATCACCTATCAAAAGTTTTATTGTTTATACTATTTACCTCAATAATTCTATTTCTAACAACTCTAACTCTAGCATAGTATAAATAAGAAGTATTTTTATCATTTCAATGAATGAACTATTCATTGAACTATATTCTGCTAAATTATCCTGTTATTTAATTATCAATTTCATACTCAAATAACTCTTAACTCTACATATTCTCTTTCTAATCCTTAGATGATCCATTTTGTTATTAAAATAGAAGGGAAATGGTCTAGATTTCTAGTAGTCCTTTGGTCATAAATAAATGGGAAACTTAATGTGGCATGTTTATTGATTATTGTGATTAAATTGTTGAGAAAGGTAATGTTTGTTTCTCTTCTTACATGATTCTCTGATGGAATACCCAAATAAGCTTAATCTTGTCTACTCTCATCTCAATTTTGCTTACCATGGGCCCTTTCAAAATGTCTTTCTTTTGGAGGACCCTATTGACTACTCTTTTGGGGAGAGCTTCATAAACAAAATTTTGGGGAGAGCTTCATAAACAAAGTTCAAGTCTCATTTCCTACCATGGTGACCACTTGACCAACACAAAACTTGATTTGAGCCTGCACTGTTATTTACAATAGTGAGTTTGGAATATTGCATTAATTCTGCCGCTGTCTTAATTCTATTTTCCATAATCAGGAGCAGATGCGTCTGCTTCTTAAGCAGTACTCTCACTTGGGGATAAAATGTCAGTTCTTTCATCAAGAAAATAACTCATGCTCTATAAGTTTTGTTTTGTTTTGTTTTTCTTTCCCCTCTTAAATTTGAGTTGTTGCAGAACAGATAGCTGTTCTCATTAAGGTTACTGTAGCCCACAGAAAATCGAGTTCCTTCCTTCTGATGTTGAATTCTCTGCTTTGATAAACTGGATGAAGGGAAATGGATAAAGGTGGGTTTGAATAATAATAAAGTTATTGCCAAGAATGGAAATGAAGGTATACACTTACATATTTTAACTTTTTAAAATCAAAATAGTTAAATTAACATAAAATAAAAGTGCCCAAGTGTTTAATTTGAGGGAAAGAGTTATGTTTACTCTAGAACTGAATTTTGAATTTATCCTCCCAATTCCTATTTAAGTATATCCAATCTAAGTTATAAACTAAACCCTAGCAATGTGTTCATATAGTTCATATACTTTTTAAAACTTTCCAGAAGTAATATATTTAACTGCAATTAAGACTATTTTTCTTCTTCAAATTAAAAAAAAATGGTTAATAGCTTAATATATTATCACTTTTTGTTTTGCTGCATAACGTCTGATGGTTTCAGAAAAACAGTGAAAGTGATATCACATAGTGATAGTAAAATATTTAAGAAAAAAAAGTGTATTAAAGTAATAAAACTGACCTATTCCCCAAATTTCAAATTCTTCTTTAAATGAGTTGGTACATCATTAAAGTCCTTATATTATTATGAAGTTCACTACAATATAACAACAGTTTATAATTTGATTCTACTCTTTGGTATGCCTTATTATCTTATTAATTATATGTTACAGAATTATCAATCATATCCTAATATTCAGTTACAGCAGCAAAACTTAACATAGTGGAATCTAGAATCTGTCTGTTTGGTAGGAAGAATAATGGTTTCTCCGTAGAGGTCCACCCTTAAAGTTGTGGATCCCTTAAAGTTATGGGTATGGTACTTTATAGGGAACAGTGACTTTGTATATCATTAAGTTAAGGATCTTCAGATGCGGAGATTATTTTGGATTACCTGATTTGGCCCACTGTAATCATCAGCTTCCTTGTTGGAATATAGGAAAATCAGAGGCAGAGTGAGAGCAAGGGTGGAGGAGAAGGGGGAGGGGAGTAAAGATGGAGGGGCTGTGTGGTAAATAGAAAGGGAGAGAGGAAGGGATAGTTGAAGATGCACTGCTGGTTTTGGTGATGGAGACAAGGCATGCAGGTAGCTATTTCCTCTACAAGTAGGAAAAGATAAGCCTTCTCCCCTAGATTCTTTGGAAGGAGCACAACCTATCCATACCTCGACAAAAGTGAAGTAAAATCTGTTGTGGACTTCTGAAATGCTGATTGTGAGGTAATAATTCTGTGTTGTCTAGAGAAACCATGGTAATGATTACAACCATGATATAAAACTAATACAAACTGGGAAAAAAATGTTCTTGATGTTTTTCAGCACTAACTTTTTCTTGTTACTGTTATTTATTGAAAGTTAATGTTTTATTTTGCCTTTTTTTTTCTTTAGATGAAAAGCTGTATAAGCAATAGAGCTATTGGGTCTTCCCTGACATAGAAGAGGGGTTAAATTTTCAGTATATGTTTTTTCCTTTGGGTATAGTTAAATATAGTATTGTGATTATCAACAAAGTGTTGTTCTTTTGAAAAATACTCTGGCAAATTCCTAGAGCTGTTGTAATTTATTTTCCCTTTAATCATATGTACCTGATGGGAAAACAATATATACACATTCTACAAGACAGTTCCTTTTTGAGAATACCAGCACTTTTTCCATTTTAAACAACTATATACTGTTTGGTTAACACCTGAAAGGATTTCCTATGAAAGCTTAGCAATTAAATCAAACCAGATGCTTCATTTCGAGAATATGGAGTAGCTGGCAGTAACATTATAAAATTGTCTAATTGTTTTTATTTAGAAGTCATTAAGCACTAAAGCAAAGTAACTAATTACTACTGTTGGAGATACTATAATCACCTTGTATAGAGTCAAATATGGGAAATAACATAAAATGAATCTTATATTAAATGGCAAAAGTATTGTTCACAAAAGCAAATATGTTCTCTGCAATCTTATCCCTCATGCTTTAATAAGTCTAAATTAACTAAGAAGTTGAGCTTGATGGGTGTTGATTAATTTCACAATTCTATATCCTTTTCTTAATTGATGAGACAATCTAAATGATTTGAAATTGTTTTCTATATCCTCTTGCTTCTATCAAAATGCCCAGCATAAAAGTATACAAGAGTTTCTTTTTAGTCGAAAATTCTGTCACTTCATTCTCCTGACCTGAAACAAGGTTCAGACAAAACCAAACCAGTAACAACCCTAACAATCTAGCAGAAGATGGTGGGGGCACAAGACTATGGTGAAGGATATGGTTGCCTTGGTGGCTGTGTGGTGTGATATGTTTATACATATGCATAAAGGGTGTGGTCCTAAACTTCTAAATCAGATGTAGTGTTTTAATCCAGTGTTATCTCAATTAAAACAAACAAAACAAGTAGGTGTTCAAATAAATGGAGGGGCATTAACAAAGACAAAGATCCAATTTGAAGAGACTCACACTGACTAATCCTGTGACAAATTAAACCTCAAAATAAAAGAGAATTAACTATCAGGAATTATAGACCACTACAAAAATGTGGGAATCTATGTGTTCAATGGATCCCAGAATTCACTACACATCATAATTTGGGGATCTTTATAAAATAAGGAGATGGCAGGCTCTCATCCCCAGATGTTTTGTTTTTAATGGTGTGAAGACCAAACTAATTTTGGTGTAATTAATTTAACATCTAAATATATTTTTGGAAAAAAATATTTTCCTATAATACATTATTTTCTTTGTAAATGTTTCTTCTCCAAATAAAGGAAAATTATTTTTTTTCAGCCCAGCTTATTGATAATATCAGAAAGCCTATATACACTACCAACATGTATATGATTTTTGCAAGATCAAAAATTCATTTGGGAGCAAATGGGAACACTTTCCTAGAAATGAAAATTGAATTTCACCAATAAACAAGGTGTTTCTATTTTGCTATAATATGCCTTGTGTAAGATTATATCTCTAAAAGTCTCACTGGGTTGTAAGAAATACATGGATACAATATCACATCACAGTTTAAATAACTTTATCCTTTTTTTTTCCCTACTACTCATAGCACACATGTATCTTGAAGTTTTCATGTTCAAATTCTCTTTAATTCATATTTATTTTTTATTTTTAATTTAGATAATATTTGGGTACCCCCATCTGGTATTACTATGATTGGGCACCTACCACATAGTGCACCCCTAGTCGACCACCAGAGTCCACTGTGCTTCTTTCCCTCTTTGTTCTTACCCCTTTCCTACTCCCTTCCACCGTGGAGTTTCAGTTGTGTCGTCAGCTATCAAGAGTTTCTAAGCTTGAATTTATCTGACCTTTAGTTACTTTATATTACACATATTAGTGGCATCATCCAATACTTAGTCCCTACTGAATTATTTCATTGAGCATTATCCTTTCCAGCTCCATCTGTGCCATAGTTTCATTCTTTTATATGCAGCTGTCCAGTTTTCCTAATAGAAGCTATTGAGACTACCCTTGTTTCAGTGTCTGTTTGTGGCTCCTTTTTCATAGATTAACTGTTAATTATCTGGGTTTATTTCTGGACTCTCAATTCTAGTGCATTGGTCGATATGTCTGTTTTGTCCTGGTATCAAGCTGTTTTAATTATAATATGATTTGAGATCCAGAACTGTAATACTTCCATTCTCTCTTTTGTGTCAGAATTGCTTTTGCTATTTAGGGTGTTTTGTTATTCCATATAAAATTCAGCACTGTTTTCTCCACCTTTGAAAAGGTGTCATTGATATTTTTACTAGGATTGCATTGAATCTGTATGTTGCTTTGGATAGGATTGCCATTATGACAACAATTATTTTTCTAAATCATGCATAGGGCATATTTTTCTAATTCTATATATCTTCTATTTCAACAGGTAACATAGTTTTCTTTGTATAGATACTTTGCCACATTTTTGGTTGTTTTTTTTTTTTTTTAGATTTATTCCTAGGTATTTATTTATTTTGGCTGCAATTCTAAAAAGGATAATATTCTTAATTTCTTCCTTTTCTATCTCATTGCATGTAGGAAGACAACTGATTTATGTGTGATGATTTTATACTCTGCCATTTTGGTAAGCTGATTAATGGTTTTAGTTATTTTTTTCCATGGAAACTTGATAGTTCTCAATACAGATTTTCATGTCACCTGCAAATAATGATAACTTTACTTCTTTTCCAATTGGGAATTCTTTTATGTCTTTCTGTTGTCTAATTGCTGTAGCTAGAATTTCCAATACTGTGCTGAATAGCAGTGGTGAAGGTGGACATCTTTGTCTTTGTACTAGATTGTAGTGAAAATCTTTCATTTTTTTACCATTGAGAATTATGTTAGCTGTTGGTTTCCTTAAATAGCTTTTATTATATTATGACATGTTCCACTATACCCGTTTTTGAGGGTTTTCATTATAAATGGATGTTAGATTTTATCAAATTTTGTCAGCATCTGTTAACGTTATATATAATTGTTATCTTTTTTGTAGATGTGATAAATTATGTTGACTGGTGTTTGGAATTTGAATCATCTCTGTGTCTCTGGAATGAATGCACTTGACTATATGTATGATCAGTGTTGTGCATTTGTATTCTTGGATTTGGTTTTCTAGAATTTTATTCAAGCTTTTTATATACCTGTTCATTAGTGAGATTGGTCTATAATTTATTTGTGTTTTTATTTGGTTTTGTTATTAGAGTAATGTTGGCCTCACAAAAAGTATTTGGAAGAATTCCTTCCTTTTCAATTTTCATTGGAAGTATTTGAGCACACCAAGCTTCCTTTTCAATTTTCATTGGAAGTATTTGAGCACACAAAGCATTAGTTTATCTTTGAAAGTTTGATAGAATTAACTTGTGAAGTCATGTGATCCTGGACTCTTTATTTTTTTGAAGATTTTTTTTTAAGAGTTTTGATTGCTACTTCAGTTTCCTTGCTTGTGTTTGATTTGTTCAGAGATTCTATTTCTTCCACATTCAGCCTCAGAAAATTCTAAGAGTTTGTGTAATTCAAAGAATTCTAATTATTTTAATTTGTCCATCTCTTTGAGGTTATTGTTAGTGTGTAGATCTTTGTGCTGGTCTCTAATTATCCTTTGGATTCCTGAAGCATCTTTTGTGACTTCTCTTTTTTTCCTTGGTGCTATTATGATTATTATTATTATTTTGAGATTTATCCTTTATTTTTGTGTTGAGCTTTGCTAGAGGTTTGTCTTTTTTAACATTTTTTTTTTCACCTAAGACCTAGCTTTTGGTTTAATTGATCTTTTACTTTTAGACTTTCAATTTCTATTTCATTTTCTTCAGCATTGATTTTGATTGTGTTCTTCTACCTGCTTTTGGATATGCCTATTCTTTTTTCTGTTTCCTAAAGTGAAAAGTTATTTTTTGAGCCCTTCTTGTTACTTTATGTGGGCCTCTATTGCTCTATATTGCCCTTATTCCTGCTTTCACTATGTCCTAAAGACTTGGATATCTGTGTGCTTTCTCCCATTTGCTCTGAGTTGTTTTTTACATCATTCTTCATATTGTGCATTTTTTTTGGTCTCAGTTGTAATCCCCCTGGGCTTCCCACCACAACTTTACCCATGTGCCGTCACCATAGTCTAATGCACTTTTCCCACTCCAGTGCCTTG
Source organism: Condylura cristata (assembly GCF_000260355.1). Classification (NCBI taxonomy): domain Eukaryota; kingdom Metazoa; phylum Chordata; class Mammalia; order Eulipotyphla; family Talpidae; genus Condylura; species Condylura cristata. Next base: position 36,180,081 of record NW_004567103.1, on the reverse strand, counting down.
AGTTATTTTTTAATTTTTATTTGATTTCCTCATTAATACAGCTATATTTCAGTAATATGTTGTTCAGTCTCCATAGAAAGGATTCTTTTGATAGTTTTTTGATAGTTGATTTTTATACTTTATGGTCTAGAGGATGCCAGGTATGATTTGAATCTTTGTGAATTCATCAGTAGTTATTTTGTGTCACAGAATATTGTCTATTCAGAGGATATCCCAGATGCACTTGGGAAAAATATATATTCTGCTTTTTCAAGGTGCTATAAAAATCGGAGGTCCATGAGGTATAGTTTTCTATAAAAGGCTATTGTATCCCTGTTTATATTCTATCTAGTGGATCTGTCCATTGATGAAATAACAGTTTAAATTGACTAACACAAGTATTATTAGTTTTTGGAGTTAGTGGCAGCTGCCTGATCTCTTTTAGCACTCCATTTTTGGTGTATATGAATGTTGATGAATGTAATGTTTTCTCAATGTATTATTCCATGTTTCTGATTCCCACTTTTACTGGAAATTTATTTTGTCTGATTTAAGTATGGCTGGCCCTATCTGCTTTTGAAACCCATTCATGAGTAAGATTGTTTTCCAGCTCTTTAATTCGAGCCTACATTTGTCTGTGGCACTTAGGTGTGTCCTCTACAGACAGCAAATTATTTTATTTTGTTTCCTGTTTCCTGACCCAACTAGATAGTCTGGGTCTTTTAATTGGTGTGTTTAATCCATTTATGTTTAGAGTGATTATTGGTATATAACAGTATGTTGCTGCCATTTAATTCTCAATTATGGGGTTCTTCTTCTATAGTTCTTTATGTATATTGCTTTCTTCAATTTACATATGTAATCTTCTTCCAGTATTTCTTGGAAGAGCGGCTTAGTGTTTGGAAATTCCTTGCTATTCCTTGCTATTGCTATTTGCAACTGGTAGTTTTTAAGTATTTGACATAAGTCATTCCATCTCTCCTCATTTGTAGTGTTTCTTCAAAGAAGTCTGATGTTAGCTTGATTGGGGTAACTTTATAAGTATCTGTTTCCTTCTTGCCTGGTTTGATATTTCCTCCTGGTCCCAAACTCTTAGAAATTGCACCAATATATGTCTTGCTTTATTTAGGCATACATGCCTATATTCTTTATCTTCTTAGAATTTCAGTTATGCCTTTCTCTAGTTTTGGGCGGTTTTCCTCCATTATTTTTATGAATTCATTTTCTGTTCTTTTCTCTTTTCTTGTATATTATTCCCATTATTCTTATCATTGCCTTTATCAGGGAGTCTTATAATTCTCAGTATATCTTCATTGATTTTACTTTGAAGTAAAGCACACTTCCCTCCCCTACCTGGGTTCTTTGGACTTTTGCATCTTCAATTATACTGACTGATTTTTTTCTAATTCATCTATTTACTACTGTGATTTTTTTTCCCAAAGTGTTCATCTCTCTATTTTTCTTTTTAAGTCCTAACACTCATTTTTATGATACATAGAGCTTCTGTCTTCAGTTGATTAATTTTATTTTCAAGGACGTTCATTAGTCTTTCATAGTTTTCTTCTATTTCTTTGACACTGAACTTTTAAAGTCTGTATGATAGCGATAACATAGCACCGTAATTTTGAAGTTTAATATTGGGGATTTCTTCTCTTTCAGTGTTATGCTGTTCCCTTGAAGATTTGTCTTACTGTTTGTTGGTTTTTTTCTTATCCCCATTGTTAGTTTTGGGTCTCTTCAATGTCTTTTGTTATAGATAATGCAACTCTGTAATGCTGATTTTAGACTTAAAAGGTAAAATTTATGAAAGTTGATTCAACTAGTGTTAATTACATCCTTTGTTCATTTTCTTTATTTTTAATAATCTATTTTTGTTAACTTGTTATTATTAGTAGATATTTCACATTATTTCATATTATAATTCATAAACACTGGACTTATCTTGGGTATATGAAAATATCCCATACCTAGGCAGATAGTGAACTATGGGTATGAGAAATACTTGAATTTTCTCTACCTTCCAACTAAGTGCTTACACTATGATAGCATGAGGGGGGTGAGTTTAAGGAGAGAGAGAGTGTGTGTGTGTGTGTGTGTGTGTGTGTATGTATGTATATATGTATTACGAGTGGGTATGTGTGTAGTATGTTTGTATGTGGTATTTACATGTATGTCTGTGGTATTGTGTGGATGGATATTGGTGTGTATAACAATCATAATACAAACTGATACAAAATAATCTTTTTTCTATTATTTTTACCATATTCTTTCCTTTATTCAGTTTATTTAGAGTTTACTAATTATGAAGGTGTTTTGAATACCAGTACCTATATTTTTCATGTTGTCAAAATTAAGTCTTTAAATACTTTGAACTATTAAGAAATAGAGAAAATCTTACATGAAAATGGGGCTTATTTTCTAAGGTACTACTTTATTTTAGACGCAATGACAATTTAGATCATAATTACATTCTTCCTAATATCTACTATTGCTATTTGGATCCAATGGCATTTAAAAATAATGTGTAAAATATTTTTAAACTGCTTTATAATGATTTAACTGTATTTTGAATAGTTTCTGAAACAATGTAAGTTTCTTAACTTGCAAATTATTCATGTTTTATTTTATTTTTAATTGCAGTGGATGGAGTTTAAAATTAAAATCTACTTTTAGAACTGAGGGCACTTTTTTCACTAAAGAGACCAATTTTCATCTGCTGTAGGTGGTTCTTTCAGAACTCATGATAATTATATAGTAAATGAAGAAAAGATAAGATATGAATTATTTCATGAAGTATTTTCCCCAATCTTGGAAGATGTTTTTGGTGGCAGAAAACTTATCACTATACTGAAAAAAAAATGCATAATATTTGTGATGAAAACTTGCTACTATATGAGGAAAATAGTTTTAGGGAAAATTTCTAATAGTCTGATTATATTTAAAACATTTCCATATTTGCTGAAAAGTATTGCTTCTGTTTAATAACTAGTTAACATTTTATTACTTTACTTCAGATATAAAAGTGAAAAAATGTAGTATTATGAAATGCATTATCGTCATGTTTCTGATGTGCTAGTAATTCTGTTAAAAGAAAGGATGGGAACAGTGCTGTAACTTAAAATATAGTTATACTGTGTGCATTTCTACCCAGAATTAATATGTCATAAAATAATCAACAAGCATAATACATTCTTCTCTATATTTTAGGAAATTACATTTTTTTAAAGATTTATTTATTTGTACATACAGAACTGGGGTACAGGCCAGAGGCTCAGGGGCAGTGAGAGGCTTCACCAGAGACAGAGTGGGGAGCAGAACAGGCAGATTGACAAAGTACACTGCTGAGGGGAGCAGCGGGGGGGTCAGGAGAGGTCTGCCACGCCATGTGGTCACCTCCGGGGCAGGCAGGAATCAAACTCATGTGGAAGTGGCTTTAGCTTCTCAGTGCAGTGCTTTAACCCGCTGCGCCACCAGGGAGGGCCGGAAATTACATTTTTAATGCATTTCAGAATTATTGTGCTTAGCAAGTATTAAGGATTTTATTTGAATTAATAATTTTACTGGAACCTTTAAACGTTGTAACCAATGTGTTTCTGGGATTCGGTAGCCTTTGTGTTAAAAAAAATACAAAATCTGGAATTAAACAAATTTTCTAATCCAGAACTCATAAAAAAAGTATTTAAGAAATACCTACTCTTCCAAACAATCCCATGCCATCTCATACTAGATCTCTGGGAATTTAGAGATTGGTGACCTCCTTCTTTACCTTCCAGTGATAGTCATGTGTAAATACAATTATGTTTGTGCAATTGGCTAGAGCCTATTATGGATTTCCTGTGTCCATAATTAGTTACATGGATGTCCTCTATCCAGTAAAATTTGTCATTGTTCGCTGTTGCTAGGTAGTAATTATCCCTGTAGTGGTCAAATGTTCTCCAGTCTTTTCCCCATCACAGTGTAGAGATGGCAGCTTTGCTCAGATCTCAAATAGATATTGACAGTGTAAAACAGATATTGACAGTGTAACTTTTACATTTTATTTTCTTCTTATCCCAGACCTTCCTTTTACAAATATTTTTCATTAAAGTATGATAACAGTGTGAATTACAGGAGATACAGTACCTCAGAGATTACCTCTACATGATGACTTAGCATGTGGATCAAGTTTGAATTAGTGTTCACTGGTCTTGTCATCATGTAACACTCACAAATATCTGAGAGTTGTAAGGTTGAGACCTCTATTCTGGGTTCTTTGGTTCATATAGACTTCATAATGAATCATATACTAATAACTAGATATTTGAATATGATTTTAATCATTTCATGGATATTTTTTAAAGTCAATACAAACTTCAAAATTTGAGGTTCTTAAGAATTCCTTCAGATTTTCCTTATAGTTATCTAACTGCTGAGTTTACAAATTTGATTATAATATGGAAATTACTAGATTTTATATTGGCAATCTTTTATATATTGCCACTGAATGTATTTCATAAAAACCGCCACTTAAAAATGTTCCTTTCGGGCCCTCCCTGGTGGCGCAGCGGGTTAAAGCACTGCACTGAGAATCTAAAGCCGCTTCCGCATGAGTTCAATTCCCGCCTGCCCCGGAGGTGACCACATGGTGTGGCAGACCTCTCCTGACCCGCCCACTGCT
>NW_004567103.1:36138126-36174905 GCF_000260355.1 Condylura cristata | reverse complement strand
TTAAACTAATGGACTGAGGGAAATCTGTCTTGTGTTGTTTGAAAATCTCTTATTATGTAAACTAGCTTAAAGAAAAACAAGGATGATGAATCATAATGCCACCTGTATTAGGTAGAGTTGCACTTTCTATGTGCATAGTTTTAGATTTAAGATTATTACACAACAAAGTGGTTTTGTGAAATAAATTTCACATAATTCAGCTCATCTATTATGTTCTCTGCAGGATAAATGTGGACATAATCATAGTATTGAGTTGTGTACATGAAAAATGAGCTACTAGTCATTTCACATGGAGAAAATAGCCTAAATAGCTTGGCTGCTTCCAGTTTTTCCCGAGTGAACATGCCCAGTTGGAAAGTTATATGAGTCTTCTGTTTTTTACTATCACTATGAATAAAAACCCACATTCTATAATGTAACATAAATCCACAATAGCTTCAAAACTTGTTATCTCTTTAGTACCACTTCTTTCCTCTTTTCTATGTTTATTTTAGGATCATTTCAATTGTTTTTTATACATTTAAAATTAGTAAAATTTGACCATATCCTTAAGTAAACATGCATACCACAATTAGTGACTATTCAAATGGCTTCAGTCACAGCAGGTTCTCAGGAAATCCACAAAATCTGAAGAAATTATAACCCAGACCTAAAGTAATTGTGATGGTTCCCTAGAGCACTGTCTCTCCACTGCTGTGAAAGACCTTAGGTGAGTTCTGAACCACAGTGTGTCAGAAATCCCTGATATTTCTTTCTGTGTTCATGTTGTTCTTTTTTTTGCACTTGTTTAATCAGGGTTTGTGTGTGTGTGTGTGTTTTCACTGAAATGGCATTCTCATAAGCTCTAATTTTACCTATTTGCTAAGCATCTCTTTAGGACAGTACAGGCTTCACCTTCCCTAGTAACTTTTTTTAAAAACTGAAGATTTATAAGACAACTTCCCAGTACCATCATAAAATGCTTTGTAAAACTCTACCATTCATTTTAACACATGGCTGTATAATTCTTCAGTTTTCTTGCTCCATTATATGAGTACTGAGTATTTTTTTTACTTTATTTCAAAATTTTTTTCAACTATGGTAATTATCGAAGAATAGCTTTGAGATGAATGGTTGAGAAAGAATAAGACATGAGTTATTTAACTGAAACTAAAAAGCTTTCTGACTTAATATACTTTTATTCACCTGTACTTTAAGGTTTGAAGTTTTTAGATTTTTATTTTAGGGGTGGTGGGTAAAAAGTACATATCAAAGTAATTGAGTAAGGATATAAAGTTTGCCTAGGTAATTTTGTCAATATGTACGCAAAAGTGTGTCAAAATACAAATGAGTGAAAACAGTTATATGACCTAAACATCATTAAAATTTTCTATAACAAAAAAGGAAAAGTTGGAAACCTTAATTTTATATAATTATTTTAAAAATTAAACTTAAAGTGCTTTGATTAGGGTTTCCATTTTTTTTTAAAGTTTTGAAAAGTCTGTTACTTATGTGGTTTCACTGGTGAGTTTTATAAATATTGAAGACCTAAATGTCTTTCCTAAAAGAAAGGGCTAAGAAATATGTTTTACCTTATGTTAAATTTTAAATTACAGTATAGTTGATATATAATATTAGATGAACTTATCACACAGTAAAATATTAATAGGCCTAAAAAGTCATTCTGATTTTATGTTGATCGGAAAAAAAAAAAAACTCAGAGATTTATGTTCTCTCTTAGTAATTTATTAATTGCTATCCTAATACTGATTTTTGTGTCTGATGTGGGAAGTGTGGTTTATTTTTAATCTATTATTTGAATACAAATAAGACATCTTTCTCAATTTATATAGTAGCATTTTGATGTTGTAAAAGGTACAGTAGATGCAGATTTATCAAAGAGGTACAAAATGTAATTTTCAGCTTGCTTTTCATTCCTTAAACTATTAAAAGGAATATACCAGGGAAATGGAGTAAGGAGGTACTTTTCTTCTAATACTATCATGTCTCTGATATTTAATAATGCACCACATTGGGGCAGCAGTCAGCAAGATTCGTTTTCTTAAATAAAAGTATCTCTCAGGTACCAGGTATTTGGCTTTTATTTATAAGTAACAGGAAGTTTAAATTTATTTTCTTCACATTTGGCTTCAAAATATTGCCTATAGTTTGTGAGAAACTATTACATAGACACTTCTGATTTATGAAAGAATTTTGGTCACTAGTTCAACCTCTAAAATCCTGTACATGACATAACCATATTAATGTAAGATACCTTTTGCATATGATTTTAAAACTAATGGTGAAAATTTCCATAATGGTTACAATAGCTTCATATTCACTATTTTCTGCATGATTTCTTCATTTTCTTTTCTAGTAAACAACTCATAACTTTACTAGGCAATAAGTACAATGTACCACCAATAATGTGAAATTTTAAACAAGAGACTCTAAGAACAAAAGCATATTAATGTGATTATATTAACCAAACTTTTCTGTCTCATATATAAATATCCAGTATTAACACAGTAGTATTCATGAGGAATATGCAATTTTAAAATATATTTTTCAACACCAATGGCATTTTGTGATAGAATTTTTTTTATTAAAATCTTATATTGAAGATTTTTTTTCTGATTTATTACTAGAAATATAATGACTCCCCCAAAGGCCACTGTAATAGCAAAATAATTAAAGGTGCTCTTTATTTTTCATGAAGACAGCAATTATTTTAAAATGTGCATTTCATTTATATAGTTACTTGTAACTTCTTAAATAAGATTCTAGTGGAAAAAGCATTGCACTAAATAAAAAAATAAAGGAGTATAATAATTAGGGCATGTTTCAAGTTACATGAAAGTGTTAAAATCATTTATTATATATTTTAAAACTTTTAAATTATTTCATTCATTGGAGTTTGAAGACATGGAATTTGGATAAAGTATTAGTTGATTATTCCCTAGGCAGTTTAACCAAATTATGTATGAAAGACAGACTTTTCAATTTCTTTGTAAAATAGCATTCTTTTCCAATGACTTCCTAAGTATTTTTCCTTCCGCCTTTTTTTTTATACACTTATCTTTTGATCTCCTCTCTGACTCTTCCTTTGTTCTTTCATGCTTATTCATATAATATGAATTAATACAATGGAAATTGGTCATTTTGTCTGTAGACTCAATAACAGCTGTTTTCATTTAATTTTCTACAAATAAAGTAAAAATCAGTCTGTTTGCATAAATATAGACTTTCTGAATATCTTTTCCATATTGAAAAAATCATTTAAGTATAAGCAATAAGCCATTGTCCTTGACTTTTGCATAGGCGTTGGTTCAGAAACAATTACTTTCACATATGGAAGGCCAGCAAAGAGAACACTTTTTAAAGAAAAAGAAGATTTAACAAAAAGAAAAAGACATTTTAATTAAAAGTGGACTAAAAAATAATTGAGGCCCTCCATGGTGGCGCAGCAGGTTAACACACAGCACTAAGAAACTAAAGCCACTAAATTCGATACCCACCCCGGAGGTGACCCACATGGCATGGCAGACCTTTCCTGACCCGCCCGCTGCTCCCCTCAGCAGTGTACTTCGTTGATCTGCCAGTTCTGCTCCCACTTGTCTCTGTTGAAGCCTCTCACCACACCTACAGTTCTGGCCTGGTTCTGTATTTCTTACATTTTTTCTTATTTTTAATTCTTCCATATTTCTACATAGTTTATTTTTGTTTGTTTGTTTTGCATTTAGCTCTATTAATCTCAAGCTATATTTTAAAAATCATATGAGTTCCTGTTTCTTCTCTTGTCACATCTGAGCCTTGTTTTTTTCTGTTTCAAATATACTATATCTTTTTCCTTTTAATCAAGGGATTAAAAATTTCTAAAATTATTCTTCTCTATATGGAAACATACACAAAGCATATATTTTTCTCTAAGCTAAACTTGCTTTCTTCATTTGATACTTACAATTTTTAGATTTTCCTACTTATAAATACTTCCATGATGCCTTAGTTGGTGTTTTTAAATAAGTATGACTTAGATATTAAACGCTCCTATTACAATTTTGTTTAATCTTTATACTTGGTTTTGTCATTTCCTTTACTAATAATTGATAAACACAAAAGAAAATATATATATATATATTTTTAAAGATTTATTTATTTACTCATACAGAACTGGGGTACAGGCCAGAGATGCGGAGGGTGAGAGGATTCACCAGAGACAGAGTGGGGAGCAGAACAGGCAGATCGACGAAGTACACTGCTGAGGGGAGCAGCGGGCGGGTCAGGAGAGGTCTGCCACGCCATGTGGTCACCTCCGGGGCAGGCGAGAATCGAACTCATGCGGAAGCGGCTTTAGATTCTCAGTGCTGTGCTTTAACCCGCTGCGCCACCAGGGAGGGCCAAGAAAATATTTTAAATGATCTTTTATCTACAATTTATATTCGCATAAGCATAAAAGGAATTTGATGAAAAGGCTTTCAATTGCATGTAGTATATATTCATGTTGTTTTTCAGTGTTTGCTTAGCTCTTATATCTCTTATATTTATTTTGTATTTTTCCATTGGTCTTAAATTATGCTTAGAATGGACATTTTTATTTTATTTTGCTGTGTTTTTTTTTGTTTGTTTTGATTTATAATCCAAACATAGGACACATATAAAATTCAATTGCATGGTAGGAGATATTGTGACTTGTTTTCAGATTAATAAGTTGCATATATTTTTAAATTTAATGCATTTTCTTCCTTTTCTGAAGCTAACTGTCGGTAATATGTACTATTGCAAGTATCCTAAAAGTTACCTGGAAAAAGCTTCTCTAAATAATGACATGTTGTATAGTGGATTGATACTAAAATATTTTGGCAAATAGGTGCTTATTACATTAAACTGAATGTTGAATCAATTTGTTATAGGGTAAAAGCACATGAGTACATAATAATTTAGGAGAAAAGCTGTCTATTTTGTTTTATTTAGTATCTGATTATTTCCCCATATATAATTGTATTCTCCTTGTCTGTATTGTCTAAACTCCCAGCTGTTTTCTCATAAAAATCTTTAATTTCAAATCTCAGACAGATTAGACTACTTGCAGAATCACTTTAACTCAATGTGAATTAGTTCTCATTATACGCAAATCATTGATTGTCTTAAGGGGTCATGGGGAGAAGGAAAAAAGGAATAGCTGCTCCTAATCCATGTAGCTTGCAGTGCTATCTTCTAATTGGATAGCATAATAAATGTCACTTGTAAAATCAAGTAAGTACAAGTGATGATTTCTACCATGCAGTAGTTAGAAACTGGGCAATGATGTCTGTCCTTATTCAGTTTGCATTATAAAATGTGTTATTAAACTTGTAGAAAATAAAACACCAAATTATGTTTTGGAAAATATGTCATGGAAGAAACTCACAGACACTATATATAAGAATATTTCAATTACTATTTTTAAGATTTATTTATTTATGTATACAGAACTAGGGTACAGCCACAGGTTCAGGGGCAGTGAGAGGATTCACCAGAGACAGAGCAGGGAGCAGAACAGGCAGACTGAGGAAGTACATTGCTGTGGGGAACAGTGGGTGGGTCAGGAGAGGTCTGCTACTCCATGTGGAACACCTCCGGGGCGGGGATAGAACTTATGCTGAAGTGGCTTTACTTCTTATTGCTGTGTTTTAACCTGCTGCACCACCATGGAGGTCCTCAATTATTTTTACAAAAAATTTCCAAGTTCTGAACTTCTCCATGAATCCTTTCATATTTTGTTAGTTAACAAGATAAACTAAAAGACCACATAAGCATTTTACTATATAAAATAATATTTAGAAACAGTGAAACATGATACATTTGAATAAAGATAAGTATGTAGAGAGTAAGTCTAAGAGTAAGATGATGTGTGTATGTGTTAGGACAGGAATATCAAATATATGCACATTTGTAACAACTCATTCTCTGCCGTAGGCAAACATCACAAATGAACTCTGGCCCTGAAAGGAAATAATTTTTTCTAGGACCCTAGTGTTTTGTTTGTAATGAACCTACTATTTCTCTCAGTGTCATTGATACAGCTTAATTAAATTGTTTTTCACTAAACAGAAAGAGTAATTATAACAAAAAAGAAGACATAGACAGAGACACCAGAAAGGAACTTTTGGAATTAGACCATGGGGAGCAATAGTAAATAGTTATAGAAGTCACTAAGTTGTAGTTTATGTGATGAACTGTGTTTGAAGTTATTATTGCTTCCTATGCCAAATGTTAGCCAAGTGTTTTACTATATTAGTTTTCTCTTACTCTTTCACCTACTTAGTTTGTGGAGACATTATTTTAGGTATAAAATAATTGTAGGGAAACATACCAAAGCTAAATTACAGTATGTGTAGAAATACCAGTATTTTATTTTAATAATATGTCTATTTCATACATGAATAAATCATTAGGAATGAACAGAAGAACCAAATTATCCATTTCCCAGAAAATTTCATATATATATAAGTCACTGAATTATATCCTCATTCTTCATATACATAAAAAGTGTGAACTATGCAGTAAGAGTTGCATAAAAACCACATAAATTCATGTTACAATTAACGTCAAATACCATTTCTTCTTTAAATATAAACTTGCGTATAAATAAACACTTCATAAGACTGGTAAGCTACTTCTCAATTCTTTGCTCAAACTCTTCATCTAATAGTCTTATATCTTGATTGATTCTTTGGAAGAGAACTTTTTAAGTAATATTTTCATTTCTAGGGTTGTAATGATTTCTCAATTTATCTCCATCTTTTTTTTAGTTGTAAATGTAGAGAAAGGTAATTTGATAGTCATCTGTATCAACTTTAATACTATCATATTTACCTTTTTCTTGTCCAAAAAATGTTTGCACCAAAGTGGTTTACTGTAGGAAACTTATAATAGTAAAACTTCCCTAAAAGTCATAGAAAATTTAAAGCTATATCACATGTTTCAGAGCACTATATATATATAAGCTTATATTGAAAATGATTTAAAATATAAAACATGTCAGTCTTTAGAGATAATAAATCAAAAGTTTAAAAAGGTGATATACAATAGATTTTAAGCAGCTGAGCAATTAGTTGACAAGAAGTCAAGAAGTAGCATTGTTATAGAAACTAAAAATTGCAGCTTTTATATGACATATTCTGATCAAGAAGCCACCATGGAGATGCTAGAATGCACAGAAAGTCTGAATTTATGGAATATGATCCACTCATTTTTTTTTTTTTTTTTTTTTTTTTTTTAGGAAAAGTTCACTGTATTAATCTAGGTAAGTCACCTATTGGGGGAAAATCATGAAGTTGGAGATTTTCATTTAGCAATATTCACTTGAATTACTCTATTAGTCTCTATTAGTTTTTTTGTTTGTTTGTTTGTTTTTTTGTACTGTAACAAATTACTCCACTTTTGGCAGCTTAAAACAATGCACATTTATTGTCTTACCACTCAGCAGGTCAGAAGCCTAGCATTCCATGGCTGGATTCTCATGTTCAGTGAGGGCATGATAGCAGAAGGATTGGACTTTTATTTGGAGGGTCAGAGAAAAATTAACTTTCAAGCTCATTTATGTTGTTGACTAAATCCATTTCCTGGAAGTTGTGGGGGGGAGGTTGCGGGGGGCACACTTCTGGAGTTTTCCTGTATTTTTTTCTCCTGTATATAGTCTTCAATTCAGTAGAGCAATATCATGAAATATAGAGAAACCAAGTATAGGGCCAGATAAAGTCAAACTCTGAAGCTGATATTGAATTCTGATGATAGAAATGACACTTTCTGGGGTGGACTGAAAGTGGGGAAGGTAAGTATTAAGTGGGGTGGGAACACAGTGGACTATGGTAGAGGGTTTTGGTAGTGGTGGTGGTTTGGTGGTGGAAGCCCTATGGCAGTAGCACATATACTTCGAAAGCAGAAATAACAATGTAAAACGATATTGCCTCAATAAAAATAAATAAAAATAAAAGGCATATCATGAATTGTTTGAATTTCAGTGACATCCCCCTCCAACAGCCCCATTCCTAACCTGTCCCCTCTTTCTCTTTGCTACCTCCTCCAACATTTGTAAGGACTCATGTCTATATGAACCCCGTAATAACTTTGTCTCCCTACTTTGGGATTGATGTTTATTCTCTTGCATTTAACATAATACTAGCATTGGAATAATACCAAGAGTTGAAAATAATGGAGATGGACATTCTGCTTCCCTCAAAGAGATTTATATATTTAATAAATATGTTCTTTTATATTCAGCAGTTTTCTTAATAACATATGTACAACAATTTCAGTATATAAATAGATGAATGTAACTTATTTTTGTGTATTTTAATGTCATAAATTGGTATTTTCCAAAATAAATAGGTCTCGTAAATCAGTATCACATACATTCTTGCTTTGGAAGCCAGGAAAATGAGTTCCAAAGCATAAACAAATACTAAAATACATGTTACATCTGAAATGCTATTGCCTAAGATTCAATATATACATGTACAGTAAATTTTTAACTAATAAAATTCAATGAAAAGAACATTTATAAATAAAAAGTAACTATTAATATCTAGGATAAAAATTATGTCCAAACATACCCAATTTTAATTATATGTTATAATACAATTATGGACTGTGGTAAAATAATTTTGTGGTAGTTGTGTATTGCAGCAGTTCTTGACTATGTTTTCCCATGATCAGCAGATATTTTAAATTTTCAAATAGTATGCTATCCTTTTGGGTAAATTAGCATAAAATTTAATTTCTGCTAATTAGCTAGAGTGAAGATGGAAAATTAACTTGACACATTAATTTTGCATTTTAGTGGTCTTATCATATGTACATGTGCATAGGGGATTTTATTAGTTATTCTCTTTGCATCAATATCAGAATTTACTTCTTAGGATATCTCACAATGAAAAAAATAATTTATTAACAGAATAAATTGCAATAAAAAACTGAATACTGTCATTTAGAAAGTAGATTCACAGGTAATTGTATGGAACAAATAATTGTATTTGTTATTCACATAAAAATTTTGGTTTGATTGTGAAAAATCATGCATTTAACTCTCACCAAATGTCACAAAAATCTAAAAATACTTCAAAAAGTATTATAGTGCAGAGCATGGCAGTAGTGTTTTGGTGGTGGATAATTCTTGAATTCTTTCATAAAATGTAGTTACCTTAAGATCCATGGTGAGTTAGATTATGTAAGAATTCAGTTATTACATGAAAGTTGATCCTATATACTATGTTTTCAATAAGTGAAACCTTTCTTTATTTATTATTTTATTTTATTATTATTTTTAAAGATTTATTTATTTATTCATTCATACAGAACTTGGGTACAGACCAGAGATGAGGAGGGTGTGAAAACCCACCAGGGACAGAGTGGGGAGCAGAACAGGTAGATCAATGAAGTACACCAATGAGGGGAGCAGCGGGCAGGTCAGGAGAGGCCTGCGTGCCATGTGGATCACCTCCAGGGCAGGCGGGGATCGAACTCATGCGGAAGTAGCTTAAGCTTTTTAATGCTGTGCTTAACCTGCTGCTCCACCAGGGAACACCTTGGGATCTTTTTTTTTTTTAAACTATCTTGCTGATTTGTGTTATTCCTTAATTAGCATCATAATTAGTTCAAATCATTCTGTTTTTTTATTAACATTTCAAAATTCAGATCTGGAGTTCTAACTTTCATTAATATTCAGCAACATTATTTCTTTGAGTCAATGGGCATTCAGTATTTGTGAAATGCCAGTGTGTAATTAATGGCGTTTTTGACTTCTTTTCTTTTTTAAGCAGTTAGCCAGTGTTTTGTTTTTGTGTTAGTTGAAGCTATAACAAACATATGGATAAAAACTGCTTTAATTCATTTGAGGTGAGGATCTGTGTCCAAAGAGAACAATAAAGTTATAATAGTTCATTGCATAGGACCATTGTTCTTTGGGATGATTGCCTAAAGGAAAGGGCCCCCCAGGTACATTTTAGAAAGGAGTGATGAAGCTTTTAAAAAAGATATTTTAGTTTTATTTATTTATGCATACAGAATTGGGGTACAGGCCAGAAATACAGGGGCTGTGAGAGAATTCACCAGAGACAGAGTGGGGAGTAGAACAGGCAGATTGCAGAAGTACGCTGCTGAGGGGAGCAGCCCACCAGTCAGGAGAGGTCTGCCACGCCATGTGGGTCTCTTCTGGGGTGGGGATGGGGTTCAAATTTGTGCTGAAGTGGCTTTAGCTTCTTAGTGCTGTGCTTTAAGCAGCTGTACCACCAGGGAGGACCTTTCATATGTAACTTAATGCAGTCAGCAAATCTATAAAATCTATATAATTTTCTGGGGTTATATATATAGTGTGGGAATACAGATGTTAATTCACATATCTGAGAATTCTTGTGAGATTATGAAATATTTTTCATATGTACATTTAAATTTTCTGAAGATTGTTATATAAATTTTATCCAAGTTATATAAATTTTATAAAGATTATCTAAATAAAATAATTATCTTTACAAGTGTTTTTAGAAATCTTAAAAATAAGGAAATAATCTTAGTGCATTCTACTTGAAGAACATATTTAAAAATTAAATAAAATGATCCCCTTTATTTAAAATGGGCTTTAATCATTTCAGCTATAAATTACAAAAGACTAGTTAAACCTCTAAGACCCCATAGCAATTAAAAGACCTATTATTTTCTGTGTTTTTGTGAAATAAAAATATAATGGCAGTTTGTTTTCTCTTTACAATTACATTTAAACAAAACATCAACTTTTTGTGGGCTATGTAATCGAAATAGCATTGTTACTTCCTTCTACCCACCAATTTTTAGAAGGGAGCCTATGATTTTCTTTCTTTTCTTTTCTTGTCCTTTTACATTAAGAGGGTGGCAGGAAATTTAGTTGCTAGAAGCAACGGGAGCCACTCAAGAGTTGAAGAAGCATGAAATATGCTATTTGGGGTCCTTAAAAACAAGAAAAATATTTGTTTCATAAGCTATTTAGAATGTAATACTACTTGATTGCAGTGATCAAGTTGTACATGATCAACCAAATGTAAAATGACCTTCCTGAGTGAAGTTGTCAAGTACTAAAAATACCTAGATATCTATAACCTTGAAAGGAAACATTGTAGTAATAGAAATAATAATTCTAATTTTTTTTTAATTTAGCTTGTTAACATTGTAGTTACTATTGCCTTAGTATCAATGAGCCTTGTTTCTGGATTCCAGAATTTAATCATTTAAATTTCTAGATCAGTGGCACATGTAATGGTACCATTTTGCTTAAAAAAAAAATCTTAAATGTTGTTTGATATTAGCAAAAGTTCTAAATGCATAAATAGGTTCTCTAATTTAACACATAAAAATTGTAAAGAGTGTTGTATTATTAATTGAGATCCTACTAATAAGTGACAAATATTCATCATAGGTATTTGTGATTATGGTAATGCATACACACTCTAGACACATATTAAATAAAAATTTGCATTTTTAAGAGAAATATATATGCTATTTTATCTTGTGATTAAATTTCTCTTCAGTGCACTTCTGGCAAATATGTATAATTCCTTTACCTTTCTCTTCTAAATTGTAGTCTTTGTTAATTGTTGCGATGATATATGGCTTTTAAACTACACTATAATTTGTTCACATAAAGTTGTTACTTTCCACTAATTATTAAGTGATAGTTCAGCCTAGTTGGGTATTTAGTTTATCACTTTATTTTGCATGGCATTTTGAAGATTTGACCACATAATTTTCTAGCACTTTTTTATTGCATGAGAATTTCATTGTCAGCCTATGGCCTACATAATTTTAGATGAATTTCCCTCGGCAGATAGCTTTACTTTTTCATTTTATTTTGAATGATATATATGAGCAGTCCCACACATTCATTTTTTTTTTTTTTTACTTTTTCAGTTTACCTTTTCAGCACATGACGTGTACCATTGATCAGAGTGATCCCGTCAATATATTTCTCAAAAATCCTCCATTCTTGCTCCTAGAAACCAATTATTTATAGATTTACCTGTCTCTTAATTTTCTTATTCTGGAAATTCATCATCATAAATATTGGAACTTAGAAATAAAATTCTCATGGCTTTTGATGACACTGTCATCATTTTATTCCTTCTTTATTTTTATATTGCATTCTGGGTGGTTTCCTATTTTTATTTCTTTAATTCCCGATGTGTCAACTGAGTTATTTAAATTACCACATATATTTTTATTTACTATGATTTAATTTCTTCATTTTTAAATACATATCTATTGAACTGCATTTAACATTTTTCTTATTTGAATGAAAAGATATATTTTCCTTGTCTCTCTATGAATTCTAAAATTAGATTTTTATAGCATTCTATAGACGGCAGTGAAATTCCTTTAAAGACATTTTCTACTGCTCATTTGTTGATAATCTTAAATTTTTGTATTTAGGATATTAGCTACATATTCAGAGAGCTCATGAGTGCAAGAGAGAACAGGAGCTCTCTGTTCCCTTCTCTTTCTCTCTTTCATAGATCCCTTCTTCTTTGCCTAGCACTTGTTTTCACTGTCGTCCTCAATCAAATCATACTAAGATCGCTACTTGGTGCTTCTTTTAAGTAGTAACAGTAAATTAATTATAGGTTTCGTATGTAATCAGTAATTGCTTTTTTTCAGGCTTTTATTATGAATTTAGCACTGATTTACCATTTCTCTATAGTGATAGGTTCGTTTAACTTAGAGACCCAAAAATAGTGATCATCCAGACTTTTTACTTTTTTTCTAGAATGGTGATATGTCACATAGATTTTGTTCTGAGTCTAGGAGCCCAGACATATTTCTTTTCCATTTATATAGATTTCATGTTTGTTCTCTTTCTGTCTGCATCTACCTCCTTTTAATCGAGGAGACAAGAGCCAATGAATGACCTTTTGTGTCCTCTACTGAGATGCTGTAGGATATCCCAGCTAGAAATTAACTTGTCTCTTATTTCTTTTGTCTATCAGTCCAATTAAATATGAATTTGATTTATGATATTTAATATAGTGCACTATTTTTTATTTTTTTTAATTTATTTATTCGTATAGAACGGGGGTACAGGCCAGAGATGCGGAGGGTGAAAGGATTCACAGAGACAGAGTGGGGAGCAGAACAGGCAGATAAACAAAGTACACTGCAGAGGGTAGCAGCGGGCGGATCAGGAGATGTCTGCCGAGCTATGTGGTCACCTCCGGGGCAGGGAGGTCAAGCGGAAGTGGCTTAAGTTTCTTTGTGCTGTGCTTTAACCCGCTGCACCACCAGGGAGGGCCATAGTGTGCTATTAATTTTTTTCTAAAACAATTTCACTATCACTGCTATGAGCACTGAACAAGTGGCAAGCAGAGTGAGTCAGTCATTTAGAAGATGAAAATAAAATACTCTAGTAACCAGTGTCTTGGCCATTGTACTTACTCAATATTAAAGTTTCTGAAGCAGAGGAAAGTTAAGGAGCTGCCTCTGTGATAGGTGAAAAATACATTCAAATGACCTAGGAAACTTGATGGAAATAAAAACTAAATGAATATATTCATTGTGAGATTAAATGACAGCACTAAGAACTCCTGAAATTTTGGGAGCAATCGAGTTATGAAAATAAATAGGCTACTTTTATTATATCCTTACTTGCTGCATGCATTTCATACCCTTCAGTCCTAAGATAGCCAGAACAGAAAATCAGATAAGTATAGAAAAACTGGAGATATATTGGACATTGTGTCCAGTAGCAAGAAGAGGCTACTGAGGTCCTGCAGAAAGATACCTCACCAATCAGCAACGTTTTGGTTATTATTGTAATATCCTTGCTTTCTGTGATTACCCCCGACCCTGGACTCCTAATACTTGATCATTTAATTTAGGAAAATGTGTTTAAACCTGTAATTAGACATTTATAAACCCTGAAAAATATCAAAGAATCTTATTTGAGTAAGCTACATTAGAATGTCAGAAAATATATTACTATTTTTAAAAATCTCTGTATTCTGTATGCATAAATAAATCTTTTAAAAGATCTCTGGATTCTGGATAATGACTGGAAGGTTAAGCACTACAAGTTAGTTAATTTTACTTATTTAATTTCCATTACCTAGTAGTTTTTTTTTAAGAATATGGAAGAATTTTTCTCTAATGATACTACATAAATATGGCAATTTGTCAGATAGGCAAAGGGTAAAATTAATTTCTACAAATGTTTCTAAACTCATCACAAGCTAAAGAAAAATACATGGGGTAGTGACAAGGAAAGTGTGGAAAGGAAGGCATAAAGGAAGGAGATGAGGATGAGGAGAAAGAAAGCAGAAAAATCTTGAGTCCATTTAGTTCTCACATTTGTATATTCCTCCCAAAAAGAAAAAAAAAAAGTTTTATGGTTTTTTTGAATGCATTTGATAACCTATTTTTATGCTTTGTAACTAACCTTTATCTACCAGTTTACAATGTTTAGAATATGCACAGCTCCATATTCTCATCCTTAATTCAAGTTTCTTTGTCAGAAACTGAGGTACACATTTACCATATCCTGATTCTTCAATTACCAGAAAAGCTTTGCTTCACTTAAATCACATTCAGCTGTGATGAAGCTTATGCAAAATAAATACTGTTTGCCAGAGCAGCTAGTTTTCTAAGGCCTATGAGATGTGACAGTATACTGTTTACTGATAAATAGCAATGTAGCAGGAATAATGCTACAATAAGTATTGATTTCTTCTGTGCAAAGAACTCATTTTGCTACCACTTGTGAATTGCTTTCATGAGTTGACAATCCATTAAGTATTACTGTCTCTTCCTTCATGACTGCTACTGCTTTTTTTTTTTTTTTTTTACTGCCCCATGCTCTACTACTTTTACAATAGAATGCCAAAGAAAAATGAGTAAAGAAAAATTTAGTGGTATCACCACAATTTGGGAGTAAAAATAAATGACCTTGTTGACTAAACCTGAATTTCTGACACTACCTCCTAGGATACCTTTGCAGATAATATCTTTAAAAGATTGCATTAAAATATTTTAGAGTAATGGAGGTAATAGAATGACTTGAATTCTATTCTAAATCAATAGTTTTACACTGACATTTTATATTCCATACAACCAAGATATTATTGTAGTTCATTTCTTTATGTCATATCTGATATGTTATATGTAAATGCTAGAAGGACACCAAATTTTTACTCACAAATATCTAAGTAAGAAGATAAAAATTGCATTGTTAAAAATAGTAACATTGTACATACCAGCAATTATTTTTATTAAATGAAAAGAAATAAAGTCAAATGTTTGCCTAATATTTACTCAGTCACCGACAAGTAATCAGTGGTCTATATATACCCACCTACTTCTAAAGTCACACTGTCATCTGTTTAGTATTGTATTTGTTTCACTAAATAATGTCTTTAGCAGAAAATAAATAAAAAATGTAAAAAAAGTCTCACAAATTACATGTATAGCAATATAAATATAAATTTACTAATTCTGCTTTTAACCCTAGCTTTTTTATGTGTTTGCACATATTCACAGAAGTAAAACTTTAAAAAAAAATAACATGCATGTTTAAAAGGTAGACACTTTGAAGTTAAAATAATGTAGTCTTGTTACACATATTTGAGTATTGTTTTTAAATGGTGATAAACCACTGATTATAAGAATTGTAATTCCTACATTACTTTTATACAAAGTATTTATGAAATATAAAAATGTGCTATATATCAATTACTATTATAACTGTTTGCATTAAGTCACTTAATCTTCAGAATAAGATTATATTATTTATAATATTTTAGTATATAATAGGTTATACTATTATATATTATTTAAATGTTATTTTATGGCAGAAGAATGTGGGTACAGAGATACTATTTCTCTGATGTTATAATCACTAGATTAAAAGATTCAGAACTACAATACAGTACTGTATTCTTCCTCTAGTTTCCCTATTACCTCTTGTCCTTGGATAACATCCTTCCCTCCTAATCCTATTGGCTATAACTATTATGTAGATTGCTCACAAATGTCTTAGCTAAATTAAAGTTGATATCATTGCACATTTGGATTTCAGTATTTTTTTTCTACCTATACAGTGTTTATTAGTTGATGGAAGTCAAGTAAGTAACAAGTAAGCCCACATATGGGCATTTTGTCCTTATTTTCTAGGTAGTATCTTTTATCAAGCTTTGCATTTCTTAATTTCCCTAAATCACTGCTCCAAAAGTTTTGCTTTTTCTAAATAAAGCACTGCATTATCCCCTTAGTTCAAATGGCTAGAGCAGTTTCTAAAGTAGAATTGCTCACTTGAAAGATATATACAAAATAAGGAATAGTAGGAAGTAAAAAAAAAAAAGACTTGAAGAATGCTAGATTTAGAAACATAGGAAGTAAACCATTGTGAATATTTTTAATAATTTGTGTGCATATTTTAATAATTTGGTAAGATATACTGTACTTTTCACTACAATATAGCACATATATTTTTTCATTTATAATATTGTTAATAGTTTAATTTTTTGTTCCACTAATTATCTTCAATAATATCTAATTGGGGCCTCCTCACTGTCCTTTGCTCTATATAACATCCTGTACTTAGCAGTTTCTTTGTGGCATGTGTGAATATTTTTCCTTAGTAACCTTTTATTGACTGCCAGAAATGGCTATTAGCTTGATCTTCTTTTCCTTATTTAGTTAGATATTCCTTCAAAACATAAGTCTGGCCAGATGTAATGATAAGCTGGCAGATGGCTCAAGACTGATTCTTTCTGATAAGAAAGGGCTTCCTGTGAAGATGTGTCTCTACAGCCATCCTGGTCCAGTAAAGACTGAATTATTTGTGAGCTTCTACTGATTGCTTTTTAGACCAAAATAAAGATAGAAAAAAATAAACAAAAACACTGATATTTAAGAATAAAGAACCTGAATCTCTTTTTGAATATTGCTTTTTCTAGCAGCAAGGGTACATTGGATAGACAGAAAAGAATAGCACACTTAGTAACTAAATTAGTGCAGTTATGAGAAAATTGAAATAAACTGTTTTCTTAGAGTTGATGAAACTTTATCTCATTTTATTGGAGACATATATTTACTCATTGATATAATCCTACAACCATTATATGCATGAAGTTTGTGTGTTTTAAGGAAATACTGTATTTGTGCATAATAAAGAATGCTATCCTGTATGTTTCTGGTAGTGGTGAAAGATCAATAACTACTTATATTTGCTTTATTGAACACTTGTAATCATTTTAAAAGATTTGTTGAGACAAGACAGTAGATGAAACCAAGAGTAGATGAATGGTATCAAAATGTTGAAGTCTTTGAATGAAAATATGAAATTTTATTTATATTGTTTAAGTACTTATACTTAATAGAAAAACTAAAATTCACTGCCTTGCTTTGTTTATTTTAGGATTTTTATTAGGTAAATCAGTTTATAAAAATGTATGTGATTTAGAAATATAAATTTCTGTTCTTCAGCTATATGGTACCACACCACAGCCACCACTAAGACACCCATGGCCCTTCACCACAGACTGCTGGGTCCTCTTCCCCATTGCTTCCTACCTTCCCTTTCCCCCTCTGGTAGCCCAAGTTTTACAATCATATTTCTAGTTTTTGTTGTTGGTTTTTTTGTTTGTTTGTTTGATGTTCTCCAACTCTTTGCTATATTTCTCTATACTATCTAAATGAGTAAAAACATCCAATAATTGTTCTACTCCTTCTGGTTTATTTTGCTTAACATCATTTTCTCTAGTATCATACATGTTATTGCAAATGGCAAGAGATCATATTTTTTTCATAGCAGAGTAACATTACATTGCATGTGTATGTATATGTGGTGTGTGTGTGTGCCACATTTTAATCTACTCATTTGTCTTTATGCTCTTAGGTTGATTCCATATTGACTATTATAACTAGTGCACAGAGAACTAAAGGACTCCCTACAAACCCTTGAACAACAGCTTTTGCATTCTTTAGATAGTTAACTGAAGAGAAATTACTAGATCATATGCTAATTTTATAATATTTTCAGAAACCTCCATACTTTTTTCCTTTGGGCTGGATTAGTCAACATAGCTACCATGTCCTTTTATTTCCATGCCCTTACCAACACTCATTGCTTCTGGTCATTTTGGTTTGGTTCATTCTCACAGTGTGAGATGGTATCTCACTGTAGGTTTTTTTTTGTGCTTTTTTGCATCTCTCTGGTGATAAGGATGCTGAGCACTTACTCTTTTGCCTGTTTGCCATCTTTGTGAATTCCTTGGAGAAGTGTATATTTAGGTCTTTTGCCCATTTGTTGCTTGGGTTTTTCATTTTCTGTTTGTTGAGTTATATGCATTCTTTATAATTTTGGATACCAATCTGTCACCAGAAGTATGGTTTACAAATATTTCCTCCCATTCAGTAGGATGTCTTTTTGTTTTAATGATAGCTTATTTTATTATATAGAACCTTTTTAATTTGGTGTAGTCCCATTAGTTTATTTTGCTTTTATTTCTCTTGCCATAGACATCAAGTCCTCATATACCTCAGTGATACTGATATTAGGGAGTGTTTGCCTGTTTGTTTTTCGATGTATTTAACAATTTTTAGGTCATGCACCTGACTTTCAGTTAATTGTATATAGTATGAGGTGTATACCCATTCTTTTGCAAATGGGTATCCAGTTTTTGAAGAAAACTTCCTTTTTTATTTTGATCAGGATTGCTTTGACTATTCAGAATATTTTGTGATCGCATAAGAATTTCATTTATGTTTGTCCAGTTTATTTGAAGAATGCTAGGAAAACCTTAATAGGGATTGAATTGCCAATCTATGATGGCCATTTATCAACATCAATTCTTCCAATACAAGAGCAGGGTATATTTTTCCACTTCTTTGTGACATCTTCTGTTTATTTTAATAATGCATTATAGTTTTCATTTTACAGATTCTTTACTTTCTTTGTTAAGTTTACATGTATGTATTTAATATTTTTTGATTTTATATTAATGAAATAATTTTGATTTCTTCCTCTCTAGCTTATATTTGTATGAAAGAATAGGAGTGATTTTTACATATTGATTACATAAACTGCCACTTTACATTGTTATTCATTGTTCCTAATAGTTTTTCTGTGAAGTCATTAGGGATTTTATATTTACATTATAATGTCATTTGCAAATATTAATAGCTTTATTTTTTTCTTTTTCAATTTGGACGCCTTCTATATCTTTCTCTCATCTAATTTCTCTATCTAGAACTGATATACTATGTTGAATAGATAAACTCCTGCCATTTAGACAAAATGGATGGGGTTTGGAAAGGATTGTGCTAAGCAAAATAAGTCAATAGACAACAAATGCTGGGTAGTTTCAATATGATGTGAAATACAGAGAAACTAAACAGTGGTTTAGCTAGTGATTTAAACTATCATTTGGGAAGGGTGAGAACAAAGTGGTGAGAGAACTTTATAGATTATAGGGAATTACCTTTTTAAAAAGGTATATTTTTCTTACTAATACTTTAGTTAAACAGAAAATGTTCAGACAACCATACCAGATTTGATGGTAATTTTATGAGAATGGATTCAATAAGCGGTTCTAAATCCCATCATAAACCCTATTTAAGAAATAATTTTTAATATAATGGCAGGATTTTAAAAAATGTAATTGTCCCCCTATTCTATGTTGAAGATTTTAGGAAAAGTCGTTAGCAAAATTGGAGTCGTCCTCTCTCTTTAAAATATTTCAACAATAATTTTAATACCTGTTATGCATAATCCATCATATTTAATAATAAGTGAAAAATCTTCAAGAAATTATTTTTGATTAACTAGATCCCTTTATTTTCTTCAGGCAATCTTCCTCCTATTTTATCAGCAAAATTGAGGCTCAAAGTTAGAATTACTTTGCCACACTTATTTATTTTAATTTTTTGCCTTCTTAAAATTGTGTACTTAAACTTTTTATAGTATATAATGCTTCAAAACTGGTTTTAATGTCACTTGCTTTCATTTGTAAATTATTTTTCTTCTCTGAAAAACTCATTTTAATAAACTTATAATGCATCATGAACAATTAAATAAAATAATGACACCTCTGTGTTACAAGGAACATTTTTAAAAGTTAAAAAGTAAAACACTATCAGTAATATATATAAACCTATTTTTTTTAATCTCAACTTGAAATATGTTATTTTAGGAGACTCAAAAGAATAGAAGTGAACTATAGACTTCAGCTCATACCTAATATTGCTGAAATAAATCTCAATGTTATGGAGAGAAGATCTAGAGGTTTTTGTTTTTTTTTTCCCTAAAAAACCAACAAATTTATTAAATCATATAGATATGGATGGGAATGAACAGCCTTTGTAAGATAAGCAAATTGCTAAACTCAAATAGATGTGTATACTGATTGATACATCCAGTGATTCATCCATAATGTAAGTTATCATCATCCAACTTTGAACTTAGAAACTGCGTTATGATGTTAATTTTTCTGAAAGTCAAAGCATCTCTCACTTCAAAATGTTCATGTATTGAAATATTCCAATTATGAAATTTCAAGTACAAATTTACTCTAGATTTTGTTTTTTAAGTGACACTTGCCTAAAATTTCTCACGAAGAAATAAAAACAAACTTGGAATTAGGAGTTTGGTTTTTAAATTGTAGTCTTTTGTTTTGATAATTATGTGATAGCTGGAAATGCATAAAGACACTAAAATTACTTCACCTGTTAAATATGTACACTAGAGTTGCTGAAAAAAAATAAGAAAATATGTTCTGAAGTAATTTGCAAACAGTAACATGTTTTAAGAAGATAGACTAACTTTAAAAGTCTGATTACAATATGGGAGCCAGAGTTCAGTAGATGATATCAACTGGAGATAGGTGATATGGGTGATATAATTTTTATTAGATTTGAGTACATAATATACTTTGACATGTTTAATGTGCTACTTATAAACATAAAATGTTTTACTGTTCATACATCTTGCTTAAACTTAGTATTCTACCCTTTCATATAACTTCCATAAAAAAATCAGGATATGTGCAAGTCAATCCTAGGAAATTATCTAGATTCTGGTTCAGTTCTCATGTTCTGTGTAGCCTTGGAAAATACCTTATGGTATAAAAACATTTGTTGTACATAAAACAGCATATAGTGTAGGAATAAAAAAGGATTCGGAATTTAACCATTAAATAACATGACTTCATTTTCTTGGAAGTATATATTGAAGTAGACTAAGATTTTTAGAGAACAATTTTAGTAACAGGATAATTCTATAAGTAGATTCTACAAATCTACTTACAGATCATCCTTTAAGAGTTACTACAATAAGGAAATGTATAGATTTTTATAATTGATAATGTGAATTCTAAGATATATAAAATTTTCATAAGCAGTAAGCTGTAAGATGATCTTGAATAAAATTTAGTTTTTCAGCTACCAATAACAGTATTGAGTTGAGCATTTCTGTTGAAAAAATATTACATGATAAGAAAAGATTAAATTTAGCATCAATTTGTGATGCATGAATGATGGCAAGATTTCATGCATGTGGTATATTTTTAGATCCAAAATCTGATTTGACTATTATAGCATCTGTAATTTGAAAAGACTTCAGAAATTCTTGATGATGTAATATGATCACTAATGTCTATATAGTCATCCATCAATTTATATATGACTTTTATTTTACTCATTTGGCTATAAGCCTTGCACATTGATATGTGATTAATTTGATAAACTACTCTTTCATGAGTTTAGGTGAATTGGAAATAATCTGTTATGATAGGCTTACAAATGCTTTTTAGTAAAATGTTTAAAGTAGATATGATGGACTTATTTTAGAATACCATAGGCCACTTATAAAGTATTACTCAAATTATGCCAGGGAAACAACTTTTAGCCTTATTTACTAAGAATCTTATTAAGTGATCAAATAGTTGCTGAATGTCACCCAGGCGACATAACTGAAATACCTATCTTTAGTCATGTATTTGTCAATATAATTATCATGAAAGTGGCAGTCTACTGAAACAAAATAATGTCTCTTTTAAAAATGTCCAGTTTAATGTGAGTGGCTTAGAAAAACATCAAACCTGTATTTTCTTTTGTTTTTAACTTTTATATACATACTTGTTAATCTACTTTATATAAACAATATATAAAAGTTGATTCTCTGAAGCCTTTGCAAATAATTCATGAAAAATATACCTATTTTATAGAAAAAAAAATCCCACAGCAATTTGTTAAAGTAAGCTACTATTTAGAGTAAGCATATCTTGAGAGATATTTTTAGAAAAAACAAAAGATTAAACTAAGATAATTTTAGTGAGATCCACTTCATATGTAAAGCAACTTTCTGTAAGCTACATTTTTTTTTTCTTAAATATTTATTTTTTTATTTGTGCATGCAGCAGGTGGGGTATAGGCCACAGATGCCAGTATTTGGGGGTCGGGTGTTGAAAGGATTCACTAGAGACAGGGTGGGGGACATAACAGGTGAACTAACTAAAATGCACTGCTGAGGGGAGTAGTGGGAAAGACAGGTGAGGTCTGCTGTGCCATGTGGGTCAGCTTCTTGGTTGGGGATTGAACTCAAGCTGTAGCTGCTGATAGATTCATAGTGCTGAGACTTACCACCTTGCGCCATAAGAGAGGCCATGAGAGAGCTGCATATTTTTATGGCATTTTAGGAAATTATATGGTTTTCCTTACCTTAATTTTAGCAAGGTGACATATAAAGTTTATGTTAGTACCTGTATACTTATGTCAGTGGACAAAAGGAGAGACATTCATTCTGATCTTATAATTTGCTTAGCCAAAAAAAAAGAAAAATCAAAATATTTGTGTACCTTTTTTAACCAAAGTACCACTTTATAAAAAACTAGGAAAATCTACCAAAACTGCAATAAGCTAATGCATTATAGGATTCATGATCCTTTCATTCTGTGCTAATTTCTGAGATAAAAGGTCATATTCAGAAAAGACATATTCTATCTGTTGATATTTAACACATAAAATGACTTATTTTTTAAATTTTGTTTTGGTGTAGAATAACTGGGGTATAGGCCACTGGTGTAGGATTTAAGAAGATTCATCAGAAGCAAAGTGGGGAGCAGAGCAGGCTGATTTACTGAAACACACTGCTAGGGGGAGCAGTGGGCGAGACAGGAGAGGATAAATTCCTTACACCAACAGGGAGGCCCAAACAAATTTAGAAAATATTATTTTTATATTTTCACATATGACATGTAAAAGTCAACGTATAAATACATGTAGGTACATATATTCCCAAACATTACTGTATGAGATATCTAATGTGTCTAAAAAAATTCTAATAGGACTTGGATATAATATTAATATAAACTTTCACCATTAATTTGGCATTATTTTTATTTATTGAAATGATATTGCTTTCTATAAGTCTCAGGTATGCCTCACTAAATTTCAGCATCTTTATAGTCTACATTATATTTACAACTAAAGGTTCAGTTCCCTACAATTAACTCATTTTATCCAGATCCCCTCTTCTTCATCCCTCTTGAGCACCACTAATTAGTTTTATAGTCTAAAACTTTGTTTTTATTCGGTTTAGTTTATTCTCTTTGTACACCACAAATAAATGCAGTCATACCATGTTTGTCTTGCTTTATCTGACATTTCACTAAGAAGAATAATACCCCTGGCCCTCCCTAGTGGCTCAGCAGGTTAAAGCGCAGCACTAAGAAGCTAAAGCCACTTCAGCATGAGATCGATCCCTGCCTTGGAGGTAACCCACATGGCATGGCAGGCCTCTCCTGACCCGTCCACTGCTCCCTTCAGCAGTGTACTTCGGCAGTCACCCTGTTCTGCTTCCCACTCTGTCTCTGGTGAATGCTCTCACCACCCCTGAACCTCTGGCGTGTACCCCAGATCTGTATGCATAAGTAAATAAATCTTTTATATATATATA
Organism: Condylura cristata; assembly: GCF_000260355.1. NCBI lineage: Eukaryota > Metazoa > Chordata > Mammalia > Eulipotyphla > Talpidae > Condylura > Condylura cristata. Next base: position 36,150,979 of record NW_004567103.1, on the reverse strand, counting down.
TACCCTGTAGGTCCATCCATGTTATTACAACTGTCAGGATTTCATCTTTATTATAGTTAAGTATTCTTCCATTGTGCATATATACACATAATAAGATAGCAAAAAGAGAAATCAGCAATGCCTCTCACATTCACATCAAAGCAGATTAAATACCTTGGAGAAATTTAATCTACAAAGTGAAAAATCTGCATTCTGAAAACTATAAGCATTGCTGAAAGAAATAGAAGATACTCCAAAGTGGAAAAATATCCCATTTTTATAGATTAAGGAATTAGCATTGCTGAAAGGGCTATATTACCTTTAATTTTTTTTAGAAATAACACAAAAAGTAATGAAATTTATTTGGGAACAGAGACTGAATTGTGAAAATAATTCTGAGAAAAAAACAAAGATTGTAGTATGATGCTCCCCATTTCAAAAATTATAAAACTGTAGTAATTAAAAAAGCAGTGTACTGGAATGAAAACAGATATATCAATTAATTGAACAAAATACAAAGCCTAGAAATAAAACACATACATGGGCAACTCACTTTTGGTAAAGGACCCAAGTGTATACAGTGGACAAAGGTAAGCCTTTCAGTAAATGGTGTTGGGAAAACTGAACAGCCACATGGAGAAAAATGAAACTATTCCATTAACAGTGTGTACAAAAATATTTCAAATATACATGAAATACTTGGATTTAAAAACATAAAATATATAGAAGAGATCATACAGATTCTTGGATCCTTTACCAAAAGTGAGTTGCTCATGTATGTGTTTTATTTCTGGGCTTTGTATTTTCAATTAATTGAAATACTTGGATATTATACCTAAAAACATAAAATACATAGAAGAGACCATAAGAAGTATACCCTTTGATTTGGAGACAGCACTCCAAGAGGAAAGGAAGCAAACAGAAAAAATAAACAAATGGAATCATATCAAACGAAGATGCTTCTGCACAGAGAAAGTATGATCAAAACAAAAGACATCCTATTAAATGAGTGAATATTTTTGTTCTCTCTATGTCCAAGAGGTTAATCTCTGACTCTTATTTTGACATAATCATTATTTTAATATACACATGGAGATATAATAATTAAGGAAAAGTCAACATAGTTCTATTGATTACTTTCTTTTGCATTTACCTTTACTTTTAGTTACTTTTTTTTTATTTATTTACCATCAAAAGCTGTGAGAACACACTCCTATATTTTTTCAAATAATAGCAGGAGGAAATAAAATGGACTGGAATACAGAAATTATCCATTCTTTCTGATGAGAGTAGCAATAAGGGGTATTTCACAATTTTCTAAACAGGTAAGTCTGTAAGTGAGCTTGTTTATAAATCAAAGATGGTTTTTACAGTTATATATTGCATATCAATTTCTCTGAAAAGGGAATTGAACTGTAGAACCTACTGGCAGCTTGAGTTCAATTAAGTCCACCTTTTTCTAGAAAAATAGCAGACATGAAATTTATTGTAGGAAGTGAAAGCAGACAAATATTTGTTTCATTATAAGTGTGTTATATACATAGTGAGTGGTACATATGTGAGTTTGAATGTGGCGTGTATGTGTGTGTGTATGTGTGTGTGTTAAATCCAGGCCATAGCAGTTAATAGCAGCAACACTTCACACACCCTCATTCAGTACTTAATTTTTATTAGAAAATCCTGTCTTCTGTCATGATATAAATGTGTCTGCCTCTAGGACTGGCATCATGTGTTGAATTCATTATAGTCTTTCACAGAATCCCAGGAGAGTTTATTCACAGATGCAGATTTACAGCCGACCACCCATAACTGTCTGGTTGGCCTTCATTGTGAGCACAAAGATAAGAAATTATCCAGTGGAAATAATTCATAGCAGTGTATTAAAAATAATAAGCATTACTACTAGTCAGTGATGCTGGAGGTTTATAGTTTCTGACACTTGACTCTAGTTTGTGGCAGCCCCCAGATTTATGTCTAATATCCTATGTCCTTTCAATGTCTCATAGGAAAGCCTGAGTATTTACAGTTTCAGAGAAAGCTGAAGGATGATAGCAACACAGAACTGTTTTATTGATTTTCCCATAAGTGTATTTAATTATTCAGTGATGGATCCATTTAACAATTCCATCTCTTTTTAACCAACTAAATTCACATTAAAGATTTACCAATATCATTCTATTAATAGACTGTTTCATGGAATTTAGCGATCTTATCAAATATGTAAACTCTACCCTATCATAAATATAAATACAAGTGTAAATATATATATATGTATATATATAGTCCAAAATAAGTATGCTTTTAGATATTCTAAAAATATGTATAACTATTTTAGTCATATAAAGAATGATGCCTTAATTATTGAAATACTACTTATAATACTGTATGCTTTTTGAAATGCCTATAAATAGTAAATAAATCCAAAAATAAATATAAATAAATATTAACAATTAATTTATGGTGTTACATCTTAAAAATATATATATATGTTAAAGAAAGATTAAAGGAGGAAGCACAGTAAAATTTTACCATGCAGCTAAAGTATACATCTTTCTGCTTCTCTGTCAATCATGCTTACTAGATTTCAAAACCCCAATCTCTTTCTTTTTTATTCCTTTCATTGCTTCAGGAAAATATAAAGTTCAAATAATTTATTAGCATAAGATGTTCTCAACTACTTTTTAAAAAGGGTCATGGAACTTTTTGAGTATCATTAAAAACAAAATATTATTTACATTTCATTTTATAAGTAAGTGAGTGGCCATAATTACTCATCCACAGTAATCTAATGTTAATAATGTGACAGAAATTTTTCTTCTTAGTAAGGATTATACTACTTATAATTATACTTATACTCATAATTTATTGGGTTTTATGTGGATATTAACTCTGATATATTTAAATATACCTGAAAAATAAAAAATTCCCAACTATGCCTATACATTGCTTTTTCTTTTCTATTTATTTTTCAAATATATGTAGCTAGTGTCTACTATAAATTATTTTTTCTATATCATTTTATCTTCCTGTATGCCTAACTTCATGACTTGGTGTCAGTTTGTAGTTAATGGATATTAATATAAAAACAAAGTAAGAGCGGTAAGGTTTAGGCTGACTATTGGGAAATTTAGAAATGTCTGTTAAGTATGTATCTTGGATTTCTGGGGTTGCTCTAAGGGACTGGAGATTCAGGAGATGCTACCAAACCCATGTATAGATCATATAAATTTCTGGGAATAGCTTAATTTTATCATGAAATACATAGTTATGTGTCTGAAAACTGGGTAGACACCTGAATAGAACTAGGATTCTGTGTCTGAAGAGAGTGAGAATGGATGATGATTCAGCAAAGATCCCTGTCCACTACACAATGCTCAAAGCATATGGTTATATTTGTAATCAACAATTATGAATGGTAATGAGATCACACAAATTAAAACTAATCTGAATTTGAATGGACTTTTTACATATCATTCTAGGCATTCTTACCCAAGCTTTCTCAAACCATTTAAGCCTTTGTTAGAATCAGTTTAAAAAATTACAGAACAGATTTGCATTGGTAATACTAATCTGAATGCTTTCAATGAGATATTTAGGCATCATGATGCTTAATGATACATTGATTAGAGAGAAAATTAAATGGTGAATCCAAGTAATCAAATGGCTTCAGGAAATTGGCACAGAAAATGGCCAAACCTGTCTGTTGCCCAAATGCAGACTTTCACTATGTGGATTACAAACATGGATCCAGCTCTTGAATTGCCATTATTTAAGCGGTACCATTGTTCTAGCAAGTTACCTTGTGTAACAATGAATGTTATGTTAGGATAACCAAAAATGCAACCCTGAAAATCAAATTTTGTTTCTATGGTCATCATAAAATTTAATTCTGCTCAATAGTAGATAAGATAAATTAAGAAATAAGGTGGAAAATCTTGTAGAATAGTAAACTCTTCATTATGTGGTGCAAGGCAACATTGTAAGTAAACGGCAGGCATAAAAGTCTGGTGGCAATACGATGTCATCATCTTTTACATTAAAAATGGCTGGAGTCAGAAGTGACAGGAATGTGTTGCTTTTCTTATATTGTCACATAGTGTAAAGCAATGATTAAACCATCCTAAAATCAATAGTGTCACAGTGACTAGAATACCAGGAAACACAAAAATAGTATATAGACAAGGTAGCCAGAGACATGTTATTCATAGGGTAAAATTTTAGGGTTTAGTGGGATATATATACATTATAAAATAAGAAAGAAAACAGTCCTTTCTATTCTGTTAAAATAAATGTTCTATTTCTCTCAGTCACAAAGCCTCTCAAAATAATTGAATATATGCCCTTATTCTTCAAATTATATATTAGTCATTTTCTATTGTTGCTTAAAGTTATTGGTAAGAAGGGAAGTTAAAATCTAGTTTGATTTAAATGAGGCTAGTTGCTTTCCCTGCCTGTCTTTTCATTTTATTATGTCAGAGAAACTTTTTCTCTAAAGGAAAAAAAAAAAAAAGATTTAGTGCCAGTGGCTTCTACAATTATCAAGTGAGTATTAACAACTTGATTTTTTTAGAAATCAGTTTGCATTTTTCCCCTCCATGTTAGCATCATAGAAATCTAAAGGCAATGAAATATTATAAATTTATAGAACTGTCTCACTGGGAAAATGCTATTAGTCTAGATTTGCTAACCATGAACAAATTACTTCAATTAAAGTTGCCTGAGTGGCATTGTAAGGCCACTCTACTACACAGAAGTTATATGATCCCAGAATTTATGTTCCTTACATTAATATTAAGAATCTTTGTGTGAATGAAAGGAGCTATTTAATTATTATTCATTTAATAAGGTGATTTGCTGTCAAAATGAGTTCTTCAGAGTAAGAATCTTGTAAATCTATAATAATTATAAGTCCTTTGGGAAACTGAACTACATTTCTATCTTAAAATAAAAGCTAAAAGGAAAGTCACTCATTACATTTTAGTTGTAGATTTTTTTTTGTTTTAAAGATTTATTTGTGCATACAGAACAGGGGTACAGGCCAGAGGCAGAGGGGTGGTAAGGGGATTCACCAGAAACAGAGTGGGAAGCAGAACAGGCAGATTGATCAAGTACACTTCTGAGCGGAGGAATAGGCAAGACAGGAATGGTCACCTCACCATGTGGGTCAGCTCCTGGGCTGGGGATCGAACTCTTGATGAAGCTGCTGCATCTAGCTTCATAGTGCTGTTGCACCACCAGGGATGAATTGTAGAATTTTAAAAAAGTTTTTGTTTTGTTTTTTAAAGATTTATTTACATATGCATACAGAACTGGGGTACAGGCCAGAGGTGCAGGGGTGGTGAGAGGATTCACCAGAGTGGGGAACAGAACAAGAAGATATACGAAGTACACTGCTGAGGGGAGTAGCATGCTGGTCAGGAGAGGTCTGCCATGCCATGTGGATCACCTATGGGGCAGTGAACGAATTCATGCTGAAGTGGCTTTAGCTTCTTAGTGCTGTGCTTAACTTGCTGCACCACCAGGGAGGGCCCAATTTTTTATTTTTTCAATGAATCTTGAAGTTTTCACTGCTGATATGGACATCTGCATATATCCATAAGTTTTGTGCATTTTAACTGTAGTCATGAACTGCATGGGTCTTTAACCCATGATAAGCTCCTTTTAGTTAGGTTTTGTCAAACTATTTTTAAACTGTTGCATACCATAGACATAGGAATTTATAGGTAAAAAACTGAAGGAATCAAGAACAAATGAGAAATGCTATACTTGATATATTTCTAGACTAAAATGAAGACAAAAGGGAAATGAAAGTTCTAAATTGTGCATAATTCTCTTACTTTTCTTTCTCTTTTTATAAATAGATTTAGATAAAGTGTATAATTCACTTAGTATATAACCCATTTTAGCTAATCCTTCAACAATGCAACTAGATTGGAACTTAAGTTACTGGAGAGTTGCAGAAGAGTTTAATCAAAATGGTTCCATTACAATACTTAGGATGAGTGTGGATTAAAATGTAGTATAATACAGTGAATGTCAATTCTAAACTTATGGTTGTAAGAATTTGCAATCTTTTGCAAGTTAATGAGAACTTTCTTCTCAGTTTGTGAATCTGCAAAATGTGATAATTAATTATTGTAAATGAAAAAGTTATAAACATTAAAATAAAACATGTTTTGAATATCTAGCATAAAGCAGAGACACAATATATGTTAACTAATAATATTATCCATACAATTACTCTCTTCTGCAAACTCTTATAAATAAAAGGCATAATTATTATAATTCTTGTTATCATTATAAAAATGCAGAATTACATTCTAGTGGAAATGCTGCAGACTATATATGATAACAATTACTTTTCCCACTTAGAAGATATTACAAAAAATTGTTCAAGGCAAAAATCAAACAATAAATTCAGTTAAAAATTTAATTCCTGCTACATGTGAGATTGATGCATATATAAATATGAGTAAATCTTATCCCTAGTTAGTTTAGAATCTATTGGAGGCTACAAAGAGATAATGATGGTTTAATGTAATTAAAGAGAGATTGTGCTATGATTGGGATTGCAAGTAACAAAGAGCACATACCCTGATCAGTTCCTGGAAGTAATAATACTTAACCGGTGTGTAGTTAAGTGCAGTTTCTTGACTGCATGAAAAGATGTGGAAATGTCAAATAAGAGCTAATATTGGAAAAGTAGAGAGATTGTTGATGATCAGTGCTTTAGTAAGTTATGCTGAAGATGCTGACCTTTCTCATGAGGATGATGGGGAAACTATTATGATATTTAAACTGTGGAATGACAAGTAAATGTTTTGGAAAGCTTGTTTAAGAGCAAGGTAGAGTCTGAAATATTGGAGTGGTGCTCCGTTTTATTAAGGAATCCTATATAACCAGGGACTGGAAACTAAGCTTTCTACTCTAATTTATGCATACATTTTGTGCTGTCATGTATTCACCATATTGCTTTTGTTCATAGAAGAAAATGGGTGTCCTTTTATTCTGTATCTAAATGAACTTTAGTTTGCTTTTACTAAAGAAGTGGATGTGAATTCTTCTCATGCCATAGTCAAAAACTTAGGAACTCCTAAATCCAGGAACCCATAAAACTGACAAGGTTACTAAAATCTGGCTTTAATAATGTGGATAATGAGAATTGTATGACCCTGATGTCAGCAAGAGTCTAGAGTCTCCAGATAATTCCCTAGATTCTGCAATACCTGCCCAGTAGGACTACTATGTTTTAGGCTCTGTTCTGACCCCTGTCCTCTCACAGATATTTACTGAAATAATTTTGTTGACACTTTATATTCCCAAATTTATTGAGTGATGTTGTTTTCATGAGAGTTGGGTTCAGTAAGTGGTGCTATCAGCTCCCCTCTGAGAAAAGTTTTGCAAAAGTTTCACTTTCAGCGGCACATGGCGAGTTAGCCTACATGGCAAGACTGGTTATACCCAAAAGGGAAGATTTATATATCTATCTATCTATATAGATATAGATATAGATATATCTATATAGATCTATCTATCTATCTATCTATCTATCTATCTATCTATCTATCTATCTATCTATCTATCTATCTATCTATCTATCTATCTATCTATCTATCTATCTATCTATCTATCTATCTATCTATCTATCTAATTGGAGGGCTCTCCCTGGTGGCACAGTGGGTTAAAGTGCAGCACTGTGAAACTAGCCACAACCTCTTTAATAGGAGTTCGATCAACGACCAGGGAGGTGCCCACATGGCTTGGCAGACCTCTCTTGTCTTGCTCACTGCTCCCCTCAGCAGTGTACTTCCTTGATCTGCCTGTTCTGCTCCTTCACTCTGTTTCTTGTGAATTCTCTCACTGCCCCTACACCTCTGGCCTGTACCTTAGTTCTTCATATATATATATATGAAGAGGGGAGGGGAAAGGCTCAAACAGGGGGGGGGAATCACATGGGAATTTTGTGATGGGCCACCAGTACTATGATGGTGGGAGAGCTTCATGGACTTCCCTGGAGGGAAGCAATTGAATACTGTACAAAAATAAATGACTATGTAAGAAAATAAATACATTTAATAAAAAAAAAGAGAGAGAGAGAGATGCCTGCATGACATATGTGGGCAGCTTGGGAGGAGAGCTCTGTTTCCAGTGTTGAAATTGTATTGATGTATTGCTCTTCTGAGAAGGGGTTTATTTTTTTGTAGAATTGTTAATCTGTCATTAATTTCTTCTAGGGAATTTCTAGGTTAATTTGTAAGGACTACTGATTCTCTACAATGGTCTCCATCTCCCCATTCACCTTCTTTCTTTCTTTTTTTTTTTTCTTTCTTAAGATTTATTTTTTTATTTATGCATACAAGAACTGGGGCACAGGCCAGAGATGAAGGGGGTGAAAGGACCCACCAGGGTCAGAGTGGAGAGCAGAACAGGCAGTTTGAGCAAATTACACTGCTGAGGGCAACACAGGTGAGGCAGGAGAGGTCTGCCGTGCCATGTGGGTCTGCCTGGCAGGGATTGAACCTGCAGTGACTGCAAACAGCCACCCCGTGCTGGGCTCTAACCTGTTGCTCCCCCAGGGAGTACCCTCCCCACTTACTTTCCATAGAAGTGTGTACTTAGAGCAGTTGGAGCCTAAGAATTGTTCATTTCTAAAGCTGGATTAACAATTATTTTCATCATTTCTACCTCCACCTCCAAGTTCTGGTCTTGTGAATATTCCATCCTAAATTTTCTGCAGTTAGCTTCCATCACTGGCTCTCTGGTATTCACAAGGTCCAACTTTGTGTGTGTCACTGAGTCGTGTGTTTAGATGTCACTGTTCTGTGTGGTCTGAGAATTTTTTTATCTTAAGATCTTTAGTTATCATTGCTTTCAAAAATTTTTTTATAGATATAATAACACTGCAATATAAAATCTATGTAGCCTTGAAAACAAAGTGGGGAAATGAGTGTATAAAGTGAGTTCTGAGTTGTGATAATGAAGATGAGCATTAAGATATCCATAAGTTGCCCTCCTTACATTAAGAAGATGGAAATATTGAAGAATGAGTGGTAGAAGGGCTGATTGCTACTAAAATCTTCTTTGGCTTTGGCATACTTCCATGAATGACTGGTAATCAAACTGAGAACCCACTAACTATCTGAAACACAGCTAAGGAAAACTTTGGATATTTAAAAAAAAATATATTTATTCATACAGAATTGGGGTACTGGCCAGAAGCAGTGAGAGAATTCACCAGAAACAGAGTGGGGAGAAGAATAGGCATATTGAAAAAGGACACTGCTGAGCAGTGGGTGAGACAGGAGAGATCTGCCACCCCATGTAGATCACCTCTGGGGCTGGGGATTGAACTCACACTGAAGTGGCTTCACTAACTTGTAGTGCTGTGCTTTAACCTACTGTGCACCAGGGAGGGCCACTTTAGATATTTTTAAGCAAAATTGGATGTGTCCAAAATATTTTCTAGTACCCAAAATAACTTAAGAATTTAAATACTAGTGATTGTGCAGGACTGTAGGATGTTCCAGACCTGTGCAATCAGTGAAATCCATAGCAATTATTATTATTGAATAATGAAAAGGCACAATTTGGAGACTACGGAAAATGTTAAAATATAATTAAAGCATTTGCCTCTCTGAAAATATGCCCAAATTCGGACCTGGCTTTTGTAGTTTCCTTATACTTTTTTTTTTTTTTTTTTAAATAAGCAGACCAAAAGAAATAGGTCCTGCTTACTAGAATAACCAGGGCTTAAACCTAATTAATTGTTGTTTCACAAAAGTGGAATCTTAAACCAGTCAATCTGGAGTTTCCTAGTCAGCAATAATCTGCATAAGACTTCTGTTTTTTCCCCTCAGGGAAGATTTCTGCCTGAAGTCATCTTTTTTTTCTTTTGTTCATGACCTTGTCTTATCTTATTTCTGATTATAAAAACCTTTCATTTTGTACAATTCCTTTCAGTGTCTTTCTGTTTGCTAGCTGCAGTGCTACCCAATTCGTGAGATATTTAAAAAAAAAAAAAACAATTATTTCTTCATCAAAATTAATTCAGTGGAGTTTTGGTTAGTACATAGAGTAAGGGAGATGTAATGTAATGCTTTTGAAATGGTAACTATATATCACTTTATTAAATATTTCCATAAGTTTATCAAAATTTTACCATTGCTGTAAAATACTGATTGATGAAAGAAATATTGAATGTAGATTCAATAAAAAAACAATCAGGGCCCTCCCTGGTGGCGCAGCGGGTTAAAGCACTGCACTGAGAAACTAAAGCCACTTCCGCATGAGTTCGATCCCCGCCTGCCCCGGAGGTGACCACATGGCGTGGCAGACCTCTCCTGACCCGCCCGCTGCTCCTCTCAGCAGTGTACTTCATCGATCTGCCTGTTCTGCTTCCTGCTCTGTCTCTGGTGAATCCTCTCACCCTCCGCATCTCTGGCCTGTACCCCATTTCTGTATGAATAAATAAATAAATTTAAAAAAAAACCAAAAAACAATCAGAAGAGTTTTATAAAGGGGTAATTATTCATTGACTCTACCTTCTATTGCACAGATACTGGTCTATAGCAGGCATTGAAAGAATACAAGTCTCTTTTGAACATATGCTCAGATATTGCTTTGTGCCAACAAGAGTAACACTTATGAGATTAACATTTTTGTGAATAAGTCTGTCAAAATCCCATGATTTCTATCAGCTTTGGAGCTTATAAGTAGTAAATTTTCTTTAAGTCACTTCACTTGAAAAAATATCATAAAGCATTATTCAACTTCAAATTTTAGTAAACAGAAATAGACTTAATTAGGAAATCAAAAAAATATTTTCTTTGTGGATTCTAGAATCACTGAACATTTAATTTAAGGAATATAACCATGTTTCTATGTACTTTACCAGTGATCATTATTATTGACATTTTAGAAAACTTCTTTCATCTTTTTGCCTAAGAGAGTGATATTACATTGTTGTGACAGCTTTGCAAATATTGCTTCATATTTTGTTTTGTACAGCTAATATTTTAATCATGCTAAATTTTCTTTTTAAAATGCTAATAATCTCTTAAAAATCAATATGATCATTGCATAATTCCTCATGATATATGGATTGAGAAAATCATTGAAAATTATGATAAACAAAAGTAAGGGCTCATAATATATGAATAAGAATGGCATAAGATCTCAGCTATAAGAAAGATGCTTCATTTTAAAAGACTAAATGGCATGGTGTGAATATTGGAATCACTCACCTTTATGTCTTCATATTCTATTTCTGACCTCAGCAAAACCTCATCCATGTAGAAATGGATTTAAGAAAAGTTTTGGTTGGTGTATCTCTATATGCATAAGTATATTGAAAGCTATAACTCATATATAACTCATATAAATGGGGAGAGTTGTTAAAAGTGTGGTCTTTTGTGCTCCACATTTGTTAATAGAATTTCTAACATCATTGCCCCCAGCCAATTCTACAATACTGACCACAGTATGGGACACTCTAGAAGAGTTTGTGTGGAAGCCCTATCATAAATCCTATAAAATCAAGTACATAAAATCGAAACACCTAAGGCAAGCCAAGTAGACATTATCTTGATGAACTGTTTACTGTAATATATTGAAAGATGGCAAGAGAGAATCCAATTCATAAAAATTTCTTATAATGACTATTTTGTCTCAAAATCATTCTTGCATTTTAGCTGTCCTGAAAACCATGTATTTATTTGCAAATTCCTAAATTTCCTTTAATTATTGTTTTCCTCTTTCCTTTGTGTTACTTTTTGAGGTCATGTTAGTGTGCAGACTAAAAGTTCTTTGGAACCCCTAAGCTTGCATTCTCTAAAGAGGTTCTGCCACCCCCTATATAAAAGCAAAGCATACTCTTAGTCTGAAATAGCTATTATAGAATTATGTGCATAATGAGAGAAAAGAAGGTTAAGCTTTCCAGTAAAACACTTACAGCTCTCCACTTCATCATAGGTAAATGCTCAGCCAAATAGTTGTCCCAAGCCGCTGAGGCCCAAAGATTTGCCACTAATCTAAGGCATCTTTTCTTGGGGAGTTATAGAAAAGGAACAGAAGGATCCAGGTAGTCTGGGATGATGAAAGGAGCAAAATCAGAATACAAATCAAGGTAATGGCTACTATATCCAGCTTTCCCACATATCTCTCACCACATGTCTCCCAAGTATCTCTCCATGTCTCAACTCCACTGTGCTCAATCCCTTATTCTCTGGTACAAGTCTATAGTTGAGAAGCAAGCATGGTCTCCTTCACATGTCTGTTCCACCTCTCTCCTCATTTCCTTCCTTCACATGTCTGTTCCACCTCTCTCCTCATTTCCTTCAGCTTCTCCCCATTCAACTCCAACCTCCATTAGGTGAGATAGTGAACAAGAAGCCTCTCTTTCATGGAGTTATGCTGTTATAGTATGGGTACTTAAGATATATACAGTACTATATTAACCACTATGGTGTATAATACATCTATATAATTAGAATGCTCTTACTTTTCTCCATATCACTTTCTTTCTATATCTGTCTCTTGATATTTTCAATAGTAACCCTGCCCTTTCTCAAATATGTTAGTCAGAATCCTTCCAGGACAGCTCAGAGCTTCACTTCACCCAATATTGAAATGCTTCACAGTAATTATCACATATCAGTTGGACAAAAATAGAATATTTCCTATAGAATGTAATGGGATAAAAGTGAGATGTGATAAATTCGCACATATAAGATTTATATTTGCTGCCTTGTAGCCCAGGAAATAATGAAAACAAGCTGCTACATTACGTAGAAGGTATCAAAGAAACTCATGGTCCCTTTTCTTACACTATTCATAATTATATGTGTGTGTGTGTGTGTATGTATGCATGTATATA
>NW_004567103.1:36132063-36138026 GCF_000260355.1 Condylura cristata | reverse complement strand
AGCTTTGGACTGTGATACAACTTTAGGTTTCTAAGAAAAGTTTTATTGTTCAATATCTTTTGACATCAAAATACTGTGAAAGTACGTCCAGGCTCACCAGTGTTGTGCCAGTCAAACACTAATCAATTTATGTGTCTACCTCTGCAAATAATTTGAAATCATTATAATTAATACTTAGCAAAATGTGCATGAACCATCAGAGGGTTTAAATTTTCTGAATAAATGCTTTGTTCAAAATGTCTAGAAAATAAGAGGTGTACACAAGTTTTTCATCTGAAAAATTCACACTTTAGGAACTTTGAGTTACAACTTGCCTATTTAGAAGTGAGAACACATAATCAAAGCTATTGGGGGTATTTCCCAAAGCATTCTGAAATAAAAACGAAGCATAGTTCCTGTTTCACATTTATGGATAAACACATTATATTTAAATTACCAATTAAATTTAGAGTTATTTTCAAGAATCACTCATAAAAGACTTAGAGAATGAGAATGTTATCATCCATATTAACATATGAAATGGTCAAATATATATTCTGAAAGTCAATTAATGTTATTGAAATACTTTGACAATGGAAATGAACACTTTTGATTTGCAAATATAATGCTACAAATAGTTCTATAAGGATAATCAAATGTGAAATTCTATTTGCTCTGTTTTTGATGTGATCAATTTAAAACTGAAAGTATATTCTATGAATAGAATTCTCCCACAGAATTTTATTCAGAATGTGAAACTTTGGCATTTAGAGCAATCACAATACAGTTTTAAAATTATTTTTTTCATCATAATAGTATTTACCCTACAAAAAGTTTAAGATTCATTTAGAACGTGCAACTATTCAAACCACATAAATTTGCCTAGGTTGTTAAAGTAATCATCCCTCTTAAGAGCATATTACTATAAAGATATCATCTTGGATAAGACAGGATCTACAGGACAGAATTGATTTTACTATGAATTGTTAGGGAAAGTATAAATAACATCGATAACTTGTTAAACAACCTCTGTAAAATAAAAATTATTACAAACTAGGAGGCAAAGTTGGTACATAAACACACTAAATATATTTTTTCTTTTATAATAAAAACTCATAAAATTACATATAAATAAATCATATATTTAAGTGGGAAAATACACATGATAGGAGTTTTAAAGAACACATCTTCTTGCCCATATCACATGCTTAGCAAAATATTCACATATTTCACAATGGTTAGCTTATGAGTACATTATCAAAATGGAATAAATAATCATTCTGTAACTCAATATTATCATAAAACAACTTGTAAGAATGTATAAATAAAAGCTAAAACCTGTCTGTAGAAATAAAGCATATGTTTGGGTTAAACACTTGTTTTATTTTACATAGATCATAAAAGTTACTTTAGACACAGTAACAAATGTTGAGGTTAATTATTTCATACATCAGTATCATTATTTTGTAGATATAGCATAACTCACCTTTATGCTTTAGAATTTTTTTTTTTTTGAAATGGTAACAAATTGATATACAGGCTGATCTTACTGAAACACATTTATCTAAGGGAAGCATCCAGTGAGACAGGAGAAGTCTGCTGAGCCATAAATGAGTTAGCTGCTGGCTGGGGATTGAATTCAGGTCATAGTGGTGGTAAGGCTAATAGGCTCTTACATGGGATGATTACTTTAACAACCTAGTGCTGAGTCTTAAACCTCTAGGCTACATCGGAGGCCCCTAAATAAATTTTGATTGTTTTATCTTTTGTTTACAATGCTATGTAAGTTTCAGAAATATGCCTGAAACTTAGTATATATCTATACCTCCTTTATACTTTGACAGGCATATACCACACCATACCTACCACCAAATTTTTGCTGCTATTTATACTATTAAGTGATCCACTCTACCCACCCCCCTTCTCCCTTCCTCTGGTAGCCACTATATTTTCCAAGAAGTCTAAGAATTACTTTTGTTATGTTTAAGTTCATTTATTTTGTTTTATAGTCCATGCATGAGCGAAACCATCCAATATTTTTCTTTCATTTTCTGACTTCATTTACATAGCATAATCACCTCAGTTCCCGACTATGTAATTGCAGAAGTCAAGATTTCATCTTTTTAAATAGCTGAGTAGTATTACGTGGAAGATAAATACCTTATCATCTTTTTTCAGTCATATATGGATGGATATTTAGATTGTGTCCATATCTTAGCAATTTTGAATAATGCTGCTACGACTATATTGGTGCATTTTTCCAAATCATTTTTTTCATGTTCAGAAAAATGACTAGAAATAGAATTGATGAATCTTAAGGTAGTCCTGTTTCTGGGAATCTCCTTATTGATTTCATGAAGACTGTATTAGATATGAAAAGTTTCTTTTCTCTACATCCTCACCAGCACTTGTTCAAAAAATTTCAATATAGGCCATTTTCACAGGAGTAAGGTAATATATCATTGTGCCACTATGAAACTATTTCTTTATTTCTAAGTGACAATATTCATATAGTACATAGCAAAACTGTGATGATTAACATTAAAACTTGTACTGTTCCTGAGATTATTTGGGTCACTAGGTTGTCTTGTAATTGTCTAGAAATTTAAAAATTCAATTTAAATATTCAAAAATATTTGCTTTTCTTTTGCTCAAATTATTTGTGATAGATTACATGGATAGATGATAGATTAATTTTAACTCTCTTTTACTCTTCAATTACTTTAATTGGCACACAGCTTGAAGATGAACATAAATCATTATGCAGTATTAAAAATTGGCAAAATTCTTACAACACATTCAACATAATCTTGGCAGTTATTTTATATCCTTTATAAATGTTTGTTTATCCTTTTTGTTTTAACTTTCAAAATATTCCAATACTTACATACACTCAATTTTTGTTAAGTTATATACCAGGAAAATGCCACTATTAATCTTGCCTCTAGCAGCTTGCAGTAAAAGAAAATGCACTTTAATAAAATAGTGTGCTTAAATCCTTAAAAGAAAGAACAGAAATAACAGCATTAAATTTATTGCCTTATGTAAGCAAATGAAGTATACAGAATCTATGCATATCAAGCTCTATTTACATTTATTTGTGTTTTAAGAGGAGAGAAAATTACAGTTGCTGCAATTTATAAAAAAAAATGAGTCTGAAATATTGATATTTCCTCTGAAGGAAAAAAAAATAGTTTTATACTAATGGGATTTGGGCAAATAACCAGAGAACCTTCTAATATGATGCTAAGTGGAAGCAAGAAAAAATTTAGTGGATTTGTAATAAATAACATTGCCTGGAAAACAAGTAAAAACAAAAACCAAGAAACTAATACTGATATTGACCAGTTGATTAACAGTCACTATATTATTCCTCAAACTCTTACTAAACACAGTTTTATAAAAATAAAATACAGTTGGTGCAGATTTTATAAATATGTATAGGAAGTAATTCCACTCCTAAGGAGCTCACTATACATAAGGAAGGACACATAAATAGTGAATTGCAGTACAAATTGAGCAATATCGTAAAAATGTACCTAGTACAGGGCATCATACATTTAAGAGAAGGTGGAAAGACTGATGGTGTTTGTCTGATAGGAAAGATATTTTTAGAAGAAAAATTAGAATATTTGAAAAAGCTTGGTTAGAGATATAGATCAATGTTGTTTGGTTAAGGCAGAAATTCAAAGTCAAAGGCAGAAAGTCGAAGACTAAGTTATGAGAAAGGATAACATGAGACAATCACATTTTTCTCTTACAAAGATTTGAGAACTTTTATAAATCACACAGAATTAATCCTATGGTTATGTAACACTCTTTTCTTAAGAATTAAAACTTTCTTCCCCCCAAATAGGGTAACACACAGTACTTAGCTTCTAAGACTTCAAAATAAGTTTTGCATTTCAGTCCTAGACTGGCCTATGAAAATAGAAATATAACTTCTACATTTAGAAATTTCCTCACTTTCTTCAATTCACTTTCAAATGCTATAAAATGAGACTAACAGTACTTACCTGTACCATTGCTATAAATATACAAACAACTTTTCATTTGTGGATGTAAGAATTTATCAAGATTTAATTATTATCTATTGTGAGGAAGATATTGAAAACATTTCCATGTCTGTAAGCATCAGTATTATTTTCTCTATTTTTAATAAAAGTTAAATATACTGGGCTCATCATTAATAGTATTTTATTACACTAGGGTGTAAAATGAATATGAATTTTATATGATTGAAATCAATTTTAGTAAACTATCTTCAAAATAATAAACTTCCACTTCTCAACACTTTTAAATTATTACTTTTAGAAACTTTTATTTATTTATTTATTTTAATGATTTAGTTACTTATGCATACAGAACCGAGGTGCAGGCCAGAGGTGCAGGGGCAGTGAGAGGCTTCACCAGAGACAGAGTGGGGAGCAGAACAGGCCCACTGATGAAGTCGACTGATGAAGTACACTGCTAAGGGGGGCAGCAGGCAGGTGAGGGAGGTCTGCTGCGCCATATGGTCACCTCTGGGGCTGGGATGCAACTCATGCTGAAGGGGCTTTAGCTACTTAGTGCTGCTCTTTAACCCAGAAACTTATTTTTAAGTATTCATATGTTAAACAGGAAATTATAAAAATTAGTATAGCTTTCCTGTGTCCCCTCTGCCTTTTGTTTTTTTTTTTTTTTTTCATTCTTTGCCTCCTCCATAAAAATAGTAAAATGTTAAAACCAACAGATGACAAAGCTGTAAGTATGAGTATAGCTCTATTTCATTTTACCCTATGGCTAAATTTGTCTAACCATCACTACAATCAATAATAGATGGTATTATCCATCATTAAAAGATTTTCATGCTACTCTTCTCTACCCTATCCACCATCCTTAATCCCTGCCCCAAATAATCTTTCCTTATCTATAATATGTTTCAAGAATATTACATAAATGAAGCCATATATCATTTGATACTAGTTATTTTGTTCGGCATGAGAGATCTGAGACCTAATGCAGCTGTTGTTGGTATTTATTTGTTCTTACTGGTTTTCTTGTTGAATAGTAGCCCATGGTATGGATATGCAAAAGTCTATTTATCATTTCCTTATTGTAGGACATTCTGATTCCTAACAGTGTGGGGATTAGTACAAATTAAATTACTGTGAACAATCATTTACATGTTTGTTAGGGGATAGCCATTGTCATTTCTTTGGATAAATGCCCAGATGTATAATTGCTAAGTTGTATGAAATGTGTATTTTAAGAATTTTAAAACTTCACCAAACTATTTTCTAGAGCGTCTGTATCATTGTGCATTCTAAACACTTGATTTTTACACTGTACATTCCAACAAAACATGAGTTTTCCACATCCTTATCAACATGTAATGTTGTCATCATTGTTTAACTTACACTGTTCTAATAAATATTTGCTGGTAGCTTATTGTGGTAGAAATACATGAGACATCCTTTGTCTTTTTAAAATAGAGTATTGAGCTTTTTTCTGAAAATCAGGTAACTGAAGAAATTGAAGGAAAAAAATATCTCATCAAATTAGTTGACACTGAAACCAGACTTATAAGTTAAACATTACACTTTTCCATGAGAAAACACTGATTTTATCGATAGATTTTAGCTATAGAAATGATAAAAAAAAATAAAAGTTAAAAATCACATGACTTCACTTATATGGAGATCTAAGAAAAGTAAAATACACAAAAACAGAATTTAATGGTGGCTATCAGGGGCAGAGAGATGTGAGAAATGGGGAGATATTGACTAAAAGGTACAAATTTGCAGTTATATAGGATGAATTAATTTAGAAATCTAAAGTATAGCATGTTGGATATAATATTGATATCATAGCTAATACTGGAATTTGCCAAGCACTCTCACCACATGCAAAAAAAGTTAACAACATGGGCCCTCCCTGGTGGCACAGCAGGTTAAAGCACTGCACTAAAAAGCTAAAGCCACTTCCGCATGAGTTCGATCCCC